>NW_018742523.1:4460000-4960000 GCF_001683475.1 Chenopodium quinoa | reverse complement strand
TATATATATATATATATATATATATATATATATATATATATATATATATATATATATATATATATATATATTGATCTAGTTCTGCGTTGTTTGTATTTACGTTTTTGAAAATCTTGGTTATATCAGGTCTTATGCTACAAGCTTCATGAATATTTAACCAAATGTTCCTCACAAGGTTCTAGGAGACTTGATAGTTACTCTTTTAAATTTATTGAGTTTACCTCTCGGTTTGTAAGCTAGTGTTAGAATTCTTCGTGATTATCTTTAGTTTCCAACAGTCTTTTTTTATGCTGAATGTTTCACCTTGGGGCAAATTTATACTCCCTCCGTCTAAATTTATTTGCCACATTTCACTTTTTTCACTTGTTGTAGTAGTGGGTTGGTGATTTTTTTGTTGTGAGTAAGGTAGGATTAAAAGTAGAGAGGAATTGTAGGGACCACATTACCTAAATTGGAAATGTAGCAAATATATAGGGACTATCTAAAATGGAGATTGTAGCAAATTTTTTGGGATGGAGGGAGTATTGGATGTGCAATCTCATTGTGTGAAACCTTAATGAAAAGCCCGTAAGTATGAAGCTAAATGTTTGAATTTTTATTGTTTGGATGTCACCATATATCATCGGTTGATGGTGAGAATGTTGCGATGAAGTGTGCAGAGGTTGGAGGTGGGGTATAATTTATTTAGATGAAGGTGGCCTAGGGGCTTCAGGTGGGTAATCGGTAATCCAAACAATACCCCTACTTCACGATTTGTAATACTTCACAAATCTTTTTTGTTGTGACCTGTTAGTTGACAAAAAATCTTGCCTTAAAACTTCATATTGTGGGTAATGGAACTTTGTGGCAATGTTACACAGATTCATTCTCTTGTTATTCTAGTGTTTGTCGTGTTGCAATGTTCCTTCTCTCTTGTTGCACAAATCCAAAAAATCTGCCTGTGAAATAGTGTTCTTATGTTTGTTTCAGGGTCCAAGAAAGAAGATATTGTTAGCATTGAGTTCAAGAGGTTGAATCAGGGAGTGAAGCAGATGATTAATTTTTACCAATGTTGCCTTGTATATATTGCGATAAAATAAAAACTTACTCTGTATTAAAAACATGTTTATTTTTTCATTTTATGTCCATAAATTATGAAGCAAGTAATACTCCTTCCGTTCGATAATAATTTGTGCATGTATTGTTTAGGAAAAAAACTAAAAATTATGTAATTATTATACGAGTGGGGTCAAAAAGCCAAAATAAATTTGATAGAGAATAGGTAAGAGTGGGAAAAGTATGGGGAAAGTGAATAAAGGTAAAGGATGGTTGTAGACCTCTAATACGAAAAAAAATAGTACTCCCTTCGTCCCCAAAAGTTCGACCCTTTTGGCTTAATTTTAGTCCCAAAATGTTCATCCCATTTGCATTTAAATACCCTCCAATTTGCAATAATATTTGTGAAAAATTAGCTTCTCCATGAAAATTATGCTTTTTCTATGTAGTTTTATTACTTTCTCTCTCTACTTTTTTGCAAATCCCATGTAAATTTCCCTTTTCAATTTACTTTTAATAGCTTCCCCATACACTCTTATATTTTCAATTTAAGTTTCTTAATACCCGCGATATCAACTCAAAAGGATCGTTCTTTAGGGGACGGAGGGAGTATAATCATATCAAAATATGGAATAAAGAACAATGCACAAAACATTATAGAACTGAACACAACAAAACAAAACAAAGGGGAATGAACTTCGAATACAAGTAATAATTTTTACGAATCACCCTTGGGGTTCTAAGTAAAGTTGTTATGGTGGGAGTCTGACCCTTAAAACGGTGGGTTCAAGCGACACCTCATATTGTAAAGATACGAGGTTCGATCCGTGTCAACGTTAGGTGTTTGAAGTTCTTCCAACGTAAAGTTTGTACCACAGAAAGTAGGCCTTGCAAGAATAAACCCGACCTGTTTGTTGTCCGGAAATCGACCCGGAAAAGTGGGTCAAAATAAATGTACTATACTACATTACTGTCTTCTTGGATATGTAAAAATTTACTCAGTAAAATAAAATAAAATAAAATCTACGGTAATTTCATGAAATGTCACTGAATACTTAAAAAATTCACCAAATGCCATCGCGTTTTTCAGAATTCACCAAATGCCACTGAGGTTTAGTACAATATCACCAAACGCCATTTCCGTTAGTCGACCGTCAGTGTCCGTTAGTTGACCCCACCACTTGCCACGTGTCACCTTCTGATTGATCCTTTTTAAAAAAAAATTAAACAAAATTAAAAAAAATTCACAAAAAAAACAAAAAAAAATTTTAAAAAAAAAAAAAAAAAAACAGAAACCACCCAACCCCAGCCACCACCCCTTCCACCACCCACTCTCTCTTCTCTCTCTCCTCTGCCGGATTCGCCGCTTGCTCCTCCTCCGCTATCGGCGCCGCCATTGATTGAGGAAGGGGAGGGGAGGGCTTCAGATTTTTCCCCAAAACCCCTAAATTTACATCAATATACCCTGTTTTTCGGATTAATTTTCCGGCGAAAGGGGAGGGCTTCGGATTTACCTCCCAAAACCACCGGAATTCGCCAGCGACATCACCAGAATTTAGCTCGCGAAAACTGTCGGAGTCTTCCGCCTAAAACTGCCGGATTTCAACTTCGAAAATTGCCGGTTTCTTGCCTCGAAAACCGACGGATCGCGTTCACCCAAAGTCACTCCACCCACGACGGAATTCAGCCTGCGAAACCACCGGAACCGCGTTCCCCCAAAGTCACCCCCTAAGACCCTAGGCGGAGCTCACGGTGTTCCTATTCGTTCTGTTTAACGAGAACAAGAAACCCGGGCCGACATCGGAGAGAAATTACGGGTTATTTTACCTGACCCAAAATAAGGTTTTTGGCATTCCGTTAACGTTAGAGGAGGCAAAGAACTGGAAAGATGTGAAGGGGAGTTCGGCGCCGGAGGTTTCGGGGTGGTGGAGGAAGGGGGTAGGATTTTGGATTTAGTGTTTAAAGTTCCGGTCGGTCGCGACAGGGGAAGAGGAGGGAAAAGGGAGGAAGGTCGACAGCCGCCGGCACGCCTGCCGATGCAGGTCCCGGCGGTTGGGGTTCGGGGACTGCCGGCACGGCTGGGCTGGTGGCTGCTGGGGTGGTGGCTGGGGTTTGGGTGGTTTCAAGGGTTTTCTGTTTTTTTTATTTTTAATTTTTTAATTTATTTTATTAATTTTTTTTTAAATTTTTTTTTTAAAAAAACGGACCAATCAGAAGATGACACGTGGTAAGTGGTGTGGTCAACTAACGAAAATGGCATTTGGTGATATTGCACTAAGCCTTAGTGGCATTTTATGAATTCTGAAAAACACGATGACATTTGGTGAATTTTTTAAGTACTTGGTGGAATTTCATGAAATTTCCCTAAAATCTATGGTATAATATATGTAGGGTTTCTATATTATTAGAGAAAAGAAGAGAGAGAAGACGAAGACGAAGGAAGAAGAAGAGCGAAGGTCGATCGATTATGGAGGTACTAAGAAAGAGAACATGAAAAGGAAGACGAAGACGAAGAGGAAGACGAAGGAAGAAGAAGAACGAAGGATGAAGAGCGATTATGGAGGAGTAAAATTCGGTTATGGAGTACCTTGCGAACCAGCCTTTTTGAAGGATTTACGACTTTTGACTAATTTACATGACTTCAGAGATCCTCGTGTTTTTCTTCTTCGTAAGAAAAAGGACAAATATTTGTAAGTTTTTTCTTTTTATTTTTTAGGGTTTCCATCTCTCATCGATTGAATTGAATTCAGTTGAATTGAATCGAATTGAACTAAACTGAATATTATATATGTTACAATTAATCGTAATACTCAATTGATTTTTGACTCGTAGATTGCGAGAGAAAGGAGAGCAGAGCTATTACACAGAGATGACAGGGTAAATATTTTTTCTAATTCTCTTTCTATTTTTGAATTCATAAATCTATTCATCAAATTGGTGAAATAGTATAATTTTATTGTTTTGTATATTCAACAAGTAGTTGCATTTTTTTTTAACTTTTATTATACGGAGTACTTGATTGATTGTGATTATCAGCTTACTAAATTAAGCAGATTATTATTGTTGTTTGTTATTGTTGAGTACTACGTTGAAATAAAGATTGGATAATTTGTAATTGAATTTTGAGGGGGTATAGTTACAAAGAGTAACTTGTTTAGCTTTTAGGAAATTTCTTCTAAGTGTTGTATATTGTATTCTCTAAGTGCGCTAGAGTAGAGGCAGTGGTACGTGTTGGTTATTTTGTTTGATTCGTTGCCGATAGGTGATGCAGTTGGTTTGTTTATTTCTACTTTGTGTTGAGTCTACTAACTGTGTCAATCCACCTAAACTTTCTGGTCGGCCGCTTGGTACTTTTGTAGTTGCCGCTGGCTTTGCTAGTACGCGTTCACATTTGGTGTGGTGAGTTGGTTTGGATTGGCTGTAACTGTGTTACAGTGTCGGTTTGTGTCACCGGATCAGTGATGCTGCAAGGGTTGGCAGGATGGTAGGGAGAGATCAGGTGTCAAACAAATAACATGTTTTGGAGTTTTCGGGATGTAGAGAATTGGTGGGCTTGAGGCGCCTAGCTTGGTTGTTGGCTTAAAGTGTTGTGGCAGGGTTAGTAGCAATAGAAATAACAATTAGCAAGGGGAAGCTGAGCCTTAGTTAGTCAAACAATCTGAATACAGCAAGTAGCTGCAAATCAGGCTTAATCTTACACATATTACCTGCTTTTCTTATTGTTTACTTGCGACAAGCTACGATTACCTTCCTAGAGTTGTGCTTGATATTACAGAAATTTTACATTATAGGAATTGTATTCAAAGATTCTGCTATAGTTCTTATGCATCGTTCTTGCATTGGTAGAAAGAAACTCAAAAATGTTGACTATATAACTGAGTACGGCATGAAGGCAAAGGAGTTACAATCTATAGAAGGGCGTGAGGAGGATTTGCTTCATGAGAAGGATTTTTTTCTTGCTAAAACTGCTTTGGAACACTACAATAGCATCACAAAGGTCTTTCTGCCACCATTAGTCTTCTTTTTCTTTATTTTACTTCCTGTCTTATTTTTCAATATGTTTGTATGCTTGTCCTCTGAATTTGGATGAATTCTAAATCTTGCAGGATTCCGAATATAAGCTTGTGAAATGTCTAGGACACGACTAAAAGATTATTCAAAAGTACACGTCCCACTGCAACTTCATTGCCGAATGCACGATGGATCAAAAGCTTGAGTTGTTTTTTGTTGAAGTCATAGGTTTGCAGGATCCTGAAGTCTCTGTCTGCAGGATTCTAGATCAGTCGTGTTTTGGGGTTTTTTGTTGTCCTGCGGGAGAGTTACAATTCCGAGACTGGAACCGGGCGCCTGTACCTGCAAAACAAACGGAGACTCCGAGTGATTGGAGTTCCGCCTCCAACGATCAAGTTAGTACTTGTTTAAGAAGTAATTAATGCGGAAAGGTGAAATGTGTTTCTCTAGGCGAGAGTAATTAATGAGCCTCATCTCCTTTAATGAGGATTAATGAGGGTATTTATAACCTTGGGAAGCGTGTCAATCCTAGGTTTTTGGTTAACCTAGGGCTGATTGGGCTTTCCTTGAAAGTTGGGCCTAGGTGGCTGGTTTTTCCATTAGGCATGGAGGATGCCACGCGTCGTGACATAAAAGGTCCAGGGTGGACAAATAGGCGCGTGCCACGTGGCGAACCCTGACAGGTCCAACTGGAGGACACTTGGCAGGACCTGATTGGCCCACGTGGCGCATTCCGATTGGTGGGAGCAAAATCCCTTAATCATTTGCCCCTCACAGGTGGCACGTGACTGGTCACATGTCACCTGTGACAGGTGTCGGCCTGTAACAGGCGACGGCCTGCTACAGGTGTCATTTGGTGAAAGGCCGGGAGTTTTTCCCGCTCATTTTTCAAATTTGAAGAGTGTCCCTTCAAATTCTTCTATTGCCTATATAAGGGCATGTTGAATTCACATTTGTTCACACTTGAGAACTTTTTAAGAGAACACTTGGACCCCTGAACCTGCTATGACATTTTGGACATTTTCAGCCTACCGCCTGTTCTGACAAGCCGGCTGATATTCAGATTACTTTCCAGATCCTCGTCAACTTCTCAATCGTTCAGGTAACCGTTCGTTCTCTTATTCTTTTTCATTTATTTTTTTTCTTTTTTTTTTTGAAATGGCACCTCGGAAGCACACGACACGACCTAGGTTAGTGATCAGCCGGTCACCGGGGACGGCTGAGTCTAGGACTAGGAGTGCCGCCTGCCCCTTTTCGAACCAATCTTTGCCCTTTATACAAATTCCGACTGTCTCTGTGTCTATGCAAAACATAATGGCCAGAACAAAAAGAACTGCTAGGATCACCAATTCGGACGGCTCCTCCTTCCAGGTGCCGGTTAGTGAAACATCTGACCAAACGCCAGATGTTGAAGTGAACCAAGGCGGCCTGGCTGCCAACAGCTCTGAGGGAGGGATCAAGGTGGTCCCTTCCCTTTTTACCGTAGACATGTCTACGTATTCTCCCGCTCCTGCTGAAGGAGAGGAGGCGGGCCCCTCAGGGAGAGGGGAGGAGTCGTCCCCTTCGGACTCTTCAGAAAACGAGTCTGAATCCAGCTCTTCTGGTCACCTTTCTCTCGACGTAGAGGAGGGGCACAACCGCCTACAAGAGGCGAGACTTTCCCATTCAGTAGAGAAGGGGGACAATTGGGCGGAGCCATCCGCCACTCATAGAGAGCAAAACACCCCTTACTACTACACCGTTCTGAAAGGCCGAATCAAGGCCATGCAAGAAAAAGTGGGCAGCTTCGTAGCGGACCATGTAATGGGCCCTGGCTTTCTGGTTTTTGTGCCAGATCCGGAAGACACAGTCGTCTGGCCGGCTGGGACCAGTTATGATAGCGCCTGCTTTGGCTGCTATGAGGCGGCCATTAGGGCTGGGCTGCGTTTTCCCTTACATCCGGCTGTTCAACGAATCCTTGACGGGTATGAGTTGGGGTTATGGCAGTTAGCCCCAAATTCCTGGTTCAATTTTCTCGGCTATGTAGCCGGGTGTGAAATGTATGGGGTGGAGCCAAATTTCGAGGCATTCGCTCATATGAACTATCTCAGCCGGACCCCTAAGGCAGGCGGTACCGGCTGGTACCAATTGACGAGCCACAGAGGCTACCTCATGACAAGAGGTAAAGAGAACAAATGGAAGGATTTGAGAAGCACCTTCCTCATTATTGAGAGTTCAGACAAAGAGCTGAACAAACGCTTTAATAGGTGGAACAAAGACCCGCCTCTTCTTGCAGGCGGTCACAGCATGCCGCCTGTCCCTCTCAAAGCTAAAAAAGAGATCCTGGACCGAGGACTCTTTAAAGTAGAGACCAGGGTCGACTCTACTACAGGGGTACGAGAGCAAGTACCCCTGCACTGCGTCCCGAGTTACAAATGACTCTATGACGAGTACTTCCTGGCCGCTTGTGGCCTCAGCAGTCGGTGCTCTAGAGGTAGCTGACTTGTCGAATACGTACCCTTGTAGAGATCATTTTCTGAATTTTTCTAGTTTTCGCATTCGCTTATGAAGCGGAAGCCATGAGCAAAATAATTGCCTCCAAAACAGCAGCTGCTATGCTGCGAGCATCCATCATGCAGCAACACTCATCTGCTGACTCTCCCACCAAGGAGACGCCCTTAGTGAGTTCCCAACTATCTCTCTTTTTCTGTTAAAAGGTTGTCTTTATACACATATTAATCAATTTTTTTTTTGTAGACGGGCACACCAAGAGCTTCCTCCTCCCAACATCTGGACTCCAAAGCCCGAAAGACGACTGTTGCGAGTTTGCCTGGTTCTGCCAGGAAACCAGTGGCTGTTGACAAACAGCCAGCCACTCCATCCAGCAGGCCGCCTAGAAGTATGAGACTGCTCTTCTAGACTTTGACCCACTTTTCTTTCACATTGTCTAAAATTTCTGTTCACTCTTGGTACAGTCGGCCCTCAATAATCGGACCTTGTCGAAGTGGCCAAGTCCATGATTAAAGCCGTCCCTCCAGCAGAGAGAGACGCGGTCAGGGGTGTCGGCACCCTTGACCTGGATGGAATTGCAGGGCTCCTTGCTGAGGTATACTTGGCGTATTTTTGTTGTATAATTCCAGGACGCCTGTTTTTCGTTTGAAATATGACGCCTGTTTTCTTTTTTATTCAGTCCCTGCTCCGAGTAAACGGCCTTCGCAAACCCATTAGTGCGAAGAACAAAGAGGTAAAGGCTGCTAAGGCCATGGCCGCCTCTGACTGTGATAAGGCAATGTTTCAAATTGCCCAAAATGAAATTTTGACAACTGATATTCTTTATTATCAGGCGCAGGCCACTTCTGCTATTAGGACTGAGTTGGAGGCGGCCAAGAAAAGAAGCAATGAGTTGGAGGCGACCATTCAGAACCTTAAAGCCGAGCTGAGGCCTCTTAGGCAAAAGATGTCCCAATACGACACCTTAGAGAAATCCTTGGAGCGTATCAAGGAACGCCTGGAAAACCAGGAGAAGAGCCTCATTGAAGAGCTCCCGGCCAAGGCTGAGCAAGAGAAGAAGGATTTGGTTCGAGATATGATGGAGGACTCGGCCCAAATCCAGCGCATGACCTGGACTCGCCTCTTACCAAACGCCGACTTTGCTTCTTGGGAAAAACAATTTCGCCAATGCTCTGAAACGTATAACCAAGAAGTCCTGCTGGCGGCTGCTGAGAATGATGCACTGGAGGAGGAGGAGGAGCCGATAGTGGCCTTGGTGCCGATTGGGGCAGATGCGTCTAAAAAGGGTACAGCTGATGCCGAGACAAGCAAGAAGAATGCTTCTCAGAAGCAGGCGTCTCTTGTTGATTAGGCGGCTGTTGTTGTTGAAGATCTACCCCCATCTTGAAGCTTATGTTTCTTTTTTCTTTTCTTTGGCTTGCGTGCCGTCTGTTTCTGTATCTCTTTTACCCGGCCAGGGGGCCGGGGTCTTGAATATTTGTGCCGGTCTTTATGGCCGACTGTTAATAGAATTTCGGCGACCATCTTTTTAGGTCGACTTAGCTGCCAAATTTCGAATTTTAATTTTGCTTTTTGCCAAGTGTCGTAACTCTGATATCCACTTGCATGTCATATTGACTGTTATGTATGGCCGAAAGTTGCAGACAGGTACAATGTAGGAGCTGCCTATGCCCCTGGACGACTGGTTGTCTATTTCCAGACTAGGTGATCAGTCGGCCATTTTTCCAACCGATTTTTAACTTAAGATTGGAAAGTATAGCAAGCTCTTGAGCAGTCGTCCTGTGAACCATCTCTTCAAATATGTCTGGTTTACCTTTAAACAGACGGTTCCGTCATATTTTTTGAAACTAGCTAAGTATGAGAGTGATTACTCGCTTGCCGTGGTTAGCTTGAGTAGTAGAGGCACTAGGCGGCATAGGCCGGTTAGTCACTTAGTCGCCGTCACTACTATTTGAGTAGTAAGGGTACCAGGAGGCGGAAGCCGATTGGACCCCTTTATTCGCCAGTGTTTGTTGGATATTAACTCAAAAGGTACCGGCTGTACTTATCCCAAGTAGTACGGTCGGTTATCTGACGCGGATGTTAACTGCTAACACTTGTTGGACCAGTGAGAGTTATCCTTGTCTCAGAGACGGCTACGTGGTTGTCTTAGTAGACAGTCGCATAGGTGCCGTGTAATTAATTTATAGAACAATGTTCCACCCAAAAGGGAGCTGTTCTCTGCGACAAATTTCATCCGGATGGATGCCGCCGGACGCCTGCTATGATGTTAGGATAGGTCGGATTAGTTTTTAAAAACTGGATCAGTTGGCCTGGCGCCTAGTCTGATCATTTCGGCCATAGGCCTTAGATAGTTCTTGGTGAACTATGTATGGGAGAGTAGCCGGTTGTATAGAACAAGCGGCATGCCCCTCTTAATTAAACGCATAAATAAAGAGCATGGAGAGTAGCCAACTGTTTTACCAGTAGGCATGCCCCTCTTAGTACAAAATAAATGTAGTGAAATAGCAAAACTTTTATTAGGTAGCTCTCGGCTATTTACATTATTCAAAAATAATACTTTTTTAGATTATCTACATTCCAGGTTCGAGGAAAGGGTTGGCCGTCTGGTGTTTCCAGGCGGTAGGTGCCGTCCCGGACCTCTTCATAGATTCGGTAGGGTCCTTCCCAGTTGGGAGTTAATTTGCCGGACTCATTAGCCCTACCGACTGCTTTCATCTTTCTTAGTACAAAGTCCCCCACTTTGAGTGGACTCCTGTGTACTTTTTTGTTATATGACCTGGTCATTCTCAGGCGGTAAATTTCATGGCGCAAGGCTGCATTGCCCCTCCTTTATGGGAGTGAGGACAAAGCCAGACGCATGGACTCCCAGTTCACCTCTTCGTCGTATAACATTACTCGAAGAGTCGGCTCGTAGTGTTCAATTGGCAGAACAGCTTCTGCACCATAGGTTAAGAGGAATGGAGTCTCTTCAGTTGACCCTTTTTCAAATCGTCTTAATGGCCCAGAGAACATGTGGTAGTTCATCTGCCCATAGGTCGCCTCCTCGTTCAATCTTTTTCTTGAGCCCGTCTGAGACGATCTTATTAAAAGCTTCTACTTGGTCGTTTGCTTGTGGAAGGCCGACTGATGCAAAGTAATGTGAAATACCTTGGTCTCCCAGCCAGTTTTTGAGAACAAGCGTCTCAAATTGGGGACCATTGTCAAAAACCATAGACATGGGCACCCTAAACCGAGTGATGATGTTTTTCCAGACGAATGAAATCACATCTTTTGTTTTGATTCCCTTGACAGCCTTTGCCTCTACCCATTTAGTAAAGTAGTCGACTGCAACAAGTATGTACCTCCTGCCGCCTGTAGCAGGCGTATAGGGACCCAGGATATCCATGCCCCACTTAGTAAACGGTAGTGGGCTATGGATAGCTGTGAGATCAGTAGCCGGACAGTGAATTAGCTTGCCAAACTTTTGACACTTGTCACATTTTTTCACCATCTCCATTGCATGTGCTTCTAAAGTAGGCCAAAAGTAACCCTACCGCCTTGCCCGTTGGGCAAGCGACCTGCTGCCTACATGGGAAGCGCAGTAACCAGAGTGAAGATCTTCTAGGATCTCTCGTCCTTTTTCTGGAGTAACACACTTTAAGAAGGGTTGGAGGTACCCTCTCTTGTGAAGTTCTCCCTTTATCATTTCAAAACTGGACGCTCGTTTTTTAAGTGTGGCCGCCTGGTGATGGTCATCCGATAAGGTGCCGTCTGTCAGATATGCCCTGATTAGATCCATCCAGGTTGAACCTTTATCTAAAATTCCAATAGGGTCTTCCTCAATGCTTCTTTTCTCCATAACCTCCCAGAAAACAGTTCGTGGAGTATCACAGGAGGCCGAGGATGCTAACTTTGAAAGAGCATCCGCCTGATTGTTTTCAGATCTTGGTACTTGAGTCAGATGAAAATCTTCAAGGGATCCGACTGCTTGTCGTACCGCTTGTAAATACTTGATCATTGTCGGATGGGCTGCTTCGTATTCGCCATTGTACTGACTCACTATCAATTGTGAATCAGAACAGGCGTCTATCTTTCTTGGCCCAGCCGCCTTGCACATGCGGATTCCAGCTAATAAAGCTTCATATTCTGCCTCGTAGTTTGAGGCTTGAAAATTGAAACGTAGAGCATACTCATACCTGTCGCCCTCTGGCGACCGACATATGACGCCTGCTCCGCATCCGTTTGAAGTGGAGCTCCCGTCCACATATACCTTCCAGACTTGATCTAGAACTTGAGAATCAGGGGGCCGAGTCATTTCTACAATAAAGTCAGCAAAGGCTTGCCCCTTTACTGCTTTTCTAGGCTCGAATGTGACTTCGAGGCTCTGAATTTCTATTGCCCATTTGATCATCCGGCCTGACGACTCCATGGTTGTCAGTGGCCGCTTGATCGGTTGATCTGTATACACAATAACTGCATGTGCCAAGAAATAGAGCTTCAATTTTTTAACGGCCATGAAGAGAGCAAGGCCGAACTTTTCCACTAAGGGATACCTTAACTCGGCATTTTTCAGCACATGGCTGACAAAGTAGACCGGGAGCTGGCAGCCGTCTCTTTCAGCAAGGAGGACAACGCTTAGAGCATGGTCAGAAACAGTCAGGTACATGTAAAGCACTTCTTTGGGCAAAGGACTGACCAGCCTCGGCAAGAAATGTAAGTGAACTTTTAATTTTTGGAAGGCCGCCTCAGCATCCGGCTCCCATTCAAACCTTGCCTTCTTCTTTATAGCCTGGAAAAAGTAAAGGCACTTGTCGCCTGACCGACTGAGAAATCTTCCTAGAGCCGCCAGACAACCTGTTAACTTTTGAACCTCTCGGACGGTACGAGGCGACTGCATGTCAATGACCGCCTGCACTTTCTCAGGGTTCGCCTCTATTCCTCTCTTATTGATGAGGAATTTGAGAAATTTCCCAGACTCAACCCTAAATACACATTTCTTGGGATTGAGCATGACATGGTGCCGCCTGAGTGTGGTGAACGTTTCTCAAAGGTTCGGCAGATGATCTGTCTGAAGCTTGGACTTTACAATCATATCATCGATGTATGCCTCGACGTTCCTCCCAATTTGGTCAAAGAAGACAGTATTTATCATTCTTTGGAAGGTGGCCGGGGCATTCTTCAGACCAAACGACATGACCGTGTAGCAATATAGCCCCTGATCAGTGACGAAGGTCGTCTTCTCCTGATCTTTCTTCCACAAAGGAATCTGATGGAAGCCAGAGTAGGCGTCCATGAAGCTCATCAAAGCATGGCCGGCTATTGAGTCGACCAGACTGTCAATTTTGGGCAGAGGATAACTGTCCTTGGGGCACGTCTTGTTTAGGTCTGTGAAGTCCACACACATTCGCTAGGTACCATTCGGCTTTTTAACAAGTACAACAATTGCAACCCAGTCTGGGAAGTAACATTGCCGAATGAACCCTGCGTCAAGCAACTTTTTAACTTTGGAGGCTGCCGCCTGACTTCTCTCTTCGCCATGGTTCGCTTCTTTAGCCTGATCAGCTTCTTTTTCGGATCCACGGCCAGTTTATGTACCGCCAGGTCAGGACTGATGCCTGGCATTTCATGAACTTCGAATGCAAAGATGTCTTTGTATTCTTTCAAAAGTTGGTGAAAATCTTCACCCAGAACTTGAAGAGCAGTCGTCCCAACCTTGATTGTTCGGTCAGGACGAGAGTCGTCCAGGATCAGGTCCGTATGCTCACCAGCCGGCTGAGGGCGGAATTCTTCTGACCGCTCCTCTGCCAGTGATTGCTATCTTCTTTCTTTTCTTCGGCCCCCAACTGGGCAGCCTTTCTTTTCTTGCCGCCTGCTTTTTGAGCAGGCACTTCCTCCTTGACAATTTCAAGGTCTGCTTTTTCACCACTTGGCCCGGTGGCCTCCACAGTGGATTTGATATCCGAGAGGTAGCACTCCCGGGCCATTTTCTGATCTCCCCTTAGGGAGCCAACTGTTCCATCATCCTTTTCAAATTTGAGCAGCATAAGAGATGGGATAATGACAGCATTTGAATTATTTAGGGTAGGTCGTCCCAGGATCATGTTGTAGGCCGAGAGTTCCTCAACTACTAGGAACCGGACCACCATATGACGACCTTCCCCTTTCTCACCCAGGTGGATGGGTAAATCCACTCGCCCTACTGGGTGTACGATTCCTCCTCCAAACCCTACTAGAGGGTGGGATACCGGATGTATGCAATCAGTTTTGTATTTGAGCTTTGACAGACACCTGCTGCTGATAAGATCAGAGGAACTAGTGGTATCTATGAGGATTCGGCCAACTTTTTGGTAGGCCACCTTGCACTCAATAACAATGGGGTCATCATGCGGCCCCTTTACCCCTCCTAGATCTTCTTCTGTGATGACAATATCTGGGAATGAACTTTTGGAGGGCCATTCTTGATGAACGGAATTAACATCTAGCCGCTTGATATTGTCTTTATTGCCCCTGATAGTGGGGCCGCCTCCAGAGAAGCCGCCTACAATTGTGTAGACGACTGCATCATCTGTATCAGAGCTATCGGCCTGTTGACTCTTTTTGGCCGACTGCTTGTTTTTTGGAGAAGTATTCCATTTAGACTTCTTGACATAAGAGTCAAGGTCGCTTTGTTCAGCCAGGCGGTCTAGGTAGCGCATGAGACTGATGCATTCTTTAGTTTCATGACCAACGTCTTCGTGATAATGGCAGAATTTGTCTTGGTTCCGATTGCTCGTAGAACCCTTCATGGGGGCCGGCTTCTCAATTGAGATCCGGCTCTTGATTTCTTTAAGGATAGCTTGGTTATCCTTGCTGAACGCATACTTCGGAGAGTATGGCTTGAATTCTCTCTTCTTTTTCTGGGCCGGCTGTTTAGAGGAGTCGGCCGCCCAGACCTCTTTTCTTTTTTTATCATCTTTATTGGCCGACTGCTTTGGTCAGCCTTCTTTTTTGTCGGACCTCCTTCCGTCCGACTGCTTACCAGTACTACAAATATCAGTCGCCTGTATATAGGCTTCTGCTTCAATCAAAGCTTCTTGAAGAGTCGCAACCCTCTTTCGAACCAGATCAAACTTGAAGGTTGACCCATCCTTGAGACCTCTGAAAAAGTCAGTGTAGGCCACCTCATCCGGTAGCCCTTGAATCTGTATCCTCATCAGGTTGAACCGCCTGATGTATGAACGGAGCCCCTCCTTCTCACCCTGCTGGATCGTCCCTAAATCAAGGGTCGTCTTCTTTGCAAGTATGTTCATGGAAAAGTTGGAGGTGAATAAGTAAGCAAGCGTCCTGAAGTTGTTCACACAACCAGTCGGCAGGTTGCCAAACCATTACTGCGCGATTCCCTTGAGAGTCGCTGGAAAACACTTGCACCAAGCGGGATCATCCAACCCTTGTAGGTACATTAGGTTGGTGAACGCCATCAGATGGTCTTCAGGATTAGTAGTGCCATCATAGGCGCCTACTAGCACATTCTTTACTTTGGTCGGCTGAGCGACTTTAGTAATTTCCTTGGAGAAGGCAGACGGCTGTTCTCCAAGTCGTAGCAACCGTAGTTTCCAGTCCAAAGGCTGGACATTTCTTGCCGCCTGTCCTCCAAACAGAGTAGGCTGCAAGAAATATTGTTGCTGCGGCACGTATGGTGGTTGTGGTACATACGGGACCGACTGATTTTTATGGGACTCGGACTGACGGGAGGTGCCGCCTGTCTGGTCCTCATAATTTGATTTTGAATACCTCATCGAGACATTTTGTAAAGTGTCTTGAAAATCAGACGTGGAAGCCGATTGTGATAGTCGGTCATTCCTCTTCTGCTCTAACAGTGTTCGGGCATCGGAATATGTTTTCTTCGACCCATCCGCCTGAATATGTCGGATGGGCTTTCTCTTTCCTGGTGTACGAAAGTGATACTTGGTTAGGTCGATCACAGGCGGCTCCCACTTCCTAGACTTAGGATGTAGGGTTGCCTCCCGATCCTTGACAAGCTTTTTCCTCTCAGAATGAGAGGGTTTTCTGGCCGACTGCTCCTTGGGCTGAGCATGCGTCCTCTTATTAATCAAGTCTTGGATCTCCCCCTCGAATCCCCTCATGAAGGTCATGAGGTCGTTTCTTGTAATGGGAGAAGACCCTTCAGCCGCCTGCTGCTGATCAGGCGGTGTGCCGATTGGACTACTGGGTCCAGCTTGGTGGTCTACCCGTTCTTTCATTTCGGTGTGACGGGTACGTCGGGCCCTTAGGGTCCTGTCTGAGGCTGTGTGTGCTTCAACTTCAACCTCATTTTCAGTATCATGATCTGAGTGAACTTGAGGGTCGTCCAGTGGACGCCTCTTTTCTGGTACGGACGTTGATGCCATCTCAAAAGTACTCTCTCCACAGACGGCGCCAAAATGTTTCGGGGTTTTTTGATGTCCTGCGGGAGAGTTACAATTCCGAGACTGGAACCGGACGCCTGTACCTGCAAAACAAACGGAGACTCCAAGTGATTGGAGTTCCGCCTCGAACGATCAAGTTAGTACTTGTTTAAGAAGTAATTAATGCGGAAAGGTGAAATGTGTTTCTCTAGGCGAGAGTAATTAATGAGCCTCATCTCCTTTAATGAGGATTAATGAGGGTATTTATAACCTTGGGAAGCGTGCCAATCCTAGGTTTTTGGTTAACCTAGGGCTGATTGGGCTTTCCTTGAAAGTTGGGCCTAGGTGGCCGGTTTTTCCATTAGGCATGGAGGATGCCACGTGTCTTGACATAATAGGTCCAGGGTGGACAAATAGGCGCGTGCCACGTGGCGAACCTTGACAGGTCCAACTGGAGGACACTTGGCCGGACCTGATTGGCCCACGTGGCGCATTCCGATTGGTGGGAGCAAAATCCCTTAATCAAGTCGCACCTTTCTGGCCATTGTGATTTCTGTCCCAAAGAGATTGCTCATTCTGCAGATGCTTCTTGGCCATCCTCAGCTTGTTGCTTTAGTTGATGATATTCATTCTAGTCGTAACCCCTACGTTTGTAACTATCTTGGACTTGTTTAAGGGCAATGGAAGCTAATTTATTTTGTGCCATTTGCTAAGTTTATTTCTATGTTGGAGGTGTTGTACTAGTCTTGGATATGTTCAGGGCAATGAAAGTTGTTATATGACATTTGTGTTGTAGGGAAATGGGATCTATTGATGTGAAATTTGTGTAGTTTGTTAGAACGAGTTTGTGGGAAGTGTTCAACTTTAGCTCTTCACAGTGGAGGTCTTTTTTGGTGAGTATATGAGTATAGGCATGCGATTGCACCTAGGAAATAAGTGCTAATTTACTGATGATGGGGTGTTTCCTGTGAGTTATTGTAAATACGAGCTAAGCCATCATCCCTTTTTACCAAAATGGTCTCAACGTCTTCATTACCACAAAAAAGAGCAGCACGAAGACGCAGTATTTTTTTTTGGGTTCTGGTTGATTTATAAACGTTTTGATGGAAATTTTATTCGACCTATACTTCTATAATACTTGATTAAAAATTTATAGCCATGAAAAGACATGATAGATTATGTTTTAGCCTTTTGTTATTATATCTCAGAATATAATTTTTAAAGATTGTCTGATTATGACATTTCCTTCGTTTCTATTTTTTTTTTTTTTTTGATAGGGTCCTTCGTTTCTATTTAGCTACATCAAAGGGTCTTATTAATTGCATCAAAGGGATATTGGTTTCTTTTTTTTAATAATTTTTTTATGACTTTTTTGTAACTAAGTGGAAACAAAAGAATTACTCCGTAATTCCGTATGCGTTGTGTAACAAGTACTCTATAATTTCGTATGCGTTGTGTAACGTATAAATCCAACAAGTTTGCGGTTAAAATTGATAAATATGACTTTTATACAATTTCTTTCAATTAGATTAGATTTTATGATTACTTTATGCTCCCAAATTATTGGTCTTTATTAATTACTATATATATTATTATATTTGTATTAGATTACAAGTAGGTTAGATTCAAATATAAAGCAAAATTGATTGGGCTTTGATTAGAAATCGAATAAAAGGGCTTTGGTTTGAAATCAAAACCAATGTCAAAGGCCCAGTCCATTTATCTTCATTTCTGTAAAGCTATATCTAATGTGATTTTATAGCAGTTTTTATTAGTTGTGTATTTGATGAATTGCATAAAATGAGCGGGAAACAACGACCTCGATTGCTGCTTAGAAGATAGTTAGAACTTGTGTGAAGGTACTAATTGTTTGTTTTAGATTAATTTTGCTGGTAAGATGTTTAGATTTTATGATATAATGATATCTATACAAATTTAGTTTTTTTCTTAATTTGGCTGATGATATGTGATTTGCAAAGTATGAAGATTAATTTTGAGTTATTGTATAGTACGGAGTATAATCAGTGAAAAGTTGATAATATTGTGTCTGCATTCTGCAAAATGATTACTTGATAAGCTTATGATTTATATGAAGTATAAAGATTATTTACTGAAATGGCTGAGGTGCTAACTGATCTCCAAGAGCTTTGTTCTGATGTTAGAACACTAGGTTATTACAGGTCACAATTGATAGAACAACTGGATCATTGGAGTTATCGTATCACTAGTCTAGGATTTATCTTTTTAATCAGCTATTCTTTAACCATGGTGATCGCTAAATCTATCAGAGCGTTGTCTGAAAGGAGAACCAATCCCAACCTGGTCCAAAATTTTCAGTTAGAATTTGAGATTGGTCATTGAAAATTTATAGACAATGAGTATCTATAGTGGCCGACAATCAAGAGGTCGGAGAGCTTCCCTAGGTGGTACGAAGGACATAGTATGGAGTAAGTAGTTAAGACGCGCGGGGGGTGGGTGGGTTGGGGGGTGCTTTCTATGACCTAACCACGGACTTGAACCTTCATCCTTCATCTAGTAGTCTTATAGATTTAGTGACATTGCATATCTCTCTGTCACCATTGTTCTTTTCCTCTTGTTTTCTGTTTAGTCACTCTTATTCATTATATGGAGTGTAGGAAGGACCCTCTCAAAGCTCATCGGTTACAAAACACTCCAGGCTAACACGACTACATCTAATCTTTTTATGCCTAGTCATGTTATGAAGGCATTTGACGTGTTCACTGAAGATAATTAGTTACAATCATTATTTATCTCTTTTCACTGTGTTCAAATCTCTTTTCTGCAAATTTTTATGCTGCTCTTTGTGATTTCATGCAGGAAATCGATCTAAACATTTCTTATCCTGACAGAGTCTCAAATAATCTTACATACAACAGATCTTTCAAAGCAGTTAATCTATTTAAATGAACGCGGGGTATAATTTATTTAGATGAAGGTGGCTTTAAGTAATGAATTAGAGGCTTCAGGTGGGTAATCGGTAACCCAAACAATACCCCTACTTCACGATCTGTAATACTTCACAAATCTGTAATAATCAAGTCAAAATATGGAATAAAGCACAATACACAAAACATTATAGAAATTAACACAACAAAACAGAACGAAGGGGAATGAACTTCAAATACAAGTAATACTTTTTACGAATCACCCTAGGGGTTCTAAGTAAAGTTGTTATGGTGGGAGTCTAACCCTTGAAACGGTGGGTTTAAACGGCACCTCATATTATAAAAATACGAGGTTTGATCCGTGTCAACGTCAGGTGTTTGAAGTTCTTCCAACGTAAAGTATGTACCGCAGAAAGAGGCCTAGCAAGAATAAACCCGACCTGTTTGTTGTCCAGAAATCGACCCGGAAAAGTGGGTCATGAACAAGAATAATCAACCCGAAATCTATAATAGAAAGAGTGTAAATGGGAAAGAAGCCCGTAGTTATTTTGGGCTGGCCTAGTTCGTATATCAATCAATATTTTGTGCATTTATTATTTAGGAAAGAAACTAAAAATTATGTAATTATTATACGAGTGGGGTCAAAAAGCCAAATAAATTTGATAGAGAATAGGTAAGAGTGGGAAAAGTAAGGGGAAAGTGAATAAAGGTAAAGGATGGTTGTAGACCTCTAATACGAAAAAAAAAATGTATAATCAAGTCAAAATATGGAATAAAGGACAATACACAAAACATTATAGAACTTAACACAACAAAACAGAACGAAGGGGAATGAACTTCGAATACAAGTAATACTTTTTACGAATCACCCTAGGGGTTCTAAGTAAAGTTGTTATGGTGGGAGTCTAACCCTTGAAACGGTGGGTTTAAACGGCACCTCATATTGTAAAAATACGAGGTTCGATCCGTGTTAACGTCAGGTGTTTGAAGTTCTTCCAACGTAAAGTTTGTACCGCAGAAAGAGGCCTAGCAAGAATAAACCCGACCTGTTTGTTGTCCGGAAATCGACCCGGAAAAGTGGGTCATGAACAAGAATAATCAACCCAAAATCTATAATAGAAAGAGAGTAAATGGGAAAGAAGCCTGTAGTTATTTTGGGCTGGCCCAGTTCGTATATCAATCAATATTTTGTGCATTTATTGTTTATGAAAAAAACTAAAAATTATGTAATTATTATACGAGTGGGGTCAAATAGCCAAATAAATTTGATAAGAGAATAGGTATGAGTGGGAAAAGTAAGGGGAAAGTGAATAAAGGTAAAGGATGGTTGTAGACCTCTAATACGATAAAAAAAAATATAATCATATCAAAATATGGAATAAAGCACAATACACAAAACATTATAGAACTTAACACAACAAAACAGAACGAAGGGGAATGAACTTCGAATACAAGTTGTTTCGGTAAAAACAATGGGACCTTCGGCAGGTCCTTCGGATGAGTGGAGATGAAGCCCAATTCGAGTTATGACCGAATTGAGGATTTCCTGCACAGCTGAACAAACGTAAACTAGCCTCGGGGGTTGTGCCGAAGAAGGCCCCTCCGATGTCGAAGTCACTACGAGTGTAAGAACAAGAGAGAATAGCTATGTAAGAGTATTTGTTGCTTGAGGAAATTTGTGTGAATGAATGTAATTATGCAACAATGTGAGCTTTTATACCTTATTCCAATTGAGTGGAATGGGCTTGAGGAGTCAAATGGGCTGCCATTTGACTGGGCCTTGTTTTACCTAACTTAGCTTTAAAGCTTGAGGGTTGAACCTTTCCTATTGGGCTTTTTTTATTTTCTTTTATGGACTGGGCCCAAATACAAATTATTTGGACCCCAAACAATTTTCCCCCCAGACCCGATTCGTGAGGATAACGGGTCGGGTTTTCGGCTGCCGAGAGATTTGGAGGGAAATAAATGAAAATAATTTGAATTTTGTTTGAGGAATTCGTACGGTTTTTAACCGTTACTTTATAATTAACCAACCTTAATGGCAGTTGATTAAGGATAATGGGGAAATGGAGAGAATTTAATGGGAAGTTTTAATTTTGGCGGTTGTAATTGAGTGGGAAGAATTTGAGTAGCCACGAATTGAAGTAGTGCTTAGTGGGTGATTAGCATCCCTTTAATTTCCGAAACCTGAATTCCATAACATACATAAGAGCACCCCCACTTCTTTCAATCTTCACTTTCACAAAATCGAACCCAGAACTCTCCAGACACGCACATTACCCCGAATTCTCTTTTCGTTGTTTTCTCGCAATCCGAAGCTTTAAACTCAAATTAAATCCGATTCTCCGAACTAGTAGGTCAGCGAATTCCGAGTCAGAAGAAGGTAATTTTCTAGCAATTTGCTTCGATTTTATTTGCTTTACGAGATATTTTTTTCCTTTTTTCCCCTTTTTTCGCACTTTTCGAACTTCCGTCTAACTGAAAATGTCCGGGGACCGCGAAAAAGAGCCCATTAGGCTCGAGTCAAGTGCCGAGGAGGAAAAGGAGGAAGTGCCGCAGCTAATTCTAAGGCGGAATCGCCCTTTGGCGATGTTGCCACCCCTTAGCGGTCAGAACCCTAATGTCGGTGCTGCGCAGGCCGCCACTTCAAGTGGCGCTAGCTTGAGGGTAGTACCCTTGTCCAGCCGTCCTCCTAGGGATTCAGCTGAGGCCAGTACCTCTGGCTGAAGCGTGGCTTCGGCGGCCAGGCCGCTGACTCCTGAAGAACGGGAGTGGACCTCGGTCCAGGATAACGAGGGCATTATGAGGGCTGCGCCCTATTCTTGGTGGATCGAGAACGACGCCCAGTACCATTTCGCCGAACAACTCGAGATATATTACGGCATCATGGAAGAGGATGGGTACTGGTGCAGAATGCCTATTGCCGATGACAGGATTCATCGGCCCCCACCTGGGTATATCGGGGTCTACACCCTGCAATTGCAAAACAGGCTTCGATTTCCTGTCTACTCTTTCATCATCAAATTGCTGAACGGATACAACATATCCTTGTCTTAGCTGACCCCTTTGAGTGTCAGAAGGATCATGACCTATCTTTGGGTCTGTTTATTTTGTGGATTTGAACCGAGTGTTCACTGTATTCGGAGCATTCACAAACTTGCGCCGAACACCCAATCCAACCGATTTCATAGCCTAGGGTGGTGGCAAATAGAAGATGAGAAGGGATTTCTCACATCTTATCTGAACGACACATCGGATAAAAATTGGAGAGGGCAGTGGATCTGGATCCGAGTACCCTCTGATGAAGCTCATCCGAATTATTTTGGGGCTCCCCGCTTCCTGAGAAAACCGGACCCCGGAATGTCAAGCATCGGCCCTGATGAGTTCAATGAACTTAACCATCGCCAAATGAAGTTATTTGGCCGAAGTAAAATGACTGTTACTGGCCGAATGGCCAACGTGCCAAGCACTTGGTTGCCCTGTTTTCATTACATCTTCCAGGAGAAAATGCTCGCTGTCGTCGGCCTCAGCCGAAGATACCAAGGCGGTAAGGGGAATTCGACTGGGGCCGAAGTCTTTTAATGCTTTCATCCTTTTTGTTGTTTGCTGACTTGCGAACTTCACTTTTTTCAGCTGAACTTATCTTCGCTTTCTTGTAAATTTTCAAAGTTGTACAAAGCAAACTCGGGCATTGATTACGAGGTGCTCGAAATCAGCGACGAGAGGGAACCGCTCACTAATACGCCGAAGATAATAGAGGTTAAAGATCGGCCACTTGCCCTCCAGCCGAGGAAACTTGAAATCGTCAGCGCCTTTGAGTATCAAAGTCAGAAGGCCTGACATCAAAAGATTGACCCTTTCTTCCTTCACTTGGCTGAAGAAGCTGCTGCTGCTGAAGCTGCTTCTGCTCTGTAAGCTGAAGCAAGGCCCTCTGACCCCACTGCTGAGTCGAGAAGAGAGGAAGCTCATTAAGAAGAAGCCCCTAACGACGAGTATCTTCTAGATACTTCGGTAAGTTTTCTACTACCTTTTCATTACATCTACTTTACTTCAGCCAAAGCTTTCTACAATTTTTGTGACTATGTAGCTTCAGCTTAAGTATGCACGTTATACCCAGATTTCTTAACTTGTAAGAATTTTTACCGAGTATTAATCTTCGGACGCATGTCTCATTCTATCTGTTCAGCACGTTAGGACTTGAACGATTTGTAGAATCCTTATCAATCCTTTGCTGTGATTTGTCTGACTTGTGCAAATTTGCTAAGTACAAGGCTTCGGGTGTGAGACTTATGCTTATACTCTATGTGTGTTCTCTTTTTTTTTTTACTCACACATGTGTCTACCCCCTGCTATCTCTTTTGCTTCAGTCCGACGAAGAGGAAGTAGAGAGAGAGGATTTGGCCGAAGCCTTCCCTGTCCCCAAATCTGCTCCTGAAGAACCGATGGCCGGTGGGAGAAGGAGACCCTTGGTTCGTCCTGGCCATTTCAGGGCGCCTGAGATACCGACAAAGAGGCCTCGGCTTGAAGAGGTCCAGGAAGAGGCAGCCACAGAGGTCACTTCCCCCTCTCGGGAAGTTGTAGTTGAGGTGGTTGACTTGCAAACTAGCTTTTCACCTCCTCTCCATGTCGCCGAGCCATTTTTTGAGGAGGTTCGGCATGAGGCAGATGCTTTAGGTGTCCAGGATGATGACCCCGAGCTTGCTGTTAATGAGAATGAGCCTCAGCTAGCTGAAGCTGAAATGCTCAAGCCTGCGGACATCCCCTCCAGCTCAGCTGCTGGCTCTTTCAGAACTTTTCAATCCGCCGAGATGGGTTTCGGCTTGGCGCCCCTGGTTCCTGTTCCAGCACATGCCCGAGCAGTTTTTGAGGATAGACATGACTCAGCTCTCACTTTTTTCGGCAATCTAAGCAATCTCTCGGCTTTGGAAAGGGCCAGGGCTTGGATGTTAGGTGCTGCTACCGGAGCCGCTGAATCTTTTGAGAAGGTGCCGAACCATCTTATGGAGAACCAGAGGGTGCTGATGCAGGTAACCTTCCAACACTTACTGCTTCGTTGTTTTTGTTTTTTTTTTTTAAGTGTTGGACTTCGGCTAACCCCTTTACTCTTATCTGTAGGCTGTACACAACCATTTCCTCTCTATGGAAATGTTTGATGAGCTGCAGGATAAGGCAGAGAAAGCTGAGGCGTCTGAGGCCCGAGCTCAGCTTGCCGAGCTGAAGCAGTTTAAGGCTGAAGAAGAGGCGTCTGGGTTGAGATCGAACATGCAAGGCATGAGCGCCAACTTCCTCTCAGTCTGCCTGAATCTGGAGAGGACCATTTTTCCTTGGCTAGAGGAAGGTCATGCCCTCATCCAGGAGCATGGGGCCGAAAGCATCGCTGAATTCAAGGCTCGTATCGAGGCAAAGCTGAAAGAGGATGCTGAGTCTCGGCGGCTTCTGATGTCTGACCATGAGAGCCAGCTTGCTCAGGTTCGGGAAGAGGCCCAGAAGAAGCAGGATGACTTGGCCCAGCCAATCAAGAGCTGAAGGAAGCTCTGGAAGCTCAGAAGTCCGAGCTTAAGGATGCGAGGGAACTTCTCAAGACCCGCATTTACACAGAAGAAGAATATGCTGAAGGGTTTGAGAATGGCTGAAAATCAGCTTGTCGTTTGGCCCTGCATGCTGCTCCAGACCTCAACTGGGATCAGGTTGAAGCTTGGTCAATGGATCCTAACAACCCTCGCATCAACGAGGCTAGTCAGGCTGAAATTGACTTTCGAGTTCGACAAGCTGAAGCTGATGAAGCTATTAGGGAGGCTGAAGCTGTTGGTCCTGCCTCTTCTTCGGCCAAGGCTGGTCCATCTGGGGCCCTTAAAGCATCTTCAGTTGCTGCAGGTCAATCTGGAGCTCAGCCTGATGCTGAAGCATAGGAACTCGGGCAGCCGTCTTCTGAGTCTTGCAGATCCACTTGTGCCTGAATGACAATCTCCGCTTCTTCTCTTGCCTTAGTTTTTGCTTCAACCTGCCTTGTACAACTTTATAATTTGTTTTTGTGTACTTTCGGCAGCTGTGTTTCCGCTTTGTGGGCGGCTGCCGACTTTGAATTTTTTTGCTAAACATTCTGTACTTGAATATTTTCTCAGCGTCTCTGCTGATGTCTCCTCTCAGCCCTGATTAATTGATTAGCTTTGTCGTTTAACTGCTTTGTCTTTTGAATTTCTTCAAAATTTTGCTAAGTACAAAGCTTCGGCTCACAAATCATCTGGCTGATAATGTTTATTCATTGCATGCTTCTTCTGCCTTGCTCGTTTTACTCGGATGTTTTACGAAAATTTCTCCAAGTGTTGAGCTTCGGCTGGGAGCTCGACTAGGTGACTACCTCTTGCCCCTGCAGAATTCTGGAAATAATTTCTCCAGAGTTCTGAGTACACTTGACCTAGGCTCTTCGGCACAGCCGAAGGTTTTGCCTTAGCGAATTTTTATTTTCTATTTTTATACTTCTAGTTTTAATTCATTAGAGGGAATAACTATCGGGGACATTGTGCCAGGGCAATGATCTTCTGAAATACAGTGCATCACTATGCAATATTTCTGAGGTGTAATCATTACCCGAAATTGATCAGCCGAAACACCGTGCATTATTCATGCAATGTTTCGTGTTCTGATCGGTTTCTATTTTCGGCTGTGTCCCTAAATGCGTCTATAACCTCTTTGCCGAGGGTGGCGAATTCGTCCGAAGTACAGTGCATCATTATGCAATACTTCGGGCTTCTATTCGCTGCCCCCTTTTTGGCAGATTCTCCGGCTTGCCGAAGTACAGTGCATCACTATGCAATACTTCGGACAGCACCGGGTGTAAATCTTGAATTTTAAGAAAAACCATGAAGACATAGGAAATGAAAGTATAAAATATTTCAAACGAACTGCGGCTCAAAGGCCTTTTCATTTATTCAAAGAGATGTACTTACATAGATTGTTCTTCCTATTTCGGGCTGTTACATGTGAAATTTTCTAAGTACATCAGCATTCCAGTGGTTTTTCAGCTCAGTTCCATATAACTGCCGAAGTCGATAAGTTCCAGGTTGGAGCTCATCGTATATATTTCATACGACCCTTCCCAGTTTGCCGAAAGTTTTTTTTGTATACGGTTTTTCTGAACAGCTGCAGCATTCCAAAGCACAAGGTCTCCAACTTTGAGGAGTCTTGCTTAGACTCTTCGGTTATAGAACTTGCTGATTCTTTTTTTGTATGCTGTCATTCTGTCTCTTGCCGAATCTCGGATCTCGTCTAAGAAATCAAGAGACTCTTTCATGAGATGTTCATTGTCTTCAGCTGAGAACTGATTGACTCGAAGGCTTTCTAAGCTGATTTCCACTGGTAATACGGCTTCGGATCCATACACCAATTCAAAAGGTAAATGTCCCGTTGCCTCTTTTTCGGTTGTCCGAAGTGACCATAGGGTTCCAGGAAGTTCCTCTATCCACTTGGACTTTTGATCTTCGACCCTCTTCTTGAGAGCGTTGAGGATCTGTTTATTTGCAGCTTCAGCTTGGCCATTACTCTGAGGATGGCAGACTGCCGAATATGCCAATTTTATTCCGAACTGATCAGTGTACCGCTTCAGCGGCAGATTGACGAATTGCCTCCCATGATCAAAGACAAACACCTTCGGGATGCCGAAGCAAGTAATGATGTTCTGCCAGATAAACTTTCTGACAGTTTACTCAGTTATGTTTGAAGCTGCTTCGGCTTCTATCCATTTGCTGAAGTAGTCAATTCCGACTATCAGCCACTTTTTCTAATAAGGAGCCTTAGGAAATGGTCCCAAAATATCCAATCCCCATTGAGCAAAGGGGATTGGATTCGGAATCGGCTGAAGGTCTCTTGACGGGCGATGAATGATTGTTGCGAATTTTTTGACATTTTTCACATTTCTGCACCAGGCCCTTGGCATCTTGGATCATGGTTAGCAAGTAATACCCTGCCCGTAGTGCTTTATGGCCAGGGTCCTTTCCCCTATGTAGTTTCCACAGATGCCGAAGTGGATTTCTCGAAGGATATAATCCGCATCTATTGGGCCCACACATTTCAGCAGTGGGGCCGAGAAGGACTTTTTCAGGAATTCCCCATTGTAGACAATGAACCTTGAGCCGATTCTCTTCATTTTTGCGGCTAGGCTTTTGTCCTCGGGGAGGGTTCCCTAAATCTTATAAGCCAGGATGGGACCCATCCAGCTTGGTTCAGCTTCGACGCATTGGACCTCAATTTCTTGGTTAATGCTTCTGATTTGGCGCACTTCCACATATACAGATCGGTTCAGCTCGGTGAGAGTCGAACTTGCAAGTTTGGAAAGTGCGTCGGCTTGAGCATTCTGACCCCTTGGGATCAGCTCAATTTCAAAAGTTCTCAGCTTCGCTATGACTGACTTGATCTTGGCGAGATAAGAAATCATGGAGGGCTCTTTTGCCTCATTTTCGCCCCGGATCTGATTAGCGACCAGCTGAGAGTCTGTTTTTAAACAGACATGCTCGGCTTCGAGAGCTATGCACAATTCTAAGCCAGCAATTGCTGCTTCATATTTGCTTCGTTGTTAGAAGCCTTGAACGAAAATTTGAGTGCATACTCAAAGTTTTTACCTTCGGGAGAGGTAATCACTACCCCTGCTCCCGAACCATTTACGGTGGCTGAGCCATCCGTGAATGCAGTCCAAGTCCCCTTCCCTTCGTCGAGTGTTTCCTGATAAGAACATTCGGCTAGGAAATCTGCTAAGGCTTGGGCCTTAATGGCTGCCCTCGGCTGATAGCTTATGCTGAACTCAGTGAGCTTGAAGGCCCACTTTGTTAGTCTGCCTGATTTTTCAACCTTGCCAAGGACCTTTTCTAGCGGTTGATCCGTTAAGACCACTATCTGATGCAAGTCAAAATAAGGCCTTAACTTCCGAGCCGCTACTACCACTGCATATGCAACTTTTTCGAGCAAGGGGTAGCGCGTTTCGGCATCGGTCAAAGTATGACTGACGAAGTAGATCGGTTGCTAAACCCTTTCTTCTTCTCTCAGCAGCACCGCACTCACTGTGGCAGGGCTAACTGCCACGTATAAGTACAAGACTTCTCCTTCGGCTGGTCTTGCCAGCGTTAGGAGATTGGCCAGGTGCTCTCGGAGCTGCTAGAAGGCAATCTTTTGCTCTTCATCCCATATGAGCTCTTTAGATTTTGGGAGTTTAAGCTCTTTGAAGAAGGGCGACCCTTTGTCTGAGGCTTTTGAGATGAACCTGGACAGGGCAGCCATCCTCCCAGTGAGACGCTGAACGTCCCTCTTCGTTTTCGGCTCGGGAAGGTCAAGAGCTGCTTGAACCTTGGCGGGATTGGCATCAATCCCCCTTTTTCTGACCATGAAGCCGAGGAATTTCCCTGACTTCACGCCGAAGACACATTTCTTCGGATTCAGCTTCATTTGATGCTTTATCAGAGTGGCGAACGTTTCGGCTAGGTCCGCAACATGGTCCTTTGCCTCTTTGCTTTTGACGATGGAATCGTCAACATAGACTTCCAGATTGTGGCCTTTTTGTTCGGCGAACACTTTGTCCACCAACCTCTGATATGTCGCTCCGACATTTTTGAAGCTGAAGGGCATCATCTTGTAGTTATACACCCCGACACTTGTAACGAATGTCGTTTTAGCTCTGTCGTCGGGGTGCATGAAGATCTGATGGTACCCAGAGAATGCGTCCATGAAGCTGAGCAGAGCATGGCCACTTGTCGAATCGACTAATTGATCGATTCTTGGCAAGGGATAGAAGTCCTTCGGACATGTCGTATTCAGATCCATGAAGTCAACGCACATTCTCCAAGTGCCGTTAGCCTTCTGAACCATCACCACATTCGCCAGCCATTCAGGATATTGGCAAGGTTCGATGAACCCTGCTTCTAGAAGTTTCGGCTGCGATGTCTTGGTTCTTTTGGGTGGCGTAATTCCGCTTCTTTTGCTTAACTGGCCGACATGTGGGGTCGACATTAAGCTTGTGAGAGATAAGGTTCGGATCAATTCCCGGCATGTCAGCTGCTGAGAATACGAACACATCTCGGTTGTCCCGAAGGAGTTGGATTAATTCAACCCGGAGGCTCGGATCGAGCCCTTGTCCGATGCTAACACATTTTTCAATATCTCCTTCGGTCAACGGTATTGACTCAGTTTGCTCATCTGACTCCATTGCATTGGAGCCAGGCCCTTCCAGCTCGGGCCTACTGTCAATATTTGCAGACCTCCCTTGCTTTGGCTGATCTTCTTCTGAATCTTTTGGCCCAACTAAAGAACTAGCCTTTCCGGTGCCATAAATATGTTCTTTTTCTTAGGGACCCCTGAGCTGAAGCACTTAGGCCCTTCGGCCTTTTGGTACCTCGCTCCTTTTTTTTCTCTTTTTCTTCCTCATCATCCTTGTCACTACGGGGACTCTTGGATGGCTTGAGGAAATTGCATTCTCGGGCCTCTCTTTGGCTGCCCAAGATTTTTTCGGAGCGCCCTTCGTCAGAAACGTAAATCATCGCTTGATGATACGTCGAGACAACTCCCTGAACGTCATGGATGAAGCCAATCAAAGACTTCAAAGTAACCAATACTCTTCAAATATTAACAAAAAAGATATTGTAGTTTCCTCTAATAAGGATGTAAAATATCTTAAGAAGAATACAATCAAATTTAGAGAATTAAATCAATGATGAATAACACAAGGCTATGAATACAGAATACCCTTCTTCCTCTATTTAATCATTTTTACTCTACCCTAATTTTTCATACCTTTATCTGTTATTCTTACTTAAGGTCTTAACCCACCAATTTTTATTGTTGATTTTCCTTTAGAAAAAGGAAAAAATGGTAGAAACCAAAGCACCAGGAATGATCCATAATGTTGATAAGCCTTTTGAAGCCATTAACCCACCCTTAACCTCTTCATACAACACCCAAATATGGCCACTCCTCAACGCCATTGACAAGCTACGCCACCTTGAAATAACGAAGGAAGGCATCCAACTCCCCACCATCGTCGTTGTAGGTGATCAATCCTTTGGTAAATCAAGCGTGCTCGAGTCACTCGCTGGCATTGAACTCCCTCGAGGTGAAGGAATGTGCACCCGGGTACCTTTGATCATGCAACTCCAGCATCATCCCACCCCAACACCTATCCTTTCTCTTCACTATGACAATAACTCTGTCTCAACGGGTGAAACCCGAGTGGGTAAAGACATCGAAAAGGCTACTTTAGCCATTACTAAGACGGACAAGGGAGTCTCCGAAACCCCATTGACTCTTGTGATCAAGAAGAATGGTTTACCTGACCTTACAATGATTCATCTCCCTGGTATTACTAGGGCACCCGTTGATAGGCAACCGGAAGATATCGGAGTGGCCATATTTGCATTGGGAAAACGCTGCCGGTCCCGTTCCCTGAAACAACAAATGGGTTCTGAATCAAAATCGAAAACCCTCAACGGCTTTCATATGCATTTGGAAGACGAATTATTTGGATTTGAAGCGACATCGAACACCAACTGCGTTAAATCTAATTCGGACGACGACAGTGAATATGTAAGTTTTCTTTGTGGTTTTTCGGTACACTATGTATATTGACACGCTTACAACTTTTATTTGTGGACGATTCATACTTCCATCTGTTTTCTTTATACTAAAATGGTTCATTGATATTGTTAATATGAATATGATTATGTTAATTCCCTTGTTCCAAAATTGGTATGTTGTATTGCTACTCACATGCATGTGTGTGACTAGTAAAATGACGACAAAGGAACTGCTAATTATGCAAATTTGTAATGTCAGGTACCACCTGTTGTTGGACTGTCACCGAAAAGTGTAGAAATATATCCTTAATTGTTTAAGGTAATATTTTGTAATTATGATATTTTATTTGAATGTAATGTTATTGTTTATAAACAATTTGATGTTGGATCTGTAACATCTAGGATAATGCCTTAAGTGTTGGTGGATATGTTAAAGCTAGAAGGCGGGTGATACGGGAATATTCTAAATCTATTTGGCAGGTTAGTGAGACATACTAATTTTTACTAATTTTTATTAGCCATTGGCACGTTCTTCTAATGATACTATTCGTTGTGCCCTTAAGGAATAACATGGTTTAACTTTATGTCCAGCCTCCAAATATGAACTGTCGGGTCGAGTCGAGTCATTTGGAAGAATATGTCAAAAATTTGATGAGAGGAAGACAAGATGGGTTGGTGAGATGGGTTTTGGGGGATTGCTCCATTTTGCTAAGGGTATGCATTTACCACGACAATTAGCTTATTGGGTGATTACACAAATTGATCCAATGAGTAGGGTGTTAATAGGCACAGACGGCCGGGTATTTCCCTTCTCTAAAAATCAAGTTCGTTAGGTTTTAGGAATCCCATGTGGAACAAAGGTAGTACCTTCTACAAAAGAAATGTCTGATGATGAACGGGATAAGGTACAAAGCATATTATTAAAATATGGTCGGACATGGGAGACCAAACCAGCTACAGAATTGGGTCGGTCGTACACCTCAATAGGCATTCCAGTTACTGTTGCGATGATGGATAAGTTGGAGGGTCATTTTGAAGAGGACCAAGAAGAAGAATTTAAGAATTTGTTCTTGATTATAGCACTACAAATGATTTTATGTCCAACTCAATCACCAAGACTATCACATGACTTGTTACCTGCTATTGGTTGTGCCATGGATAGTAGTCAATATGATTGGTGTGAGTTGGTACTTGCAAAATTAATGGACAATGTATCAAGCTTTGCTAGACGTTTTTATGCGAATGGTTTTGCAGGAGGATGTGGTGCATGCGCAATTTTTGTTGTTGTAAGTACATAGATTTAACTAATGTTTTAATACCTATGTTGTCTGATGTATTAAACGATGTAGTACTATATGAAAATAGCCTAACGATTTGTTTAATCTCTGCTCAAGATGTTTTACCTTGACTAACTCAATTGGGAGCCTATGAATTGGGAAACTTATCCAAGAATAAGGGTGGTTATTGGGCGGGTCGGTGTGAGTCATTAGCGGGGCGGGTCAGTTGCGGGTCATGATGACTACTTAGCCCGGGTCAGGGTCAATGTGGGTCACGGTCGAGGTAAAAGTAAAACGGGCCATTAACAGGTCATTCACCTTTTGGGCAAAATTACCAAGGTTGCTCAAGGAACTTAAATTGTAGTGAAAATTCTAACTCTGACTCAATACTTAATCAAGCAATATTTATGGATGAATTTACATAGAGTTCTTGAGAAAGTTGAACAAATTGAAATGTATGAAATCACAAAAAGCTGATGAAATCTACAAAATATCTTATTATTGCATTGTTTTTTTTTTCTACATAAGAGTCTCTGATTCATAAACATTTGACTAACAGACTAACTGACTAAATCAATCCTAAATTATAATGTCAGAATTCAGAAAGAGAGGAAAACATAAATTGTTGTATCAATTGATATGTTGAGTCATTCAAGTTACAAGTACTGTAACTCACCATTGCAGAAGATTGTAGGAAATTTTGATATTGCAAGTCAAGTAGCTTTCTTGCTCGACCATTATTGGAGATTCACTTAGAAATTCAGAACAATTGTAAATGTTAAATTTAGATCTACTTTAGATTGCCTTTAGCAGGTATCAAGTACAGGAATCAAATCTGTAGCTTTTTAATCAAATAGTGAAATAAAAATTTCCCAAAATTTCAACCCAACAAGCTTTAACCATAATTTAATAGTGAAATACTTACAATGTACTCAAATGCCAGAAAAACAGAAGCTGCTTATCTATTTCTGAACTCATATAGGCCAATTAACCATAATTTAATTGTTTCATTTGTTTTTTGTTCTTTATTTTTCGATATATAAATTACAAATACAAGAAAATAGAATCAGATAACCTAACCCAGATCTTCAATCAGATATTAAAATTGAAGAACTCTGAAGTTGCGCTTCAATGGAGAACTCTGAGTGCTTTAATGGAAAACTCTGAAGTTGCGGTTCAATGGAGAACTCTGAATGCGCTTCAATGGAAGAGAGAGAAAATGGAAGAGAGGGTAGTAGATGACTGCTGACCCTTATAATTATTATTGGGCTCTTTAATTTGATTATTAAATTATTGGGCTATTAAATAAAACCCTATAAAAGTCCTGTCCATTAAAAAATTAAAGGGTCAAAACCATTTAGTATTAGACCCGATCCTTTTGCCATTGGGTAGCCCTACCCAATAACCAGGCCTATCCAAGAATAAAGGCTTGGGACATGAAGCAAATAGGCATTGCAGCCAAGCATGACCGATTTAAGTCAGGGGACTATGGCAAATTAGGGGTAAGTTGTACATTAACCTTTAAATGTAGTAAAGTGATGTGTATTATAGAGTCATATTAACATAAATGTAGTAAAGTAATGTGTATTATAGAGTCATATTAACATAAAAGTTAATGCTGATACAGTTGTTAGACGCCGCTTATGGGGAAAGGCACCCTAGAGAAGCGCGGGACACAATCGCACCCCCAGATCATCCTTTGTATCATGTGAGTGATTTTCTATGTAATTCAATGAGGTCCCTAATTATGAACAACATATTCTCTTAATAAACCATTGTCTTATAACAGTGTTGCTTGCGTGTTTGATGTAGGACGTCTCCAAACAGGTGGTATGTACTAGGGATAAAAGAAGGCGTGCTGACTTGCATTCTAACCGTGAGAGTTCTAAGTTTGTATATGCGAATTTAGTAGCCAGTAAGGATGAAGAAGCAGATTATACCCCTTCCCATGATATAAACATTGTGTGATTTTGATTAGGTTAGTGATATGAACTATGTAAGGCATATGTTAAGGCAAAGGGTACTGTTACTATGAATTTCAGGTGTACGGTTTGTGTGCATTAGAGTTCTTGTACTGTTGACAAAGTGTTTTTTTTTTTTTTTTTTTTTTTTTTTATAATTCGAATTATGTTTTATGTGGGCTTGGCCGTCAACTAGTATCTGGGTTGCAGAAATATTTGACCCAACTTTCATAATGTTACCATTGGAGTTTGCTCAAAATATGGTTAGTTGGCTTGGCCTTGGCCCAACAAATTAATTGAGAGGTGTAGTTTAAGTACCAGGGTTAACCAGTAAAGATGTTTTGTTTTTTTGCAAATATCATTTACTTCGAATATGATTACATGAATGAAAAAGTTAATTAATATTGGTTAGTAAGTTAATTAATGATAATAAAATTAAAAGTAATAAACACAAAAAACAGTCGAACTCGGCCCAAATACCATTTCGGTACGACCTTTAAAACGTTCATGGGCTATGAGTCTATGACACATAAAAGTCTGAGAAACATGTGTATTAATTTACTAAATCACAAGTGCACAACATTAAATTTTCACTGCCTTTGAGTACTTACTCAAAGATAATGCGAATTCAAACAATTTCATTGTCGTCGTTTCTCGTGACACTATTGCATCTTTAATACTTAATCCCTCTAGCCCCAATAATAATGTACTGAACAATCTCTTGATGCGTAGGGTTGGAGGTGAAGGTGTAATTTGCCATGCGCATCTTCCAAACTACTTTGATATTTATCCCTTGAGAAGTGAATTTCATATATTCTTGAGATGGTGTCTAGGCCAAAGTTTTAACCCAAATAACCTAGTCCATGCGCTTCATGTGCTTGATCCAAAGCCCGACATCAACTTTAGTGACCAAGTAGTGGTACTAGAACCCACCGGAATCCGCTTGTGTATTGGTACGTAGACCAATGCATTTCAAGTTATCAAACTTCCTCTCTTCCTGGTTACCATAAAGTTGATTTTACGCCCTTTCAGGACGCAACTGCGATAAATGTGGTTAAAGGGCCATGTATCCCTATGCCTAAAGACACCTATGTCTGTTGCTGGAATGTAAGAGGTCTAGCTAGACCTTCTCTTGTTGCACATTTCCAACAACTATATGACCGCTATAAGCCAGGTATTGTAGTTATGCTGGAGTCGCGGCAAAATGTGGAGAATGTGCAGGTTCTTGTTACTGCACTTCCTGGTAATATAGCGTTTTATTTTACCCACCCGAGGGAGTTTGTGGTGGTGTGGTCACTTTATGGAGGAATGACACTATCGCCATTGACCAAAGGATCATCCAATCGGATTTTGTGAAAGTTGATGCATATTTCAAGGTAGTATGAACTGCCCATAAATTTTCAAATTAAAAAAAAAAAAAAAAGTTCCTAATTTTTGCATTGTACTAAAATGGTATGCTTATAGGTCACTAAACAATCCACCATTCTTTTTTTTGCAGGGCCACCCGGTTGCGAGGCGTCCTTTGTTCTAAAATGAGAAGGGTGAACCAAGGCTATGGGGTCCAAAATGTCCAAGTCAACAAAGTCAATGCTTATGCTATTACATAATATTTTCTTATATTAAATTAAGTTATATGTATTCCCTTTTCTTAAGGTTTCTTAGTAGTGTCTCTGTGGTCATTTGCATTTAGATTATTGAAGTAATCCTAGTACAACAAACTTTATGCTTAGTTTTTTAACGTCATTTCTATCGCAAGTAACGTGATATAAATTACACGTACTATGAATTTCAAGTAACCTGTAATTGTAATTGTAATTGTAATGCAGTATGTTTTTTTTTTTTTTTTTTTTTTTTAATAAAATCTCGTAGTAATATTTTATGTTTTTGTAATGATTTTCTTTTAGATTAATTAAATGTGCAACTTGTGGAATGTTATTTTATGGAAAATGTTTAATACAACTGATTTATCATAAACATATGCAGGCTATTCTTGATTGCTACACTTTATTACACACATTATTGAATCATAAAATAGCTTAGAGTTCCGGATTACATGAGAAAAAAAAGAGTATAGTACTACAAAAATAAGTAACACAAGTAACACGAGGTTGTTCCTAGATGATAGAGTCATGTTATGGTTACACAGCGACTCATTTAATTTAATTAATCTTTGTAAATCAAGACATAGATCTGAATTTTCTTTACGCAAAGCTTCATTGATTCAATTTATTTGCACGATTTTGTCGTCACCAGCCATGTTTTCTCCTGTTGCAGCCTCTTCCCGCACAAAAAACTTAACAAATATGAACAAACCATGTTTTGGAATTTAATTAGATCAATCTCGGATGTAAATTCACGTTAACACATAGTAATTACAACAATAACTATTGCTGATGGGTTGAAAATAGCCTGAATTAATTTACTGGGATATTGTGTTCGTGGTGCACAATGTGCCATCTACAACCTTTTATTGTAGTTGTGTATTAATACACACGCCTCGCAAGTTAACTTATTAAACAAGCTTCACTTGCACTAGATTTGGATGAGTTGGCAAAATTACAACTCTTACAATTGTGTTATTTTAGCAATTGAGCGCCTTCTAATTGTTTTTATCATACGTAGCTTAACATTTAGTTTACTTTTAGTCGATTCAAGGTAATAAACGAATTTGGAGTTAATAATAAATCAATAACACCACTCACTTTTAATAGTAGACGGTCTGTGTACTTGTTGTTTTAATCATCAACAATACTTTAGCTCGAAATTTGGTTAAAATGTGGTATCATTAACTGTTTACCCTACCATCAAATTTGAAATCCACATATATTAATATACAATACATCATCTGCAAATATGTTAGACCATATTTGTGGTAAGCTGGTAACGCATTGAACATTACATGAAAGTATCACGTTATTAACTAAGGTAGCTTTTCCTTGTTTCGTCTTTGACCCAACACGAAACTTCCTAGGCAAGGTATTAATTTTTTTTACTAGACGTGGTTGATTAGGAATGGCAGATTACCATTTACATAACTTATAATTGTACTGCAATTGAAACGATGTACACGTTCCCATCGCATGCACCACATTGTTTGGTTACTTGGGTTTCAAGCAAAATGTATGCTTCACATAGATGATTGTTAACGACATTTAAAGTCAATGGGCTGCAATGTATGTCAAGTAAAAGTCACTCATAGTCGAATGAAGTCAGGTAATTCTTTGAGTGTATTTGGCCAACAAGGTCTGTTTAAAAAAATACACCATAAGAAAAAACCTAGAACATGTAATTTATTTCTAAAGGACAAGAATTAGTTTACGGGTTCAGTAAGCTTGAATAAGTTTTTTTAAGAAAATAAATTAATACTACAATTAGCGGTGGATGGATAGTAGGTAATATTACGGGTGCTTATGAGACGAGACAACTCACGATCTACTCGAGTTTGACTAAGACAAAACTTGGTCAAAATTCGACTCGATTGAGCTCGACTCGAGTTGGAGCATGACTCGATATTTTAATGAGTCGAGTCGAGTAGCAACGTAGCACATTACTCGTCTCGAACACTCGTGAGAAGCTGGATTTCCTTTATATAATATTATATTTATTGAAAGTTAAAGTATTTTGATTAAAAAAAAAAACTTTTTTAACATTAATAATTAATAAATAAAACATTATTTACGTACTCATATCGTCAAAGGTATATTTCTCAAACGACAAAATTTAATTGAATGAAGAGGATACTACACCAAATAGAGAGTCATAATAAGACGGATCAAATTGCAAGCTCTAGGTCAAAGCTCGCCTCAGTCAAATATGGTCAAAGCTAATCAAAGCTCGGTCAAAAGCTATTAAATGCTTATGCTCGACTCGTTACGCTAACGAACGAGTCCAGTTGAGCTACCCCAAAATCAAACTCGACCTGCATCATAAGGACCCCTAGGTAAGATCACAGATTAATTCCAATTTTAAGGGAAAAAAAACTAAGTTCAGATTAATGGTTGTGATAATATTAGTGACATAAAAAAAAATTGGGATGATGTTGTACATTGCACATTAGTAACAAATTTAAATATTTTTCAAATATTTTTCAGTAGTTTCCCCATTCTATTTCACTAACAAATTTAAGTTGTGGTTCTCATCTTGGGCGATGATGTTGTACATTACACATTAATACACTAGAAATAATTAAACTCCCAAAGAAGACAATCATGTGGTCATCAAGTCAACGGCGAGACTAATTTAAGCAGAGGATAATCAATTGGATATTACTCATTCGTAAGTATTGATTTCTCTACAGAAACATTAATTCAAATAAACTTTAAAAAAATTTATTGACCTAGACTTGCTTCATCTTCCATTAAACATAAAAGGCTATACTTGCTACATTTTCCATTATAGATTAACAGATTAATTACCAAGTTGTCATTCCATTTTAACAAATCAATACTTATACTCATTAGAGGATATGCAGCAGTTACACGGTATGAAAACATATACTAAAATGTCGTGCAATTAAAATTACAACAAACATCAAATCAACAACCCCGACTTGAACTGAAAATTCGGCTCGAAAGCCTAACCAAACACCACCATTACACATTGGGAGTTATGTAGAGAAGTGATGGTGTGACGTCCCCATAATACTCTACGTTCAGAGTCTGCCCGGGCTGAATGCAGTTGCACTCAATCATCTGCCTAACACCCCTATTAAGCATTGGCGTACTCTTCATCCGATGAATCTATGTCCTCCTCATCACCATCTCCTTTGACTTGGATCCCACTTCGAAATACTCTCGCCCTAAAATAAATTGTTTGTGTACAATTTATTAGTGACATAAAAAAATTAGTGCACTTGATAAGTAAATTAATTAAATTTGGTAGGTAAGGAGGTCCTTCTATGAGTTTTCAATTTGTTTCACTTTGAGGTTCCATTACGAGGTTACTAACTTAATACTCTAATGCATAAATAATTACTTACGAAATTCCTACAGGATTTGTATAGGAATTTCTCAATTAGTTAATACTCTACAGAAAAAATAACTTAATACCGTAAAGCCAAAATAACATTTGATAATCATAAATTTTATGAATTTCTCAATTACCCTAAAGGATTTGTACAGGAATACTTTTATAGCATGCAAATTCTTGATTTACAACCATGGATCCTAACAACAATATCAGCATTTACACCTACTTTAAACAGATAATAGCACAATAGCTATAAAATCGATGATTTACAAATTGGATACGTGTAGTAATATTGTTACTAATAAATGGTGTGCATGCAAATTACATATACAGAAATTTATATTGAATCCGAACAAAAAAAATTAACGATAAACAAGTTAGGAATTACCTTTAATGAGATTACTAAAATCCAATGGAACACTAGGTGGTTACTGATTATATTTTCTCCAGTACTTGAATCCTTGTCCAGGTACTTCGAGGCTTCGAGCTTTACTGGTGTTATCACTCTTATTTGGGTACATGAGTTGCAGGTACAGGTAGGGTGGAAGGAGGAGGTGTGAATTCTTATGCTTTTAATTTCAATAGAGCAATAATAAATTAGGGTGGAGTGTGGGTGTAGACGTGTAGTTATCGTGGCCAGAGTGCCAGAGTAATTAGTTGATGAGGGTAAACTCCGTTGGGATTTATTATTATTCGTTAATATAGATATTAAAAAAAGTGATTGGTAAAAGAAAGGGGCAACTCATTGTCTCAAAAAAACAAAAAAAGCAATGGGGCAATTCATAGTTAAAGAAGTTTGTTTGGTAATAAACTGACTTCAATTAGTAAAATTGAATTAAATAACGTATATATATCAAGGTAGTTTAGGGGGTCACATGGAAAAAATTATATTTTAATAATAATAATAAACCAAGAACATTTTCCGTGCGGCTGGCCATATCATGTGGCCAACTGAGATATACCAAAACACTGACCGAGTAACCCCTGACTGTCCTATCCGAGGAACTCTTGATCGATCGAGTAACCATTGAGCAAACGAATAACCCCTAAACAAGTAATCCCGACCAAATGATGTGACCAGCCACATATGAAATTAAGTAACAAATGAATTTATATTAATATTTGACCTTTGGGTACAATCTCTGTATAACAGTTTATAATATAATAAACTAAGTCCGTTGATTCTGTTCCGCAGGTTGACGATGACACGTGCATGACACCTGTAGATTGACGTTTGATGACGTCGACTTGAATTCGAATGCGGGATGACTTTTGATGACTTACTTCAGAGAGAATTTCGTTTGGAGTTTTATGAGCTCTTGGGAATAATAATTTCTGGATCCCCTCAACTGATGGAGGAATGGTGTATTTATAGGAAATGAGAACTCCTTGATTGGACTTAGTAGGTTTGTCCTTGGCCCATTTAATGACTTACAAGTCTTTTAACCTAACCCAAGTTAGGTGGTCAATTGAGACAGCTTATATGGACACACCAAAGTGCTTTAATTTGTTTGAACTTTTGTTCTGAATGAGTTTGAAGCCTTGTTTTGGTTGACTCATTGTTGGTTGTACACTATTTGTGTGTATTGAATTTATAACTCTTTTGAGTGGTTTGTTGACTAGGTAGATTCAATGAGGTTGAGCGTGGCTCTTAATATCAATTGTCCAATTATTCTTTGAGCAGGGATTGATAGTAGTTCTTAAGCGAATTTAAGACCATTAGCCCAGTGGCTCTTAGAGTAGGATTGATAATGACACCGAAGGTGGAAGGTTAAGCGTTGCTTGCTCTTAATACTACTAGCCCAGTTGCTCGAGAGTAGGGAACGATAATGATTCTTAAATGACTTGGAATCACTAGCCCTGATATTACTTAGTAGGGAAAGATAGTGGTACCGAATGACTGAGGTTGGGAGTATCCCTTAATGCATCTAGCCTAAGAGCTCGTTGAGCAGTGGATTGATAGATGCACCGTCGAGTTGATAGGGTTGAACTTTACGTTCTTAATGTTCTTATTCCATTGCATAGAGAATCTTGGGTTTGTAAGGTGCTTGAATTTGTTTTAAGCCTGCAGGGAAAGACCCTAGATATGCTGGGAATGTGTAAGTATTACACAGACGGAACACCTACGTAAGTACGAGGGGTGGCCTCCTTCAAGGGAAAATTGTGGTGTTGTTTTCCTGAAGTACTCATGAGAGCCCAATGTGTTGGCCAACACTGGCGGAATTGCTCAAGCTCAAAAGGTAAAGTATGTGATATTGTGATACATGTTCCTTCCTCGCTCCCGGGAGTTCAAACCTTTGGATACTCACCAGAAGAGTGTTGAATGCCTATGTCACTAAGGTATTTGTTCAAACCTTATGGATACTAGTGCTTAAGTACCTAACCTTTCATTTTACTGTTCAGATTTCATGATCTCAGACCGTTTTGCATTAGTAGGGATTTGTTGGAGTAATAATCCTTGTAATGCAAATCGGAGTATTGCTAAGTGAGTGTGGTTACCTTTGGTATCGATGTGTGCAAGGAGCTAGCGAGAGAGATAGATGTAGCAAGCAATATTAGTGAGCCACACAACGCCGAGCTAGCAAGAGAGCTAGAGCTCAGTTGCTTGGATGGCCTGCAGCATGGCTGAGCGAGAGCTCACGTGCGAACGAGCTATAGCTCGCTACTTGGAATAGCTTGCGGCAGGTCCGAGCGAGAGCTCGCATGCGAGAGAGCTAGAGCTCGGTACTCACAATGCCTTGCGGCAGGGCCGAGCGATAGCTTGCATGCAGGTGAGCTATAGCTCGTTGCTCACATAGCCTTAAGGCAAGGCCAAGCGATAGCTCACTTGCTAGCGAGCTGTAGCTCGCTTGGCCGTGGGTATGGGCTTTGCGTGGTAGGCTTTCCTTGTTTGTTTCTTTTTCTTTCTTCTCCTATTAATATTACTCCTTAGCCCTTATTTCAGAGATACGTTATTTTTCATTATTGAAAAACCTAAACACACAAACACAAACACAAACCTACCCTTTGAGATCTAAACAGTTCTTGAGTAATTCCACTCTTTGGGTTCGGGTACACGAATTACGAGGAGAGTTGTGTTAACATTGGGGGGCGTGCGTCGTCAGAAAACCTGTACAGGTGGTGGCGTATTTCGCTTCTAATGCAGTAGATTCTGTTCTGCGACACAACTGTATAATTGAGATCATCAATCAAGTTTTTTTCCCGTTCGTCTTCTTTGTTTTATTATTGGAATCGACAGGTATTTTACCAACAAGATTGCCTGCTATACTCGTAATCCTGAATACATTACTGTCTGCAAAAAGCTAATGGTTAGTCAGGCAAGATTTATGGAAACAATCAATGATCCGAAGAGTAGTCATATGGAAATCGAAAGCATAGGAATGGTACAACTAGCACATTTGAAAGAGTGCAAAGAGAATAAAGAGGCAGCATTCGAAATGTGGACTAGGGTGACAGCTTATTGGAAAATTGTGCCGAAGAGAATGATAGACAATATGGCACTACAACTGCTTTGGAGCATTAATAACTTGGTGGATAAAGAGCTCGATAAAAAAAGTAGTTTCTAAGGTGGCGAGTGGTGGCATCAAGCAGCTGATGGAGGAGTCGCCTGATGTAGCCGAAAAGAGGAAGATGCTGAAAAGCAGTGTTAGTTTGCTCAAGAGGACTAAGGATGTGGTTGATATGATTATGGATAAAAATGATGTTACTCCTAGTATCTAATCGTAATTAGTCAATCTTGGCCTAGCATGCCATTTTCGCTTTCTTTTGTGGTACATTGCTAGTGCTGAATACTCTGGTAATGTAAGTCATGCATATATCTTGAATTAGTATTATTATTATGTAGTTCTTGTTGAAACTCAATAAAATGGTTCTTGGTCAGCTTATTGTTTGCACTCTGTAAACGAGAAGAATGAGACATAATGCAATTTAATAAAATAACGTCATGCGTTTTTTTGACATAATTTCATTTTGGTGGCTTGTATACTAATTCCAATTTAATGCCTAGATAACTACTAATTTTTCACTTTGGTGCCCTTTGATACGATAATATCAACTTTGTTATTTTCTTCAATAAATTAATTATATGTTTTTATATTGTTATAAATTATCATTGTATCGGGTGGATGTGAACACCCCTATGGCCCTATGGTGTTGGGTTAGTGTAGCCCAATTTTTATATGTAATATGAAGCTTCTAGATTTATGTGGATATTTTTTGGAGCATGTGTAGATGTTTTTACACATTTCTTTTACCTTCATACGTCACATATAAATAAGGTGTTGGGTATTATTTGGGAGTATGTAATCTAGTAAACCTACCTATATCATCCTCCAATGTCCCAATCCTCTCAGTACACTATTTGAGTGATCCTTCCAACCAAATACGTAGTACTTTTGTTTAGAGAGGTTTTTACCTAGATCTCTATGAAATTTTGATTGAATTTTCTACATATGAATTCTACATATGAATACATATATTCTCCCAAATCCACTATTCACTTTACTCCTTTGTGATTTATACTGAGAGTAATTGTAATACTCACCGTACTCCTAATATTTTAGGATACCTTGTACTATCTTATTTTCTTGTATTGGATCATTTTTCAGGTGCTCATCGTTTGTGAGTTTTTTTTTTAATAATCTTCCCATATATATAAAGATTGTGAGTTCTTTTACTATTCACAAATTCTTATATATATGTGGCTAGCCATATGGTATGACCACTTCAAATAATCACATACAAGGCAATTAATTAAGTAATAGGGTCATGGTGATAAGCAAATGGGGTTACCTTAACATATGTAGGTTACTTAAATGAGAAAAAGAGGTTATTCTCTTAAATATGTGGAATTATTCTTTTATTTTTTTAAAAAGAATAGGGGTTACTAAAATGAACAAATGGAGTTACTTATTTCTAGATTACTTGATTTTACTCGTTTAATAAATTTAGGTTACTTTTATAGACAACATAGAGTTACTCTTATGAAAAAAAAGAGGTTACTTATACATATAAATGAAAATTACTCTTATAAACAAATGTGGTCACACTGTGTGTCTAGCCACATACAAAACTTACCCTTTACTATTTGTTTTGCCTTAACTAATATTTCTTTATTAATACTTCTCGATCTCTATATTTTTTAATTTGATTCTGTTATGAACTCACTAGCCTAAGATAAGGAGTATAAGTCAAAGGCATGTAAGTCAATACGTTCAAAAGAATGTGAATTTCCCTTTAATGAAGTAGTTTAGGAATGAAGTTGAAGTAATTTTAAGATTAGACTTGTTGATTGAGATAGGGCCTTTTTTGGGAGGTTTGACTAAAGTAAAGGAATTTTTTTTGGAATGATGTATACATATTAGTGTATTACTACTCAATTTGGAGATAATTGACGCAAATCAATGTAGGGTATAAATTTTTTTCATTTGTGCCTTTGTTTATCTACTCCTCTCTCTGAATCTTCCCAATATTCCGTCCACAATAAGAAGGAGGTGCACATGTCATCCCTGTCGTAAGCTTCCTACCTTGGCCAAATCATTTGTAGGGAGAAATCTAATCTAATTTAATAATAATAATCTAATATATATTATTATATATAAATAAAGTAGGCATTTTTAGAGAGCATTCAGAGCGCCACGTAAGAAATATACTTATTTTGACAAATAAGAAGAGAGATTTGTATTTTATTTTTGAAATAAAAAATAATGTCGCCACCTAGATAAAAGTAACGAATTAGATTTGATATATCTAAAATTTTAATGCCACGTAGATTATAATCCACGAACTAAATTATTTTAATTAAAAAAAATAAGTAAAAATGTAGAAAAGGATAAATTTATTAATTCAATACTACGAGTATAAGAAATCCAAAAAAAATTATACTAAAAAATATTTAAATGTAAACGCTTATAATAAAGTTTGATACCTATCATATAAGATAAATTTTGATAGTATTTATGATAAGAAATACAAATTATTCGTTAATTATAATTAAATTAAAATTTGTGATATCTACCCTTATAAATTGACACATCATACGACACAACCAAAATTTCGTATCAATAAAAAACCCTATCAAGCGAATTTTGTGTTAGTAATTTTTTGTTAATTTTTGGTCATCAATGGTCGGGTAATTTTTAGCTTAATTTTTAAAATATGTTTAAATTAGTATTTCTAATTATTACTTACATTGTATTAATTTGGGATACTCAACGATTATATGTTTATGTTTTATTTACTAAATGTTATTTTACATACAGATCTAGCACATCATACGACATAAATAAAATTTTGTATCAATACAAAACCCCATCAAGCCAATTTTGTGTTAGTAATTATGTGTTAGTTTTAGGTCATCAATGTCCGGGTAATTTTTAAAATCTTATGTTTAAATTTATATTTGTAATTATTAGTTACATTGTATTTATTTAGGATACTTAACGATTATTTATTTATGTAATGGCATACGATTAGATGTTGTATACTTAATATATGGATGACTTTGGTTATTTTTGGAGATGATGAAAAAATTCCAATGCATAAATTTGATTTTATATAGCAACAATTTTTCATTTATTGGTAAATATATTGATTTATTTGATATAAATATAAAGATTTAATTTATATCAATTTCAGTTTGGCTAACATAATTTATCTATTGATGTATATATGGCATAAAGAGGTGTTGCAAGTATTAAGAAACGGACGAAAGATGTAAGTAAGGAGTAACATATCTAATCTTTGCGCATAGAAGAACATTGTTCATATTAAAAATAAATAAAAATAATATATATATATATATATATATATATATATATATATATATATATATATATATATATATATATATATATATATATATATATATATATATATATATATATTTCCTCTATTTTTTAATATTTGCAACAGTTTCCTAAAATGGAAATGATACAATACTTGCAACACATTATATGTAAAATTTTTTGTTTAAAGTTATACTATTATCCTTATTTTTAGGTTTATGGTCCACTAAATTATACTTTATCCGTATTTTATTACTTGCTCCATTTCTCCGAATAGGGAATTTTAGGAGGAATAGTAGAAAGTACTCCCTCCATTTCAAGTTAAAAATTTCCAAAAAAGAATGTGAAACAAGTAATATAATACGGCCGTAAAAGGAAAGTGGCATGGAACAAGTAATAAAGTAAGGAGGGAGTACTCCTAACTATCTCTCACCCCCATTTTAAGTGCACTAAATCATCTACCTGTATTAAATACTGTGAAATAGTGTGTGTTGCAAGTATTTTAAAGCGGAGGAAGTATAAGTACAAGTATGTATATAAAGTAAACAGATATATAGGTCAAACACAAAGAACATGTAATTCAAATCCAAAAAGACATACGTGTTCATTTTAGGAAAATTGAGAAAACAAATTAAAATATAACATTTATTACATTAATTTGCATGTGATTTTTTCATGAATTCCTAAATTAATACGGAGTCCAAATTAGCAAATATATTAAATGCTTATACTTATCCTTAAGAACTACGTCTAGAATTTATCCTTTAAACTTATTGTTATTTAAGAATGTTATTGGTCAAACATCTGTATTGACATACGTATTTAGTAGCTCTGTCAAATTTCAAACAGAATCCGTTTAACTGCCCAAAATCAACCGACCCAAATAAGTACCGAACCGATTAAAAACCAAAAATTTGAAACCGTAAAGCGACCCAAATCGTATTTGAGTAAACCCGAAACCAAACCGATCTGAATAATGTCAAACCGTATTAGAATCGAACCCGTTAGCAAACCGAACCAGTTCTAAACCGAACTGAAATCAAACCGAACCGAAAAAGAACCGAACCGTTTCTAACCCAAAACCGTTTCAAATTGAAACCGTTTGAACAGGGGTAAAAACCTTTTATACCGAACCGTTAACAAACCGCAACCTGTTTGCACCGAACCGCGTACAAAGCGAACCGTTTATAAACTGAACCACTTACAAACCGAACTGTTTTTTATAAACCAAACCTTTTATGAACCGAATTGCTTTATAAATCGAATCGTTTACAAACCATTTACTATAAAGGGAAGATTAAAATCACTTTAAAAGGAATTTTAAATGAAATCTAATTATCCACACATGTTTATTCTAATGGAGAAAATGACTTTAGATGATTCTTGTTTCGTTGTACTTGTGACTTTTGTCCATTTGCCATATCAGGTTGTTTTGAATTATTTCCAAATAAAATAATGTTAGTAATCTTGTAATCCATAACTTTTACTAATAAGTATTTAATTATGGGATGGTTAGATCTTAGAAGTTATATGTATTTATAATTGATTGAACGGATCAATGATACCTTGTTAAGTTTCTTTCACCATACAAATCAAACTACTTTGTAATATCTTAATAATTTTAAGTAAATATATAATGATAATTTTTCCATACTTAATCACAATATCAATTATCAAAATAACAGAAAGTAGTATGCTCATCTACTAGAAAAATGGTCTTTAGTATTAGATTCTAATCGATACTAAAGGTCTGCTTTCTGATACTAAAGGTCATTAGTTCTATAGTGTCTAAATTTACTGTTACAATATATATTCGGGGAAAGGTTTTCTTACTTTCTTTAAAAAATATATAAAAAGATTTCAAATTTGGGGAAAATATAGGCGGGAAGTTTGTGCAATGAAAATGAAGGTTTCAAATTATCTTAAAAAATTTTAATGTGGCTCTGACTAGCGCCAAGTTTGTGAAATAATTTGTTAGATGAATGGCTTTAGTATCAAAAGATTCAGAACATTTTGTTACTACAAGTGTGAATTTGTAACAAAATAAATTTTGTTAGTAAAAAATCTATTACGGTGTGTTTGGATTGAAGGAAATGGAGGGAAAGGAAGGGAAGAGAAATGGTGTGATGTGATATCTTTCATTTGGATAACAAATGAGGAAGAAAGGGAATTGGAAGGGAGAGAAATGGAGGGATTAAATTATAAGAAAATGATCCCTCTAACAATGGAGAGATTTGGATGGAAAACTCACCATTCTTCCCTCCCCTCCTCTTCTCCTCCCTCCCTCCTCTCTCCTCCCTCCCCTTATTTTCCTTCCTCTTTCTTTATCCAAACACACTGTTTGTTAGCTAGTGTCGGAACATTATTGATACTACGATGTTATAAGTATCATATCAAAAAAATTCCGACATCATAATAAAGTCAAATATCGAGTTTGAGTCAAAACTAAAGAAGTAGTGCCGGAAAAAAATTATTCGATACTATTGAATTTTTTAGTATCAGAAACAGTTATCAATACAAAATTTTCTGATACTAAAGACCTAGTGGAATTCAAATATCCACATAGTTATATAATCTAGAATTAATAATAATTATAAGGAAAATTAGATTAAAAAGAAGTACGGAATATATAATAACTTGATAATGAAACAATAATATATTAATAAACGATAAATTTTTATAATCTACTTCATAATAAACTAGCAAGATGAGTATGACTAAACTCGAAACATAACATGATATGTTTATATAGAATCAATGAGGAATTATATAATATGACGTCTAAAAATGAATTGATAAAGTCTCAGCGGAAAAGGTTAGAAATCACTATCAAATTTCAAACCAAAATCGTTTAACTGCCAGAAACCAACCGACCTAAATGAGGACCGAACTTATTTTTTAAAACCGACCCAAATGGTATTTTAGTAAACCCGAAACCAAACCGATCCGAATAATGTTGAACCGTATAAGAACAGAACCCGTTAACAAAACAAACCTGTTAACAAACCAAACCAGTTTTAAATCAAACTGAAATAAAACCGAACCGAAAAAGAATGAACTGTTTCTAACCCGAAACCGTTTGAACCGGGATAAAAACTTTACACCGAACCGTTAACAAACCGTAACCCATCTGCACCAAACCGTAAACTACCTGAAACGAATTAAAACTGTTCAAGAATAAATCAAAACCAAACCGATAATAATTTGAACTGAACCAAAATCGACTCGTAAGCCACTTGAATCGATTTCAAACCGACCCGATTTTAAAACGAACCGGTTTTAAATTGAACCGAAACCGAACTGTCAAACCGTTTTGATAGTGCTAGTATTGTTTGGTTCAATATTATTAAAGGAAAAAAAGAGAAACGATGGGAAGGGAAAAGAAAGGAAAAGATGGGAAAGGAAGGTGTTTTTATTTTCCAATATTTGGTTTATGAAAGGAAATGAATGGAAGAGAAAGAAAATTGATAAAGGATAACTTTTATTTTTATCTTTCTAATTGAATTCCTCCAATTTTAGGAGGAAAGGAAAGCTAAAAATTTGTAAAGGAACTTTCCTCTCACTTCCCTTCCTTTGACACTTTGTTTGGATTGAAGGAAATGGAGGGAAATGAAGGGAAGAGAAATCGAGAGATAGATAATCTCTCATTTGGATAACAAATGAGGAAAGAAGAGAATTGAAGGAGAAAGAAATAGAGGAATCAAATTGCAAAAAATTGATTTCTCCAACAATGGAGGATTTGGAAGGAAAACTCTTCATTCTTCCCTCACCTCCCCTTCTCCCCCCTCCCCTTCAGGAGTGGTTCTGAGCATGTGCAGGGTGGTCGATCGCACAGGGCCCTTAAGTGAAACTACTGTAAAAGGGCCCCGATTTTTGAATTTAGTAACATATTTTTCCTAAAAAAAAATAATTTTAAGGTCTAATTTAACAAAATTACACCGGGCCACTTTCAATGTTGGCATTTATAGCCCCGCCTTTGCTCCCCTTCTTTTCCTCCCCCCTAATCTATCCAAACACACTGCCATGTTATTAATTCAACCAAATATGGGAACATGATTAAAACTCTTTCCTTCTTTTCTTTTCCATCCAAATCCCTTCAACCAAAAAAAGACCTTAGTCACGTTGAATACCACAATAAATACGAGTAATACGAAGTATTTTGAAAGTTGATATTAAAAATACTAATATTATTGGTCAAACATTACATATGTATTTAGTCAAATTGAGACACTTAAAAAAAAACAAGAATAATACATCTATACATGAATACCAGCATACCGTGATGTATAGAATTCTCCGTAAGACGAAGTATTCTTACTCGTAACCATAATGAATACGGATTAATACAATCGTTTCAAAAGTAATTAGCACTACTAGAGTGACATGTGTCACATACGTAAGTACGTTTTGTTTGGGGTTTGACTAAAGAATTGAATTCTGGAATTATGTGTAGACGTATAACACAGCTTATACAGAGTGGAAGGAGTTATAAATTCCTTCCATTTCTCATTTCTGTCTTCATCTTTCTACTTCTTTCTCTCTGAATCTTCCCTATTTTTCATCCAAAACCAGAAGAAGCTACATACGTCATCCCTGTCGTCAGCTTTCTGCCATGGCTGCATCGTAAGAAAATTCTCTTATTTCTCATTTCTGTGAAATTGCATGCATCTTCTACATTTTATTTGTAATTTTGATTCAAATTTTTGTAAATTAATCCATAATTATGAACAAAAGTTTGTAAATTATTAATTATAAATTATTAATGGTGTTTTTAGAGGCGCTAAAGTTGCTCTTCCACCAACTCTTGATTCGAAATCGCCGCAACCTCCTCTTTTCGACGGAACCACTAGGTGCTTTTCTCTCTTGGTTTTTTATTTGATTTTGTTTTATATTATTTTCTTATTGGTGTTGATTTTGAAATTCTGGAGAATTTTTGTCATGCTCTTGATTTATTATTCTTAATTCATAGTATTATTAATTAATTAATTTCCATTGCACCTGTTAAACATAAATTAATTTTATATAATATCACAGTTTTCGCCTCTAATCATCATAAAAATGAACAAGAATCAAGAGGTTTCTCTAATTCTCTCTCGAATTTCTAAGAGTCCTAATTTTCTTAATAAGTTTTATATTGATTTGTTAAGAATGTTCTTTCGGATTGGGTTAAGCTGGTTTGAGTCAAATTTGGGTAAAGAATAATTAGTTTGATTTCGGTGTTAGCTTTGGCCAACATAGGTTTTGTGAGAGGTGTCAAAACCCGACCTGACCCGATACTGACCCGAAAAAATACGATTCAGACTTCGATTGACATGGAAATAATAATTTAGCATGATTCAAGTTTGTAATAGACCCGACCCGGACACCCGAATTGGCACCTCTAATCCCGTCCAATGATGACTGTACACTTTAGGTTTAGCCAATTTGGTTTGATGATATCAACTTCATAAGTTATGTTTTGAACTTCGATTTATCAGGTTGTACACTGCCTACACATGTCCTTATGCCCAGCGTGTCTGGATCGGCCTAAATTACAAGGTTTGATTTCCATATTCTTCCATTATTTTTTAAGGTCAAATTTAACTTCGCGATGATTTGTTAAGTTAAGTAGCCTGCTTCTCTGGATTCTTGTAACATTTGTTCTGCAACTTTACAGGGGTTGCAGGATAAAATCCAATTGGTTCCCATAAGTTTAGATGATAAACCAACATGGTATAAGGATGTTTACCCTCCTGCTAAGGTAAGTCGTCGCACTGATCAAGTCACAAAAGTCTATTTAATGGATTGCAGTGTACTGCTCGCTATCTTGCTTGAATTGCTGCAATGCTTAATTGATAAGTGCTTTCTTTGACAGAAGACAATAGTTATGCATAAAAGGGAATGATCACAGTCTAAAGTGATTAAACATTTCAGAATCCCTGCTTTATTGTTAACTCAGTATTGCTTTATGTGCTTTTAGTTTGTTAGATAATAGTATGCTGTTTATCAGTCCTAACAAAGTGAGGATTCGAGGGGCTGGAATATTATGACTGGCTAATTGAAATAAATAATCTTTGGTGCATATTCCGGGGTAAATGAAGCGTGATCTGTAAATTGTTTCCAAGTCGCAAACTCAACATGTTTCCTCACTGCAGAATTTGTGTTTTGTTTTTGTATCTTAGCCTTCTGGATGAGGGCTTATATGTATGTAGTATTCTTTTCTATCAAAGAAGATAATTTAGCATTATTATTCAATATAGGTTCCTGCTCTGGAGCACAACAATGAGGTGAAGGGAGAGAGCCTTGATTTGCTGAAATATCTTGATAGCCACTTTGAAGGACCTAAGCTTTTTCCTGATGTAAGCGAGCCTCTTTGCACATCATAGATTGTTGAAGTTCCAGTCCTAGCTTACCTTCTAATTGGGATTTCATGTAAATTAATGCATGCAGGATCCTGCTAAAAGAGAATTTGCAGAGGAAATATTGGCCTATGCTGGCACATTTGGTGGAGCTGTTCTCTCTCATCTCAAAGGGGGTCCTAACAGTGAAATGAGTACGGACTGAAGGCCTCCCTTTTTTTTCTCTACTTTTTTTTTTTTTTTAAAAAAAAGTTTCTCCATGTTTCCTAATGCGAAGAAATCCAATTGTTTATTTTGTTACCTTTGTAGTTGCTGCCCTTGACAAATTAGAAGAGGCTCTTGCTAAATTTGATGATGGGCCATTCTTCCTGGGCCAATTTAGTGCAGTAAGTAAACATAACAATACTCCCTTATGAGTTGAACATCATTTTGTGCTAGTCTTCGAGGATTTTATCTAATTGAACAAGTTGATTGATCTAGTGAATTGATTAAATATTATACGAAAATTGTTTATCATATGCTTTTATTTTCTGAAGTAGCATGCTATGATAGCTATCTGATTTAGCATTCTGAATGTGTTTTACTGTTGAGTTTGGATTTGACAATAGCTTGATCGTAATGTTAAATGTGAAATTTGACTATGCCTTTTCTTTAAGTTCAACAAGTTCAATACATAACAAGTTAAATTTAACATTTAATATTCAATCGTAATAACAAAATTTTAATACATAATATTACTATTTGTTTTTAATTTTATACAATTAAGGTTCACACATATATAAACATTGTATATTTTGTAAATTTTTTGTTTAAACAACAATACAAACCAATTGTTGAAGAAAAATAGAAAGAAAATAAAATATGTAAAGCTATATGTTTTTGTTAACCAACTTTTTTTTTCAAATTGTGTACACGGTATCTTTTAAGCTTCCATCATCCTTTATAAATCAATCGTTGATCATGCCAGCTAATAACCTACCCTTTGCAAAATTTAACATCCTTGCAAAATTAATAACACTTATGACTGACTTCTTAATTATGATCATTGTTCATCGTATTCAAGAATTTCATGGTGTTCAAAATTTAAATATGCTTCTTTGCCCGCAAAAGTTTTACGTTTATTTGTGTGGGACATTAGGTGAGTTTATATAGGATTGAAAAAATATTGAATTTAAAGTGATGATAAAGTTTATTATTAGATATGATAAATTTTGTTAACGTAGAACTTAATGTCTTAGCCGAATAAATGACGAACATTTTTTTTTTTTTGCTGGAAAAAGAGAAAAGATATACTTTTAGTTTCAATGATTTTTTCTTATTTTTTTTTTATCTAATCCAAAACTGATATTTTTTTTAATTGAATGTAATTTCATAATTTTTTTTTTTTTTTATAAAATATTTTATTATAATCACTTCTCATATTTCATTATTATTATTTTTTTTTATTTTTTTATCTAATTCAATTTTTTTTTTTTAATATCAATTGAATGTAGATTTCAATGTTTAAGTTTAATAATATATATTTTTTATATATATATATACAAAATAAAATAAATTTTTTCATTTATCTTAGATAAAATTTCCAATTTAAAAGATAATATTTTATTTTTATAATGAATTTAAACTTTTAATGTTAATCCTACGTGGTGCTTTAAAATAATAATCCTACGTGGCATAATCCTACACGTAACTCTCAATCCTACATGGCGCTCTAATAATTTAAAAAAAAAATTTAAAATCCTACATGGCTCTCTAAAAACTTTGGAAAAAACTCCCTTTATATATATATATTAGTTTTGTGTCCGGGCGATACTCAGATTGTTGATTAAATTTTAAATGTTAAATACGATCCTACAATCCCTTTTGATAATGATGTAGGATATTTAGACATACAATTTCATATTGCTTATTTAATTAAATAATAATGTACTTTTTGTAGTTTTATTTATAAATATCTATGTTATTATTGATTTGAAATTATTTTTATTGAACTTAAATTGTTTTATACTAATTCTCTATTATTTTTTTAAATAAATTAAATATATTATAAATGGATTTTATTTTAAAGAACTTTTTAAAACGAATTTTATGATGGAAATAGAATTGTTTTATATTAATTCTCTATCCAAAATTCACTTACTTAGTATCATATGTGTCACAATAATATATAATTTTTGCCTACGTTGCGCGACACTTAGTGAAAAACTGGAATGTCAAGTGTTACTGTCTGATAGCCCGGCTGCGAGACCGGCTTTATATATTAGTGAAATGATATTAGATTTGCAAAATTGATACTTGATGAATTTGACTGAAACTCTCATTTGTAAGTGTAATACAATAACACATTGAAGTTGAAGCTCAATAGTTGAGAGCTAATTGAACAAATGCATTTTCTCCTTAAATCTTGAAGTTTCCCATAGCTACAGCTTAAAATCACAAGACCTAAATTTAGCATTGTTCGTTAGACTGATAGAGTGTATTTTCTTTTGTATTTCTATAGCATCATTTTCATTGAGCTTCATGTCCCCAGGTTGACATAAATGCATTGATTAAGTTGCAATATTATTAGTTTGTAATTTTGTATGATACAGCATAATAATTGGACTGAGAAAGTAGTAGCTTACAGTGCTACAGGAACAGATCACGTTATCTGCTTTTAAATACTTTAGTATCTCAAAGTGCTACTCTGTATTCGGTAAGGATCAAGCTATTAATACAAACCAAATCTCATTTCAGGTGGATATTGCCTATGCTCCCTTTGTAGAAAGGTTCCAGCCACTGTTGTTAGAGTTGAAGAACTATGATATTACATCTGGGAGGCCTAAGTTAGGCACATGGATTGAGGTATGATCCTTGTTAAACTACATGATAATGAGGCAGCAATGATATGCCAATCGATTGAGCTTGCAAATGTGGAATTTATTTATTTAGTTCTAATGCGGAAGCGTACATACAGGAACTGAACAAATTGGACGCCTATAAAAAAAGCAAATGGGATATCAATGAACTCACCTCTGCCTTCAAGAGGCGTGTTTTGGTAAGGCATTAACCATTGAACTTCTTTAAGACCTAATTATTAGGCTGTTGTCTAAGGATTTTGAGACTTTCATTTTCTTAATTTGCTTCTGAGATGTCCTACAATCTTGCGTCCAGGGACTGTGAAGATCTCATTTTCTTGTTGGCTGAGATGCATTACCCGGCAGCTTTCTTCTTGAATAAAGCGAAGAGTTATTTGAAAAAACTTACCGGACTGACTGTAATAATCATGCTTTTTAACTTCCCTATGCTTCAGTTTAAATAGATATTGGATATGAAGTCATGTTTTTACTCTACAGTCCAACTAAACCTTCTATAATCAAACTATGGGGAAAAATGCTTGCATGTCAAAAACATGGATTTCATTACAGATCAGACACCATATTTATTATAAATAGGGATTTGTTTATTATCACTTCATATTGTTTTAAGGTTTATATGCATTACCAGATCATTCATACACCAAAATAAAGCCTAAAAATAACAGGGGGGCTTACAAATTAGCAGACTGACATAGGACTTCACGCAGTTTAAAAGTCTATGACATTGGACTTGGATTCACTTAGCTACTAGTAGTAACAGCAATCCTGTCCATAATATTAGCGACCTTATCCTTAGATTTCTTGAGCAACTCAACACTCTTGCTTAGCTTCTCTCTTTTTCCGGCAACAGCTGGTGACTCTTCCAAGCACTTCTCAATGCCGCTACCATGACCTGGACCACCAAACAGCTCATCAATAATTTCATCTTCGAGCTCTTTATCCACCAGATTATGAATACTCAGTAGCAAATGCAGTGCCATAAAATCCACCAACCTCCTCAGTACAATTTGCCAATAAGCTGTCACTCTCATTTTCATTTCAAAGGCTGGCTGCAGAATGTTTTCTAACTTTCGCAAATGATGAACTGCCACTTCCCCAATGCCTTCGATTTCCATCCTCAGTCTCCTTGTATCATTCACAGTTTTAGTGAATTCGGCTAGGTTTTCCATAAGATTGTTACACTTCACCATGTACTCGGGGCTGCAAGTATAATCAGCAACTTTTTCCATCTCTATTATCTCTTTCACTCTACTCAGTGATTGTCCCTTCATTTTCAGAATCATGTTCTGAGCAGCTCTCCTTGTTGAGGATGCTAGCTGGGGGTAATTCTCAGAGTGTTGTCCTAGAACAGAGAGGACAATAATCTCGACATAATCCCAAACTTTGCAAGCAAAATCTTCTGGTATTACTGATATCTGGTTGATCTTGTTTTGCATAATGTTGAGGAAAGCTGCACGAGGGACAAAGTTGGGGAGCCCGATCCCTTTCGCCTCCTCGAGAACTCGAATCTCTTCCACCAAAAAATTTTCATCCACATCATCATTATCAACCCTTTCTTTGTCCATTAGTTTACAGGAGAAGTCGTTGAGGAATTCTGCAAGACGAGCTGTGCAGTGCATTTCTTTGTCATCAGGGTACTCTTCATACTCTCCTCTGACAAGGATTTTCCTGAGAGACTCCTTGGATGACCCCAGTATCTTCATGAATGTGGCCATTGCTTCTGCATGAGAGGAGAGAGAGCTAGGGAGCTTATTCAGCTCAGCAATGCTAGAGTTAAGCTTGTCATTGATCTGCTTCACAATTCGTGGCAAGCACCTTGCGATGCTAGTTGCCTGGATTGCTGTGAGTTTCTCAGCAAGCACTGGAACCCCCACCATCGATTTTTCAATTCTCGAAAGCTGGGGATGAGACTGAAACAGGGAAGCTTCCTCTGCTCTAGCTTCTACGTAAGTCTCATCACCAATTCTATTCCTCACACAGACATAACCCAATCCGATTCGCACGTCATCAGTGGTGACCTTCTCAAGAAGCCCCTCGGGTGCTTTATCTGCCTTGGTGACTACTGCCAGAGTTCTCTCTCCTGATTTGTCCACCTTCTGTGACATCCGAATGGACTCACAAGTAGAGAAATCAACAGCAGCAGAAAGCACGTTCAGAATTATGCTCTCCTCTGGAGTAATATACTCCATTATGATATCGTGTATCTGCTCATATATATTTTCTGGCTGGCCTTGTACAGCCACCCGGGTAATACCAGGGAGATCAACCATAGTAAGGTCAGGCACACCATTCTTCTTGACTACAAGAGTCAATGGGGTGTGGGAGATTCCCTTCCCAGACCCAGCGATCTCCCACGTGGCAGATTCAATGGATTCTGCCACGTTTTGCTCATCTGTGTCAACAGACTTGTTGAGGTACTCCAGACACAGGTTTGGAGTAAGACTGGGGTGATGCTGAAGGCGCATGATCAAAGGTACCCTAGTGCAAATACCTTGACCTCGTGGGAGGTTAATGCCAGCAAGTGACTCGAGGACACTTGATTTGCCCGAGGATTGATCACCCACGACAACAATGGTGGGCAGTTGGATACCTTCCTTCATAATATTAAGGTGACGGAGGTCATCAATGGCGTCGAGGAGTGGTCGTATTTGGCTGTTGAAGGAGGAGATTAGTGGTGGGTACTTGGTTTGCAGGGGATGCTCATCAGAGTTGATTACTGTTAGTGTTTTGGTTTCTTCCATTTTTTTAACTTGGGAGGAAATACAATAATGAAAATGTGAGAGGAAGAATATTGAGATTTGGTTGAGGAATTATGGGTGTGAGTGGATGCTTAAATATAGCTCTTTTTGGTTTAAATTAAGGAAAAGGAGAGCCAGAAAGGTTGTGGAAATTGCAGTGAAGGCTGTAAAAGGCAGGACTAACTTTTATTATAAAACGACTATAATTGACTACGAGTCGTATTAAAGTCACTACAGTACTGTGTTTTGCTTACTCTTGAAGTTGTTAATTTTAGTGTGTTGGATGAAGTGTGATTTGCTTACCCTTAAAGTCGTTAGCTTTGTTCGGACACTATTTAAGGCTTTGCCTTAGCATACCCTTCTATTAAGGAAACGCTAAGTACTATACCCTTGGGTATATTTACTTACGGTGTATATATTAATTTCAAATTGGGTAGAATTGATGATAGAGAACTTCAATGGGATTAATGTATTGAATTTGAGAGTGTGATAAACTCAAACCGAAAATAGGCAGCAGCACACCGCAACTAGGCAGCACACCAAACCCAAACCAACAAGTGCAACATGCACTTGAATCAAACTAAACCAAACAGAAAAATAGGGTAAATATAAATCCTAAAATTAACCAAACCGAAACAGAAATTAGGGAAAAAGAACCCTAATCCCAACGATGATGATTAAAAAAATAATCAAAGAAATTTGAAGCTCTAATCTCACAAATTTGCGAAATAGAAAATGAAGCGGAAGAACAAACCAAGATTGAAGATTCTCTAGGAAAAATAGAGATGTTGTGATACCATGATAAACTCAAGAACAATTGGAGAAAATGGCTTAGCCTTTCATATTAATATTTATCACATATATATACACAATACAAAACAAGATCTAACTTGCCTAAAACTTCTAACAAGATAAACTTAACAAAGATACAATATTAACAAGTATAACCAAACCGATTCTGATAGAGTGAGGGATAGCTCAAGTGGTTAGAGGTTCCCTTCTGGTTTTAGAAGATCTTGGGATCGATTCTCACCCCCGCCCTTGTGGCTTTCTAAACAACAACAACAAAAAAAAAATGTATTGAACTTGAGACTTGGGAGATGGATTCTCATGATCATTTGTAGTATGGGACAAATTCAAAGAAATAACTTAAAAAAAGAAATTGGGGCTTAAATTAAAGGGATGGTATTATATATATATATATATATATATATATATATATATATATATATATATATATATATATATATATATATATATTTTTTAAACTATCAAGTATTTGCAACACTTTTATGGTGAAAATTATTTGACAGTCTCATGACTCGTGTAACATGAAATATCTTTTTTTTTTTTAATTTGAAATTGAGTGCTTGTATCCAACAAAGTAACTTATACAGTTATACTGCACTAGGAAATTTTGTGTAAATCTTCACTGAAACTTTAAGATTAAACAAAAGGAAACAATATTATGTTTATTTTACATGGATAGACCAATCAGTTTTGTTAACAAAATTATTGAATATTTCATACAATATTTAGTCAATATGTTTTTTGAATTACTTAAATTTATTGAATAACTTGTCTAAACTTATTTTACTCAGGTACTTATATATTAGATAGCCATTATTAATTCTTATTTAACCTTATTAACCATTTTAATAACTTATCTAAACTACTTTTCCTAATATAAGTGGAAGCTAGGTGAACAAAACTTAATCTGATTTAAGTAAATGACGGGGAAGTCAAGTGAACAATGATCATAACTAGATCCTAAGGTAGCAAAATCTCTTATTTTTTATGTTTAGACCCACACAAAAGGTATAATATTCTAGAATTGAATAGAGGCTTGGTGAAATAGAAATACTCTTCTATTCTCAAAAATTCGTCTCGCTTATTGTAGACTCTTCTTCCTAGGAATGAACGAAAAAAGTAATTCAATATAAGAAAATAACTAAATTAAGTATTTCCTCCGTTCTTTTTTTATCGCATCACTTTGACTTTTACACTATTCACTCTTCTTTGACCATCTTTTGTGATTTATTCGTAAAGAAAAACATAGTCATGTGGGATCTAGTTAGATTCATCTCGAAATCTACTTTCCAAATATTAATTTTTACAAAGGTATAATTAATGATATTAATAGCTAAAGTAATGCATTGGCAAACGTGAAATCTCCTATGACGCAATAAAAAAAGAACGGAGGAAGTAAGAGATTTGGGGTATTCCACCATGTGGGCCCAGCCGTCCCCATAAGTGGTCAAAGAAGCCCCATGTCAATGTCGTACCCGATACGTACACGAGCCGTACTCATACCCATACCCCGGTGTATTCGCATCAGGTACTTGAGACGACACTTAAGAGAAGTACCCTTGCTTCATAGCATATGACTCATAATAATAATATCTTTAGTCATCTCACAATTATCAATACAATAAATAACATACTCCAACATTTGGTGTGTGTGTGTTTTTTTTTTGGTCCAAAAGTACAACAACGAGTGCCTACTCTTCTTCAAGAGTCAAGCATCTCCTTCCTCGGGAATTTTCCGAGGTCGTCTACCCCTTCTTGCAGGTGGACTGGGACATCTTGGAGCTGACCTTGGCCTTCTTTGGTCCCTGCTTCTTTATTCCCCCTGATATTTCATTAATAAAATCAAGGCCCGTTTGGTAGGACGTAAAATGTTTTCCCTGAAAACTATTTTTCCCATTTTACATTGTTTGGTCAAACTGAAAATTAGAATGGAAAATTTAGGTTGTAAAATTGTTTTACACCACAGTTGAAAACATTTTACTCCAAAAATGAAAGGAAAACGTTTTCCTTTCTGTTCTCAAAAATCACAAAACTCATCCACTATACTTTCTCTCTCCTCTTAAACGCTCATCAACATTTTCTCTCTCCTCCCAAACACTCAATCTCTGATCTTCATTTTCGCTATCATCGCAAATCTCACTCATCAATCTCAACGAATTTGGTACATAATTTCTAATCTCTTTTATAATCAATTATTTTAGGGTTTTGTTCTGAAAAATTTGATTGTTTCTAGGGTATATATGCTGCAAGATTTGATTAATTTGTGTTATATTGTTTGATTAGTTTGTGCAAATTGTTTGATTTATTTTGTGCGAATTTGTTCGATTAGTTTTAGCACGAAATTGTTTGATTTATTTTATGCGAATTTATTCGATTAGTTTTAGTACGAAATTGTTTGATTAGTTTAGTTTTGTGCGAATTTGCTGCAAGATTTGATTAATTTGTGTTGTATTGTTTGATTAGTTTATGCAAAATTGCATTTTTGCAGCTTCAAATAAAGTGAAGTGATTGTAATCCTGGTTATGAATGGGGTTGGAAGTCAATGTTGCTTATAGTGGATTTGATTTACTGCAACCCAAACAACAGTCATATTAGGAACTTGGTTAAACCATCTTCCAACATAACGATTGGCAGAGTTTGGTGGGCTGAAAAAACCCAGCTCGAAAGTACCATTTCTTGATACTATAGATTGAGAATCCTGTAGGAATTGAGTGTTGGTGATGCTGTGGCTGCCAATGGCAGAGCAAAGCAACAAGCAAAAATAGTGTAGAAAGATAAAAAGTGAATACAGATGATATGATTGCTTAACTCTTGTTGGGGTTTCAATTAGGTTTTCAATGGGGTTGCTTATCTTTTTATTAGTAATCTTTTTAAAATTTTGATGAGCTTGTGATTTCCCATTTATTTCAGATTGACATTATCACAATCTATCATGGAGTCGAACAATGTTCAAAAGTCTCAGGTATTAATCCACCTTATGCAATAATAATTTGTCATATGTATGTGATTAAAGGAACTAAATTCCTTGATTTTCTTTTTATTTTTTAATCTTTGTAGATGATTCGTAAACGCATGATCATTGGTGTTGTTACCGCTATTATTGCTTCTGTCCTTGCTTTCCTTAATGTTAAAAAATCTAGGACTAAAAGACCTATAATAGTTAGGCAACCTTATGTTAATAGGGATAGCTTAAGGGAGGCTAATATCGATAGTGTTTTATATTGTGGTGATAGTCATTGTCTTGGACAGATTTGCATGAGGCCTAGTGCTTTTTTTAGCTTCTGTAATATCTTGGTAGAAAGGGGACTTTTGTCTGAAAGCAAACAAATGAGCGTTAAAGAGCAAGTACTTATTTTTTATATACTTTTTGGGTCATAATGTAAGATTAAGGGATGTTGGGGGGAGATTTTTCCGATCTACTTGGACTATACATTGCTATTTTCATATTGTGCTCCAAGCAATCCTTCGGTTGTACCCATATTTAGTGAATCCACCAGGAACTCATATGCAACGAGAAATTCAGAACAATCCTAGGTTTTTTCCTTGGTTTGAAGACTTCACAGGTGCTATAGATGGGACTCATGTACGTGCATCAGTTCCTATTGAGATGCAAGAGAGATTTCGAGGAAGAAAGGATAAGACAACACAAAATGTACTAGCGGCCGTAGACTTTGATCTAAAGTTTACTTATGGGCTTGCTAGCTGGGAAGGTTCTGCCCACGACTCAAGGGTTTTGGGTGATGCACTTAGAAAGGGATTTAAGGTTCCCGAAGGTAATATTAATCATTTTTCTCTTGTTGATAATAGTGGTCTAAATTTAACTTAAATTGATTAAAATATTGATAATAATTTATGGATGTAGGGAAATACTATCTTGCTGACGCTGGGTATGGGGACCGTAAAGGTTTTATGCCTCCATTTAGACGTGTTCGTTACCATTTGAAGGAGTATACTGACAATCCTCCCGAGAATGAACAAGAATTATTCAATCTTCGCCATTCTTCACTGAGGATGTGTATAGAGAGGGCGTTTGGGGTGTTAAAAAAGAGATTTCGCATCTTAGATGCTGAGCCTTTTTGGTCATATGAAACCCAAGTGGATGTGGTTCTTGCTTGTTGTGTGATACATAACTACCTAAGAGGTGTTGATCCCAATGATGCAATTACACGAGAGGCCGACTTGGAGGTTGAAACACATGAAATAATGAAATCGCTTACTTAAAAGGAAATTCGTGAGGAAACCAAAGAGTGTGTGAAAAAACGAAATTCTATAGCATTGGCCATGTGGAATGCATATAAGAAGCACCGAACTAATTGAAGTTGTAGAATGTTATTTCTTATTTAATAGATTGTAAACTATTTTGATAGACTCATGGTTCAAGTGAACATATTACTACATTGTCAGGAAAGGACACCGGCCAAATAATACTTTCAGGACTAGCTCCTTCATTGTTGCTGCAAAGATGATTTCTGAAAAGTTTCACACCACATGTACTGCTGACCATGTTGAGAATCATACGAGGACAGTGAGAACTACTTGGGGAGTTATCTCTCAAGTACGAGGAAGATCTGGGTTTGGTTGGGATGCTAATGTAAAGATGGTGAATGCTTCACCAAATGCTTATGAAGCTTATATTCAGGTTGATTGTTCATATGTTCTGCTTATTCTTTGTTTTTGGATTGACTGATTGCTCATTTACTTCCAATATGGTCATAATTCTTCAGTTATTGGACCTGCATTTTGTGAGATAATAAATTTGATAATAAAGCTAAAGAAAAGTTGACCTGCCTGTACGAGTTATTATGTATTCATGGAGTATTAATGTGATTAGCATACCATTTTTCTTTGTAAGCCTATGGAGAACCCTCCCTACCTAGGAACTGTCTTTGACCTCTCTGTACTCACATTTGTTAGTCTTCAATAGTTTCTGCTTGATTGATTTGGTCTGAACACCGCCTTTCCAATGTTAATTTTTTGGGTGGGTGTTCTTATTGTTGATCTTCACAATGCCGTTTTTATCCACTGTTATTCTTAAGAAACTTTGAATATGTAGGACATTGCAAGGGGAATTTTTTCCAAGACGTTTGGTGACATTCAAACTAATTCAAGTGGGCAGCCAAGTACTATTGAAGTCGAGCCTACTAAGTCAGACAGTGCAACTTCTTCGGAGCCTAGATATCATAAGAAGAGATGTCGAGCTGAAGAGGAAGAAGGTGACTTGCGTCACATTTCTACACAACTAGGAGAAGTAGTTAGTGCTCTCAAGAAGTTTTCGGACAATCAACTTGATGTCGAAAAATTGTATGGGGAGATCATGAAAATGGATGATGTTGATGAAGCTGTTCGTGTTGCTGCGTTTGACCACCTAGTTGAGCGTGAAATGCTAGCTAGGGCCTTCTTGACCAAGAGTGAAGCTCTTAGGAAGCTTTGGGTCCAAAATTTCGTTAAATCTCTACGTTAATTTTTTATTTCTTTTGTTCTACCAACTTTGTGATAATAATTATATGTCGATATTGACAAGTTTTAATCCTAGTAGCCTTTTATTATCGTGGTAATTGTTAGGACTCTTGTTGAACTTTTATAAAGTTTATAAAAAAGACTATTTGGTTTCTTTTGATTATTTTATATTATTATGTTTGAAGTAAAATATAGTATAATATATTGGGGAAGCTAATAATGAGTAAGAAAATATTTGAAAATAATAAAAGAAAAGAAAAGGAGTAAAAGAAATGACAAGAGAATACAATATGACGAGAGAATACAATTAGAATTGAAGTTTTCCATTAGTAAATAATTTTCAGTTCAACCAAATAATGGAAAATGCTTAAAATGGAAAATCATTTTCCATTCAACCAAACAACGGAAAACTTTTTTGAAAATGAGTTTTCCATTGTAAAATAATTTTCATGGAAAACCATTTTACATTGAAAATGTTTTACACCCTACCAAACGGATTGCATAGCGCCCTTCTAGTTCTTTGAAGTACTTGAGCGGTTGACGGAGGTGCATTCCTGCGTTGCTTCTTTCCGGCTCTTTCTTGCACTGAGTTAAGATTTGATCATTTGAACTGTTAAGGAATTGAAAGCTTAGGTTCTTTTTGAACTAGTTTTACTTTAGACATGGTTTTGAAACTTTTAAGTAGGTTCCTTTTGAAGCAAAATGTTGTTCATGCGTAGTGTGAAATTAACAATTTCTGCACTTAGGTTCTGGAATATGTTTTTAGTTCCTTGCAAATCATCACATGTGAACCAATTTTGACTTTGTGACTTGAACTTTCTCGTCATATATGATGATTGTGAAAGTTTGTAATTGTAGACCATATTTTGAAGTTTAATTTTAATGTTTATCTTTCATAATGATGAATCAAGGAACGAAGGGCTCTTGCTGCAATTTGTCAATGTTGACATCTTTGGATTTTGAATCTAGTTTCAAATATTAAAAGAAAACGCTTATGGATAATTATCCGTGTTTTATTCTGCTTAGTGCAAAAGGAAAAAAAAAAAACATTTGTTAAATTTGTTTATAATATACTTAGTAGCTATGACGTTAATAGTAAATCATTTAAGTAAAAGACAAAAAAATAAATCTGATGTTAATGACATCGCAAGGTTTATTGGGAGGGCTGAGGGGGCCGCTTAGACACTCCATAAGTAATCCAACTTAAATGTTCCTAGCTGGTACTTTGACTTGTATGATCAACATGTCACTCTTGATGAAAGGGGAAAAAGGAAAAGGATAATAACATAACTAAGAAGTATACTTATACTATTGACACCACGAAGTCCAAAGGGCAATCAATAAGCCAACTGTTTTTATCAATTTTGAATAAGATGACAATATATAATGAAGACTGTTGAGCCCATAAAAGAGAACACACATATGAGTGTAAGTGTTGTCCCACATTAATCGAGTGTATAAGTGAGAGTTTGTATTGAGATTTGTATCCCATATTGAAGAAAGTAAAAGATTGTGTCCACTTTATAAGGCTAAGGGGATACTCCCCTCATTACCAAATGTCGTATCAAGTGGACATTTATGACGGGTGTGGCCCAAACCTGTTTATCATGGTATCAGAGCCCAGGTTGGATTGAGTTGTGATCTGAGCTAGTATTATGGACAACTCAAATATGAGGGGGAGTGTTGAGCTCATGAAAAAACCCACATGTTAGTATAAGTGTTGTCCCACATTAATGGAGTGCATAAGTGAGAGTTTGTATTGGGATGTGTATCCCATATTAAAGAAAGTTGAACATTGTGTTCACTTTATAAGGCTAAGGGACTACTCCCCTCATTGCCATATGGTTTTGAGGTGGATCCTCCTTGGTCGTATAAAGTGGACACTTGTGGCGAGTGTGGCCAGCCCGTTTATCAAAGACGAAAAGACTCGTTATAAAAAGTTGTTATCCTATTACTTGATAGCGCTTTTGTTAGCCCTTCTTATGACATTTCGGGGGCTAATTGTAATTTCGAGGTTGTTCAATATCTTGATAAATTACAACATTCTTGTTGGGAAAAAGTGATGCTTGACAAGATCTTCGGATGTGAAAATGGCATAGTAGTTAAGAATAAATCATATGTTACCTGTTGTGCTTTGGTTGTTGAGGTATTTTGTACTTTAATTTTATCTCATGTCCCTGTGATGAATTTTTCTTTTGGTTTGATTTGGTACGTGTTCATGAGTTTTCTTTCAATTTTTTTTCTCGTGTTGGATATGATTTATGACAAAGTAGATGATGAGAACATCTGCCCCAAGCAAATGAGGGGGGTGGAGGGAGGGGGAATTGAACTACGGTTGAATAGGTTGTGAGCGAAAAGATAGGACGATGGAGCGCTAGCTAGGATATTTGGAGAAATGGAGAGGGTTTGTGATCCCAGTATGTCATTTAATGAGGAGACTCACATGCCACTAGTTGCATTTGCGGTGGAATCAGCCAGGAATCAAGGCAACTGCGTTTCCATTTAACTGCATCGAGGATATATTGTAAGAATATTCAGTGATCACTTTACCTAATCTTGTCTAAAGAATGAAGGCACACTACTTTGTAAGTTTTGTTTCGAAGACATAATTCATCCTATTTGGAAAATCATGTTCGATTGACCGCTTTTGTTTGAACTGTGGTCTAGATAAAAAACTTTATTGCATGGGTCATATCTTATGTCTAATACATTGTTCAGCCATGTAAACTCAGGGGAGTGAAGCATCAAATTTGGATTTGGCGCAAAAGTTGGGTGAAGTTAAACAAGAGAAGTAGTATACTTCTGTCCTCACCCCCTCGTATGGAGAATTAAGTAATTGCTTCCTTTTTCTTCTTCTTTAGAAGCGTATTAACAGCGTCATAGACTGCTGACAAAGAGAAAAGAAGGAAAGTAATGAACAGATAAAATAAGGAAGCAATTACTTTATTCTCCATGCGAGGGGGTGAAGAAGTGTACTACATCTCTTGTCTGACTTCACCCAACTTTAGCACCAAATCCAGATTTGATTCTTCACCTCCCTAAATTTACCTAGTAGAACAGTACATTAAACATAAGATAGAACCCATGCAATAAAGTGCATTTCTAGACCACACTTCACACTTTATACAGAATCGGTCAATCAAAACATGATTTTATTTAGATGATAAACTATTACTCAAATTCTACTTTAAAATAAATTTATAAAGTAGTGTGCCTTCATTCTTGAGACAAGATCAGGTAAACTGATCCCCTAATGTTATTGCAATATATATACATCCTATTTGCGCATTCCAAGATCGTCTCAAGCATTACTTTTGCCCAACAAGTATGTTCAAATTTATTAAGGTAATGAAAAAGCTCAAAATTACAATTAGCCCCCAAAATTTCATGAGAAGTACTAACAAAAAACGTTATCAAGTAATAGGATAACAACATTTTATAATCAATCTTTTCGTCTTCATTATTTACTATCATCTTATTTAAAACTAATAAAACTATTGGATTATTAATTTCCCTTTTGGACTTCGTGATGCCAATAGTACAAGTATACTTCTTGGCTATGTTATTATCCTTTTCTTTTTCCCCCTTTCATCAGGGGTGGCATGCTGGTCACACAAGTCAAAGTACCAGCTATGAACATTCAAGATTTATTGTTTTGTCTTTTACTTTAAATGATTTACTATTTACGTATGTGTGCAATGGAACGATTTGAGAATTTACCCTCTAACACAATATAAAATAATTAGCAAAACGCGATAATAAAAAAGACAATGTTTATGAGGAAATTTCCCTCTCCTCAAACAAAAACACGGTTTTATTAAGTTCCTACAAAATAACACAATAACCCTCTCGATGATTTTCCTCCTCAATAATATATAGGCTAACTTAGAAACCCACATCAATTTGGATATTTTACTTCCTCTCCAAGCCTAAATAATCCTAGATTGATTATATATACCTAAAATCAATCTAGTTTTCTAATTACAAATCCCATCTAATTAGGAAAGCATAAAAGATAGAAATAAAAAAAAAAAGATACATCATATCTTTTCCCAAAACAAATGGTAAGTTTAGTTTATTTCCTAACAGTCATAACTACTAATAAGGAACTTGAAAACAAGTTTAACAAATGTTTTTTTTTTTTTTCCCTTTTGTACTAAGCAGAGTAAAAAACAGAAAATTAGTCATGAGCGTTTTCTTCTGATATTTAAAATCAGATTCAAAATCCAAAGATGGGTCAGCATTCGTTCCTTGATTCATCATCTTGAAAGATAAGCTGTAATTAGAATTCAAAATAAGGTCTACAACTACAAACTTATACAATCATCATATATGACGAGAAAGCTCAAGGCGCAAAGTCAAAATTGTTCACATTTGATTATATTATATGGAAGGAATTAGAAACATATTCCAGAACCTAAGTGCAGAAAATGTAAATTTCAGCACCACACATGAACAACACAACTTCTGTTGGTTACACTTAGGTTCAAAAAGAATCTACTTAGAAGTGTCAAAACCATATCTAAAGTGAAACTAGTTTAAAAAGAACTTAAATTTTCAATTCCTTAACAATTTAAATGACCAAATCTTAAATCAGTGCAAGGAGGAACTAGAAAGAATCCAGGAATGCACCTCCCTCAACCGCTCAAGTACTTCGACTTACTAAAAGGCTGCTATGCAAGACTAAAATTTTGATTAATAAAATGTCGAAAGGAGTAATGAAGCAGGGACCCAAGAAGTCCCAGTCCACCTCTAAGAATGAACAGGCCACCTCCATAAAGTCCCAGGGGAGGCCTAGATGCTTAATCCTTGAAGAAGAGTAGGTACTTTTGGACAAAAAAATACCCAAATGTTGTACTTATTGTATTGATAATTAATTAAGTGTTAGATGACTAAAATTATTCTTAGAATGAGTCATATGCTACGGTAATTCTCTTAAGTATTGTCTCAAGTAACCGATACGGGTACGGCCCGTGTACTTATCGGGTACGACATTGGCAAATGAGGTACAACTAGTTAGGGCAGGTAGTACTGTCAAAAACCGAACCGATTCAAAACGATCCGAATGAGAACCGAACTGATTAAAAATCGAAAATCGATCCGAACCGCATTTTAGTAAACCCGAAACCGAACCGATCCGAGTAACGTTAAACCGTTTATGAACCGAACCAAATCTAAACCGAACTGAAAGGAAACTGAACCGAACCGTTTCTAATATAACCCGAAATCGTTTGAACTGACATAAAAACCGTTTACACCGAATCGTTAACAAACTGCAACCCGTTTACACCGAACCGTTTATATACCGAACCGTTTATAAACCGAACCGCTTATAAATCGAACCATTTATGAACCGAATCGCTTATAAATCGAACCGTTTACAAACCACTTACTACTAGGAGTGGTTATTGGGCGGGTCAGTGCGGGTCGATGCGGGTCATTAGCGGGGCAGGTCGGTTGCGGGTCAAGATGAATATTTAGCGGGTCAAGGTCGGGTTAGGGTCAACGCGTGTCAGGGTCGGAATAATGTTAAATCACAGAAGAACCGAATCCGTTAACGAACCAAACCAGTTATAAACCGAACTAAAATAAAACTGAACCAAAAAAGAACCAAACTGTTTCTAACCCAATACCGTTTGAACCGGGATAAAAACTGTTTACACCGAACCGCTAACAAACCGCAACCCGTCTGCACCGAACCGTTTAGTACCCGGATCGTTTACAACCCAAACCAAATTTAAACCGGGATAAAAACCGTTTACACCGAACCGTTAACAAACCGCAACCCGTCTGTACCGAACCGATTACTACCCGGACCGTTTACAACTCGAACCGCATTTAAATCGTTCAAGAATAAACCGAAATCGAATCGAACCGATAATTATTTAAACCGAACTGAAACCGACCTGTAAGACACTTGAACCGATTTCAAACCGACCCGATTTCAAACCGAACCGAAACCGAACTGTCAAAACTTGACACTACTAAGGGTAGGTGTTTCATTGACCACTTATGGGGACGACTGTGATGTCTGAGGACGGCTGTGGATATCAGGACGATTGGGCCCACATGTTGGAGTACCCCACATCTCTTACTTTATTTAGAGGTTGTTTAGTTCACCTGATTTTAGCTGATCTGATCTGAACTTATTTTTTTCTGCTCTGATCTGATTTGAACTTATTTTTTTCTGATCTGATCTAAACTTATTTTTTTCTGATTTGACCTTATTTTAATTATTTCAATATTCTACTTTTAATGTTAATCAATATTAATGTTTAATTATTATTGTTATTATTATTATCATCATTATCATTATCATCATCATCATTATATTATTATTATTATTATCATTTAATTTATATTATATTATATTATTATTATATTATTATTATATTATATTATATTATATTGTATTATTATATTATACTATATTATATTATATTATTATTATTACTATTATGTTATATTATTATTATTAAATAATAATAATATCATTATTGTTAATGGAATTGTTTCTAAAATTTCAAAAGATGAGATTGTTTCTGGAAGATGGAGCAAAGGTGTGATTATTAGATTTCATTTTCCTTTTTTTATTTAAGCTTTTATATTGAACTTGTTTAGGGCGTTTAAATGTTTTTTTATTCATTTGTTCCTCTATTGAACCTTTTTTTATTCATGCGTGTATGGTTGTGTGGGAAAGACACATTGACCCGTTTTAACCCGTCAAAACCTGAATTTAACTCGACCTGAATTCAACCCGACCTATTCCTAACCCGACCCGAATTTAACCTGACCTATTACTAACCCGACCTATTACTAGCCCGACCTGAATTCAACCCGATCTATCATTAACCCGACCTAAAATCAACCCGACTTGTTATTGACCCGAAATTAACTAGCAATCTAGGATTACGTCATATTTTTTTTTCTTTCCCTAATTCTATGAGTTATTTTCCTATTTAAGCTTATTCAAATATTTTCAAAAAAATTCTCTATTATCAAATGTATTATAATTTATGAATACCACTACTTTTTGGATGCATGTGCATTCTTTATTCAAATTTAGTAATTACTATTTACGAATACTACTACTTTGTAGGTGCATGTGCATTAATGTAGTCAACCCGAAATGATCCAACCCGAATTAATCCGACCCACACTTACCCGACATGTTTACCCGAATTGACAGCTCTACTTCCGACCCATGTTCGCGTTAGGCTCCTCTATATGAAATGGGTGTATAAATACAATTATGGTTGCCTCAAGAAGACCCACTTTATGGGAATACATCGTTCAATGGGTGAATGGGAATACATCATTCAATGAAATGGGTGTATAAATACATCGTTCAATGCTCCTGATGGGAATGACCCACTTGCTTTGGACTTCACCGGGATGGGAAAAGGTGAGGCATGGGTGAATGGGCAAAGCATAGGACGCTATTGGCCAAATTTAAGTTTGCCAAGTGGTGGTTGCAGTGACCATTGTAATTACAGAGGACCTTATAAATCGGACAAATGTCTCAAAAATTGTGGAAAACCGCCCCAGCAATTGTAACCACTTTTCCTCCATTAATATTATTGCCCCCCTAATTTTTTTTTTACTTTGCTTTCTGTTCTTTAATTTTTCACTTTTCTAGCTTTTGACCTTGCTTTCCTTTTTCCCATAACAACCTTCTATCTGTTTTTCTGTACTCACACTTTCTCTCTCCTCTCTGTTTTTTGTGTTTACTTCACACTCTTCACCATTGTTGGTACTTTACACTTCATTTTCTAGAAATCTGAATTGGGTTTTCTCTAATTGGGTTGACTGACAAAAATATTAATTGAGAGTATTGGTAGTTTGGTACTACAATTTTTTTTTGTGTATATATATATTTTTTCGTATTGCAATATCTCTTACCTACAACACATCAATCTCTCCCAAATTTTGTCCTTCTGTTGGTCATTGTAGTAGCTTGCTCGTATACAATCCCGTCGACAGGTAAATACCTTAACTCTTTGTTGTTTTTTTTATTATATTTTCATAATTTTGTTTACAATCATCGCTTCATCGGGTAATTTACTAGTTACGGAGTATATTATTGTTTCAATTGAATTTTTATCTAAGGAGGAATTATTTAATTTTCAATTATTATTTTGTTATTGTTATTCTTAAAAATGATGACCTTTTCTTTATTTTAAGTGGAGAATAATAAAAAAAGAAGAATGGAAGTTGTAGTAATAATAACAACATAAATAGTCACATCACAATGTAGTGTAGTAGTATAACTCAAAAAATATACTACGTATATAATTAGATATGATACTTTTGTTGTTTTCTTTAATAAATCTCTATTTTGTTGAAAGATCAATATGGTAATTGGTAAACCTGGCCATAAAAGACCGAGCAATTAAACTTCCCTACAAAATTCCTTTTGTTGGTAGGCCGATGTGGTTTATAATGACTCAGAGTCATGTTAAAGCATTTTAAAGTTCAATGAGAATCATCTAATTTCATGCGATTTTATGTCAAATTGATCCAATTGCTTAGTTAAATGTCGTTTTTGAATTGACTATCGTTAAGCCTTAATTACTCCATAAAGGTCAATATAATATACTAATCATAAATATATGAAATTTTTTGTCCATAGGACCATTTAAACTTGTGTTTCTCTATAGTCCAATCACCTCATATATATAAATATTACTAATGATTGCATTTAAAATAAAATAAAAATAAAAATAAAATCCTGAACATTATATATAAATGTTCCCTATTAGCTTGATGATGAGAAATTATGACAAAAATATAAAGTACGAGTTGGTGAAGTGGACCAGATTACTAGATCTGTAACTTTCAAACTAATAATATATATAAATTTAGGAACTCACCAACTAATAGTTTTTTTTTTTTCATTTTTTTGACACAATATCATAATTAATAAATAATACGGAGTGCAATAATAATAATGGTCACTTACTCATGCTTTAAGGAATAATTAAAAAGGAAATCAAACTTAAACAAATACATACCTACTGACGTATGCAAAGCATTACTTTAACTTTATTACAATTAATTAAATAATACACTTTGCATAGACAATACCTTAAAAAAAGGACACTTTTTTGGATTATAGGCTATATAAGTGTTTAGTCAAATTGATGATTGTATAGTAGGTGATAAGATGATATATCATATATTTTTTTTAAATTATCTATCGATTGTCACCTTGTTATTTAACTTTTACAATACTTGTGATTTGTGAATTGTTTACTTTATGGGTTTAATTGTTTAGAGTTGGGTTATAGTGAAAATTAGTGCAAAATTAGTGAAAAACAGCATGGGTACAAAGTATAGTAGCATAGCCCAGTATAAAAAATTGGCCAAACAAACAACATATGAATAAAAATATTAACTGGGTTGCTATGATATGCAATGATATGCGGCAAAAAATGCAAAGTTCTTTTCTAGATCAAATACATCCATGTTTTGTGGTCCTAGTTTGGTCCTAGTTTCTCAATAGATGTTAGAAGTAGTACGTATATATTTATGTACTTATTTTGATTATTTATATCTTTCATGCATGAAACTAATAATTTTAAAGTGCTCTTGATCATAGTGTAATGGCTGGTAGGGTAGCATGGTCTGATGACAGTACATAATTTTTTTTGGACATATGCTTGGAGATGAAAGCAGGTGGACTATCAAAGGTTAATTGGGATAGAATAGTGAGTACTTTGAATGTTAAAAGTGGGAAGAATTTCAATATTAAACAAGCAAGAAATCATTGGGATGATTTAAGGAAAAGGTTCAAAATTTGGAATGAAATGGAACTCAATTGGACCGGTCTTACATTTGATCCTATTACTAGTTGTCCTGTAGTTAAAAAATATGATAGGTGGAATATATTTGTAAATGTACGACATTTTGTTTTTCCATTTTGTTGCATTATGACCTCTACAATGCTAGTTTATTTTAAAATTTATTTAATCGAAATTTTGTGCATTTATGCAGAAACATAAAGGTATGCCAGCGAGATTCCTAAGGAGACCATTGCCTCATCTAGAGAAGTTACGGGCACTTTTTTCAGGGTCTTTTGCTACTAGCAAATGGAGTTTTTCTCCCGGATTAGGCGGGGAACAAATTGGTAAAGAAAATGAGGAAAGGTTCGGGGACAGTGATGAAAATATAGGAGATATGGAAATAAGTAGGGGAATAAATAATTCGGATGATGAACAGAGCATTTCACCTCCTAAAAGTACCTCGTTGGGGAAACGTAAGAGTGATGGGTGCTAGTAAACTTAAAAAAAAACAAGAGTAGTAACATTGACTCTTATATAGAGTTGTTGAAAATGTCTATTGAAACTAATTGTAAGCAAGGGAGTGGTAATAAGTATAAAGATGTCTCAGATGCTCTATACAATATTGAGGCTATTGTTCAACAAGGAGAAGGATTTATTTACCAATGTATGAATTTTCTTCATCATGGCGATAATGCAGATTTCTTCTTAGGTCTCCGAAGTGATGATCAGAAGATCATGTATTTGAAGACAACATTTCAAGATCCAACATTGGGTGGTCCTTAATTAGGTTTTTTGGGGTGATGAGTATTTGAAGTTAACTTTGTCTTATGTTTTCCTATGACTTGTTTTGCACTTTCATATGTTCTTTGTTAGTTATTTGATGTTGTTCTAGTTTTAATTAAGGTTCCACATATGAAGCTACTATTTTTTCTAACCTTTAGGTTTAAGTAGCTTCATATGATGCTATTGCTTTTCAGGTGATCTAATTAAGAAGCTTTAGCCTTTATTTTAAAAGTCATTGTTGATTTTATTTTACAAATTGAATAATGTTGGTATTTTGTTGGTTTATGTTGTAGAATGGATAACACACTTCCAATGTGCTTGACAATTATCGCATTGGAAGAGCTCAAGAGACTTCTTACACCAATTGAGAGATTGCCTCTAAGGTTAGGTGGAGAATCTGGTAGCGAATACATAAACAGACTACTACATGCCCATCCTGATTTATGCAAAGAACAATTGAGATTAGATAGAAACATATTTGTGGATGTTGTTACTTGCATGAAAAATAAAAATTTATTATCGGATGGTCGTTACATATCTGTGGCAGAGCAATTAGGAATATTTTTATATATCATGGCTAAAGGCAGTTCTTATCGTGATGCTGTCGGTCGATTTCCGCACTCTATTGCAACAATTGGGTTGTACTTTAAACAAGTACTGGAAGAAATGGTTCATTTGTCTACCGAGATCATAAGACCATACCAAAGTTTGACCGTGGTGCCAAAAAAAATAGGTGACAGCACAAAATATTGGCCATATTTCAAGGTGTTAAGAAACATTATTATTATCTTGCATTGTCATTATATTATTTTATGCATATGCAATATATAATCACTTATAAAATGTATCCTAAATGTTAATGAACTATTAGGATTGTGTTGGAGCATTGGATGAGACTCATATAAATGCAGTTTTAAGCGATGATGATGGTGTGGCACATCGAGGGCGTAAAGGAAAAAAAACATGGAATGTTTTGGCTGCCTTTTCCTTTGATAGGCTTTTCACGTTTATCAACGTTGGATTTGAAGGTAGTGCTCATGATATTAATGTATGGAACCATTGCTTAACTGTACCAGAATTTCGATTTCCCCATCCACCTCCAGGTATAATTTAAAATAGTGTATGTTTTTACTCCATACATGACACTATACTAATATGCTGTATAACTTTATTTTATAACAGAAAAATATTATCTAGTAGATTCCGGATATCCGAATACCGTTGGATATTTGAGTCCAATAAAAGAAAAAGATATTAGAACCCATTTGCCTGAATTTCGAAATGGTCCACCACCACAAGGCATGCTTGAACTTTTTAATTATCTTCACTCTTCACTTCGAACAACGATCGAGAGATGTTTTGGACAATTAAAAGGTCGATGGAAAATATTGACAATGATGCCACAAATGGACACTAAACATCAATTGGCAATTATGGTTGCTACATTCACACTTCACAATTTTATTCGATTACATGAGTTGGATATACCCATTGATAGTGGTATAGAAATCGAACCAAGAGCAGATTATGATTTGTTTAACGAGAATCGTAAAGCTGTAATGAAAGAAGTACAACTTAATATAGCGAAGGAAATTTGGAACTTCTTGTAATGAAAATTATATTTGTAAACGTTTATGATTTGGAGCTTATAATGAAATTTTAATTATTATCGTTTATTGTTTGTGCTATTTAATAACGTAGACAATATTGCTAGTTCAAACAAACGATAAAATCAAATCCGATACATCATAAATCAATAATAATAATAATAATAATAATAATAATAATAAATAATAATAATAATAATAATAATAATATAATAATAATAATAATAATAATAATAATAATAATAATAATAATAATAATTTGATTTGAACTCATTTTTTCTGATCTGATCTGATTTGAACTTATTTTTTCTGATCTGATTTGATCTGAACTTATTTTTTCTGATCTGATCTGAACTTATTTTTTCTGATCTGATCTGATCTGAATTTATTTTTTCTAATCTGATCTGAACTTATTTTTTCTGAAATAAGTAAAAATAAGGTGAACTAAACATGGCCTTAGTTTTTCCTTATGTCAAGTTACTTTTTTTCATGCATTTTAGGAAGAAGAGTCTACATTAAGCGAGGCGAATTTTTTGGGAATGTAGGGATTAAGTCTATTCACCAAGCCACTATTCAAGTCTAGATCATCACACATTTTGTGCGGGTCTAAACATAAAAAAAAAATAATAGATTTTGCTACCTTATGATCTAGTTATGATATGATATTGTTCACTCGACTACCTTGACATCAATTACTTGACGTAAATTAGATTAAGTTTTGTTCACCTAGCTATATTAGGAAAAGTAGTTTATATAAGTTTTAAGTTTAAATAAGAATTAATAAGGGTTATCTAACTTCAATTTATGACTATAGAATAAAATAAGTTTAGACAAATTATCCAGTAAATTTAATTAATTGAAAAAAACATAATAATTAAATAAACTGTATGAAATAAACATAATAATTTTGCTAACAAAACTGAGTAGTCTTCCTACAATTACTTGCGTATGGACTCATCAACTTTAGGTGATAATTGATTTTTTTTTAATTAGGCTCACCATTGAAGTCTCTAGGTATGTGAACTACAAGAACATCTTTTTTCCAATTTAAGATCATCATAATTATGGAATAAAGTTTCACTTATAAAATCTAGATTTACTTGAAAGGAAAGAACGTTATCGTATTCTAAGCTTTACATTAATTTGTCCTTCTTACTAAAACTATAAAGTTCATTGATTTCCCTGCGGAAAAAACTTGTACGGATCTAGTTCACAATAATATTATTGTGAACCTGAGGTTTATATTCACCAATCGACGTTATTTTGAATATGATGACCTTAATTTTAACATAGTAATATAATCTTTATCAAAACTTGTAATCTTCAATATTATTGTGAACATGAGGTTCACATGTGTAGCCGATGTTATATATGTTGAACATAGTGGCCTTTATTATTCATATTCACGAGTATATTAAAATTTTTAGTATTAAATATATTAGTCTCTTCTGACCAATATTATTATTATAACACTATGAATTTTGCTTTAATATAATAACCCTTATTTAGTTTTAACATAATGACCATTAATATTATGACCTTTATGTGTGAATAACAACAATTAAACATAGTGAACCTAATATTAGTGGTCCACAATAAATAATATTATTATAACGGATGCAAGAAAGAACAAATATTGAATGTAATATTAACAAGAAAAATAGACACATATTTACGTGATTCTCCAACAATGCGTTGGCTACGTCTACGGACAGGCGAAAGTAAATGTTTTATTGATCTTAAGGAAAATAAGTTACAGATTCAGAACAGATTTGAGACCAATCACAGAAAACAAATTCATTGTCTCTTGGAATTCTAATGTTGTCTCTCTCAGAATTCACAGATGATGAGAAATACACAAAAGACTCTCAAAATTCTGAATAATCACTCAACTTTTTCGGCTAGGAATAAGCATAAGGGGTATATATAGAACCCTCCAAAACAGAAATTGAATTGGCTAAAGCCCAAACATTAACTACGGACCAAACCCATGCACAACCACACGATCATGTATATGTATCATAGAATGAAAGTAGTGTGTGGCTACACTGTAACACCCCCAAAATTCGGGTCTTTGTAAAACGATAAGAGTAACCTTTTTATCTTTCAAAACCAACCATCGAACCTTGGGAGTGTTACTGCTACACTTATTTTCCATAGAAAATAAATGCAAAGCAAAACGAAATACCATTTTATAACTAAGTGATATAAGTGGCGACAAGAATAAAATAGTCGTTACATCCAAACTGTAAAACACTTTAAAAACATTAATTTAAAAAGGAAAATAAATAAGTTCAGAATTAAACTAATGTTTTTAATGTGTTTTACACTTTGGATGTAACGACTATTTTATTCTTGTCGCCACTTAGATCACTTAGTTATAAAATGGTATTTCGTTTTGCTTTGCATTTATTTTCTATGGAAAATAAGTGTAGCAGTAACACTCCCAAGGTTCGATGGTTGGTTTTGAAAGATAAAAAGGTTACTCTTATCGTTTTACAAAGACCCGAATTTTGGGGGTGTTACAAATTGGTATTCAGAGCCAAGGTTTTTTTTTTAAATTAGTGACTAAAATGAATTAAAGTAAAAGACTTAGGTTTAAAACTTGCATGTAAGTTTTGTAAATTGATTTAAGCTTAGGAAAGTTGTGAGTGTGGGAATCACGATAAGGGATCTATGTGTTTTATAGTACTTTATTAAGTACTTATGATGTGGTTATTTATTTTCTTAGACGATGGTACGAGAACGTAGAACTGCAAGAAAGTCCAGTGCTAGGAAGAGTACAATGGTATTACCCGATTCTCCCTATGTGATCCGTATGAAGTATAATAAAGACATTCGACATTATGTCTACCGTTTGAATCTTTGCATTGAACATTTTCATTACAATGTACTTGAGGGCCAATCCGATTACCTCACTCCTGAGAGATGATCTCAAATTCTTTTACACACTATGCGTGAGGGGACCCTATTCTCAACTTAAGAAGAAGTATGCTGATTTATATATTGAAGGTCAACCGAATGATAAATACTATTATAATGGAAGATGGATCCTTACTATGGAATACCTTGAGAAGGTGATGATGGAAGCTAAGCGGGAATATGACTATAACTTGGATGATGATGAGGAGGAGGAGCCTTAGGAAAATGAAGCTCGTGAGAGCCAAGGGGAAAATGATGGTTGAAATTTTTTTAAGTCGCATTTAGCTTATTTAGTTAAATCTTTTATAATACTTTTACAAATAAAAGCTAGTTTCTTATGATTAGAAACTATAGTATAGTTTTAGTTTATTTGTAACTAGTAGTTTATTGAACTAATTAGAACTAGCTAGTATGTTATTTTAAAGATGATTTTCATTCTCCCTTGGTTTTGCAATAAAATAATTTTTGATAAACATATTTTTGATTTTTCATATTATGTTTATTAATTAATTTAATAAAGTAGTATAATTTCATTTTTTTTATTTTATTGCATTTATATAAAACAAAACTCTTATTTTCCTATGCTTATTTTAGTCAAGTATAGTAATGACTGGGTTGGATTATAGTGGAATCACAAAAGTAATGCACGAATCTATGGTCTAGTGCTAAGTTGATGCATTATTTGTTTTGGAAATTGGCCGACTCTATGAATTTGTCGAGGTTTAATTAATTGCTTAACTCTTGTCTATATGTACTAATGATGTGTTACATGAAAGAATGTGATTGTTAATTTAATTGCAATTCACACGATCTAAATAAATCGTGTTAAAATGTGTATGGTGGTAACACCAGTGTTGAAATTGTGCAGATTGTGTATGCAAAATTACAACGTTTACACTAGGTCTTGTTCGAGAAGAACTGCACAAATGGCCGAGACTCCTGAACAACTTGCTGCAAGGTTGAGAGCTCTTGAGCAAATGAACCAGAACCTTGGAATGTTGTTGCAAAACCAGCTGAACAACAACAACCACAACAACAACGACAACGACCCTCAAGCTGCTATGGCTGAGAAACTTGCTGCATTGAAACCTCCACTATTTATGGGGAAGGAAGATCCCATGTTGGTTGAAAATTGGGTACGTGACTTTGACAAGATTTTTACAGCTGCTGGTACCCCTGATGCTCAGAAGGTGGACCAAGCCACTTTCTATTTACGTGAGGTTGCTGATATTTGGTGGGAAAATGAAGGAGCCACTATAAGAGCTCAACAGAACTTTAACTAGGAGGCTGTTAAGAAAGCAATCAGGGATCGTTTCTTTCCTGAACATATCAGGAGATAGAAGTACAACGAGTTCATTAGGTTTAACCAAACTGCTGGTATGAGTGTAGCAGTAACACTCCCAAGGTTCGATGGTTGGTTTTGAAAGATAAAAAGGTTACTCTTATCGTTTTACAAAGACCCGAATTTTGGGGGTGTTACATACACGGTTGTGTACCCTTAACCACACAGGTACACGACCGTGTGACATGTCTTGTACTAGCGAAACTACACGGTCTTGTACCATGAAACACATGGTCGTGTATGTTGAAGAGTATGTAGTAGTATGGACTACACGATCGTATACTATGGACTACACGACAGTGTACCTACTCGGTCACCAATTCAAGGCATGACATGCCCATGAAGAAATAATTTAATTTCCTTTGAATGCTGAATACAAAGACTTAGTAACAAGGCTTTGAGCCACTTTAGCTCACAAGTAACTGCAGCCATGGACTGTATTCGGCTTCTGCCGGGAAACGGGATATTGTATGTTGCTTCTTGGTTTTCCACGAGATGGGTGACTTACCAAGAAAAACGAGCCAACCAGATAAAGAACGAAGAGTGAGAGGACACACAGCCTAATCTGAGTCACACCTGCCCTGCAGATTTAAGTCACAATCAAAACTCAACAAAATACCTTGTCCCGGAGTGCATATCAAATAGCGAACCAACTTCAACGGAGCATCGCAATGTTCACTACGGGGTTTTTTCATAAACTGAGACAAATCATGAACTGAATATGCTAAATCATGACAAGTAAATGCAAGATATATCAAACGACCTACAAGCCGTCGGTATGCCTCCAGATCAGAGAGAAGACCGAAGGCTCAACTTGTTGTTCTTCTCTATAGGAAAACCACTAGGCTTTGCCCCCAAAAGACTTGCTTCAAAAATGATATCTAGTGTATACTTTCGTTACTTAAAAACAAACCTGCCGAGCTGCGGGCCACCTCAATGCCTAAAGAATATTTTAAAGGACTAAGGTTCTTCATCTTGAAGCAACCACTAAGATAAGCCTTAAAAACAGTTACTGCAGCGGAATCATTCCCAGAGATAATTAAATCCTCAACATAAACTAAGACATTAATCAAAACTTTTCTGGTAGTATATGTGAATAAAGAGTAATCAGAATAAGATTGTATGAAACCATACTGTTGTAAGGCCGTACCAAGTTTTGCAAATTAATAACAAGTTTTGCAAACTAACATCGGGGAGCCTGTTTCAAGTTATAGAGCGACTTTCGCAGTCTGCAAACCAAGGAAGGATCCGAACTTTATTTCAAAATCTGGTGCAATTTCATGTAGACCTCATCAAGATCATCGTGTAAGAAGGCATTATGTACATCCATTTGGTGTAGCTCCCAATTTTTCGGAGTGGCAATAGCAAGAAAAGTACGCACCGTTGTCATGTTTGCAACCGGAGCATATGTTTCATCATAATCTACATCTGCTTTTGATACCATGCAAGCTATGATCAAGATCCGTAACTTCGTAAAACCTTCAAATAGCCTCGTTAAATCCCGAAATACATAGAAAACAACGAATCTACCCATAAAAGCATGTATGATCACAACCAAACCAAATCAAGCCAAAATAAGCTATGAACAACTAATCTAAACTCGAAAACTACCTAAATGGATTCTAAAAACACGCACAATGCAGGACTTATAATAATCTCCCAAGCTAGACCAATGGTTGTCCTCAAGCATAAACCATGGAACATAAGAAGAGTAAGATAGTCCCTCAAGCAAGAATACATGTGCCAACGAATCAAAACCAAGTGAAAAACAAGAAATGCAAGTCATTGATTATAAAACCACCATAAACTTCAAGCACTCGGAATTGACAACCAATCTTACCACACATTTCCCCTAACCAACTCAGTCATATATGAATAGCATCTCACTATAGTGTTGCAAAATAAAACAAACAAGCCAATTATGTGTTTACAAGGTTTAGAATAAGAAATCACTCATCCTAATTGTAATTATGCAAGTCGACTTCATACACTTGTCCTCTTTAGATTTGCTAATAGATTTTCTCCACCTGTAAAACAATGATACTAATACGGAAGTCATAAAATCCTAAATAAGGGTAAGCTTGGTTAATATGGGGTTAGACGATGTCATTTGAGGATGTGGTGCTCAAAAATAACAAAAATCCTAATCCCATCACATAGCCAAATGTTGGGTTCAAACTAACCTTATATCCTCCGCACAACACACAAGCATGCCCTTATTCTCACTTTTCTTCACAAGACGACATGATTTCCATGACAAATATTGTCTTTCTTTCTTCTTCATGGATTTTCAACTCGAATTCTCATGAAACTTTCACATTTTTCTTTTCTTTTTTTCTCATTTTTTTTCTTTTTTCAACTTATTTTTTTCTCCTATTTTTTTTTCTTCGAAATTTAGAGCATAAACAATCTTATTTTTCTGAATTTTTTCATTTTTGCTCTTTTCTTTTTAGCTTCTTTTTCTTTCTCTTTTATTTTCCAGACACAACTCAATAGGGCATAAACAATACATTAATTCTCCATCAAATAAACTTACAAAAAGGCTCTGAGGAATAAAATTTAAGGCATCAAAGAAGGGGAATCATGGCTCAAATTAGTTCATCCTAAAGCTAATGTAAAATAAAAAGAAAATAGAATAAGCATCAAGCACCTAAGAAGCTTTGACTCTAATTATCTAAAAGGAACTTCAATCACTCTTCCACATTGCATCATAAAGTCTCATATAATCGCAAAGCAAATCCAAGAATCAAATTACTTAAAGGAAATTCTAACACACATGAAGAGAATGAATGACTGAAATAAGATGTATTAGTCAACAATGGCTCAAAAGTCTCACATAGGTACTCAAGCTATCCATATTGGTCGAGCGGGGAAACCATTCTAGCTACAAACAAGTTTAACTCCAAGCAAGTTAGTGAATGGGTTTTTCAAAAACAAGTTTTTCAATTTTTTTTTTAAATCACACATATATTACATATCATCATTGAGGCATAGTCGTATAAAGACGCTGAAAAAGAAACCACTACTAAGCAAACTAACTACTATATACAAAGCAAAAAGTATAATCCCTCCCCCAAGCTAAACTTCACATTGTCCTCAATTTGAACATATATCAAATAAGAACAAGCAAGGGAAAGAGAAAACAAGGCCCCACTGGCCGGAATAGGGATCATACCTAGGGGTAGAGCTAGGATCGCCCTCAAAATAATGTCGCATCATATCCCCAAACACAAACAAAACAAGAATAAAGAAAATAAAATGGAAAGAAAAAAATCAAAAACATAATGGGTTTCCTCCCATTTAGCGCTTTTTTTAAGGTCTTTAGCTCGACCCCTCTTTAGTAACTCAACCTAGGTCACCACACAGAGAAGATACTCCGTGGTATAACTTATTAATATATCCACCTCCAAACAACTCCTTCATATTAGAGTTGATGTGCTTTGTATCCGAGCTTACTTTGATGTAGCTAAACCCATCATGTGGTGGAATATTGTCCTTTTTGCTCACAAGATTTCTATTAGAAACACACTTACCAACCAAAGGGTTAGTAGCATCAATTCTCAAACAAGTACGACATCAAAAGTGAAATTATGGTCATTAAAAATCTTAAACACAACTTGTTTATCCTGAGCTCTAATGGTCACTTGTCTTTTAGGAACATCTATTAAAGCTTGACTTGTAGCAAGAAAAGGGCGGCCAAAGATAAGTGGGATCTTTATGGTCTTCTTTCATATACACTACGACAAAGTTAACAGGAAAAAACAAGTTCACCAATCCCAACTAATATATCTTCAACTATACCCTTAGGGAGTCTAATAGTCCTATTAGCCATTTGAAGTATATGGTGGAGGGTTTAAGTTTTTTCAAACTTAATTTTTCATACAACAAAGAAGGTATTAAATTAACACTAGCACATAAATCACACAAGACCCTATCGAAAGTTGTTTCGTTTATCATGCGGGGGATAGTAGTAAAACTACCAAGATCATGCAAGTTAGGTGGTAAACTCTCATGAAAAAGACTAGAGCATTGCTCATTCATTTACTACCACACTTTCTTATTCCTTATCATTATGGTTATGATCTAAAATTAGTTTTAAAAATTTTGCTACTTGGGGCATTTGAATTAGAATATCATAAAAAGGAATGGTAGCATATACCTTCATAGAGTCTCAGAATATTTCCCAAAATGCTTATCGAGAACGACTTTTGATAACCTTTATGGGAAATGCATTGGTTCCTCATAGGCTTGTGGAGCAACATATTTGGGACCTTCATTGTCACACTTTTCTGTTTTCGACTCCACATTGTGCACTTTCTCTTCTAATCCTCCCGTATTCAATTCATCTCTCCACATGAAAATTACATTGCATTGTTTCGTTTGGGCTTTTTCTTGATCTTGAAGAGTTGATAGATGACTTACTTGTTGTGAAAGTTGGGAAAGATGAGTTTCTATCCCTTATTTGAGCGACGATCAATTGAATTGAGTTTTCAAAATATTCATTTTTCTTTGCTTGTAACTCAAACTGCTTTGTTATAAGCTCTTATTATTGACATTGGGAAGTAGCAAAAGTCTCTATACGGAATCAAGATCATATTTTGAAGATTGGGGGGGGGGGTGGTTGGTGCGTGGATTGATGACTGAAAGGTGCCCTTGCTTGAAAAATGCGTGGTGGTGATGGAGGATTCACTAGCGCTTGAGTGTTCTTGTATGAGAACACTTGATGATTTCTCCACCCTTCATTATAAGTATTGGAATAAGGATCATATGGCCTTGTGGAGGTCGTGGTATAGAAAGCATTCGCTTGCTCAATCGTCATTCCATCATAACTAAGTTGACACTCTCGTGCAAAATGGCCTTGTGTTCCACACATTTGATAAGTTTCCATTGAGGGTCGAGGAGACTCGACTAGTTGATCGAATTTATGAGTTAATGCGTGCACAAAACTTGTCAAAAGAGTTAGAGCATTAACATCATGTCTACCTCCTCTGTTGGTAGCATTTCGTCCTCCTAGATTGTAATTATCATTAGCCGCCATCTTCTCAATCAAATCCTTTACATCAGTTGGGTTCTTAGTCATGATAAAACCTCCGAACGCAGCATCAATGTATATGCGAAACTCATGGGTTAAACCATTATAGAACGTTTGGATCAACATCCACTCTGGAATACCATGATGAGGGCATTATCTCTGCAATTGCTTAAACCTTCTCCATGCCTCATATAGGGATTCGTCATTAGATTGATGGAAGGTAGATAGCTCGTTCCTTAATTTCACGGTTTTCTCTTGACCCAAGAATTTGACTAGGAAGGCCTTGGCAAGCTTGTCCTACGCATAAAAGGAACCAATACCTTCATCTCGTAACCACTCCCTTGCTCTATCCCGTAGTGAAAAAGGGAAAAGGCGTAGTCTAATAGCATCATCAGTGACACCATTAAGCTTCATAGTATCACACTTCTCCAAGAAACTGTCTATGTGAGTCACAGGGAAATCATTCGGTGAGCCAGCAAAAGAATCATTGGAGATGAACTGTATAAATTGGGGCTTCAACTCAAAACTCTGAGCGGTGACAGGTGGTCTAACAATACTAGAAAGGAATTCGATTTAAGTATCAGGAATACCATATTCCATAAGAGATTTTGTTCCTGGGTCAACCATGTTTCTTGTATTTCGATTTCTCCTTCTTCTACCTCTTCATCTTCTTGCAGTAGCTTCGATCTCGGAATCAAAAGGTGTTAAATCATCTGAACCTGGACTTCGAGTTTACATGCAACAAAGAAACTAAAACAGGAGATCAAAGACACAAGGAACTATAGCCGAATCAACAAAATATATATGCTTAGTAAAAACGAATCATGAATAACTAGAATGAAATCGTTAGTCCTTGGCAACGGCGCCAAAATTTAATAGGCGTGTCGCGTACCTAACAAAAATAACCTAACAAAACCACTACTATGTAGATAGGTAAGTAAGGTTCGAATCCCAAGAGACTATGGTTTAACTAATTAAACAGACTCAAATAAATACTAAGCAAGTAACCAAAACAATAGTGAGAATTAATAACTAAAGAACTAACTAAAGCAATTAAATCTAAGTTATATGATAAATCAAATGCTAAAAACATCCAAGATCAAGCATCACCACGAATACAATTAATGCAATAGTCGTTCTACCCCTAACATATAATTCAATTGATTAACGAGGAAAAGTAATCCCTAAATAGTACCAATGGTCTCTCCCGAGTTATCAATGACTTCTTTAAATACAATCAAGCCTACTTCTGTGGAATCATGTAAATTAAAGACATTGCGCACATGGCTTAGCTTCCTAATTATCCATTCAACTACTCCCGTGATGAACTTTAAACCTTTAATTGATTTATTCAAACCCATCAAAACCTAACTCCTGTTGCAATTAAGACAATGGACTAATAACAATACTAATTATCCCTAATCTAGTATTGGCATGAGCACAATCAATTAAGCATATCAATTGTAATTATCATTAGAGAATTTAATGAATTAAATCATGCATTAACCATATTCGTGTTCCGCTAGATCTTGGAATAAGGGAACTACTCACACATAATAATGAAAACAATAACAAGAATTAAGGAAAACATAATTAACAATCAAAGTAACTAAAGAGAATAAGAAAATACCGAATCTTGAATTACGAGAGATAAACGAAGAATCTTGAGTGCATAATCTTAAATTACAATGAAAAATAAAGTATAGAGAGAAAACTAGGGTTCTAAGATGATGAATAATGAAATTATAATGCTAAATAGTATTTATAATAAAGATAAAAGATAAGATAAAATAAGGAAAGAAATTGGATTAAAATCGACCAAATTCGTCCAAGCGTGGGCGTGTTACACAGGACATGCCCGTGCCTAAAGTCGGAAACGATCGCTCTTTAACTTCCCACGAGACATGGGCGTGTCTAATTTTGACATGGTCGTGTCTTGCTGGAATGGCACTCACAGCAGCTATGTCACTCATAGAGACACAGGTGTGTCTCATCTTGGCATGGGCGTGCCTCGCTGGGCCAACTCCACTTGACGAGGCATGGGCATGCCTCAATTAGACATGGGCGTGCCCCATGTAAAATTTCTAATTCCAACTCTCTGCCTCCTCAAAACACATTGACGCGCCCATGCCTTGTGTGACATGCATGGGCGTGTTTGGCTGGGACTTAGCTTCTTTTCACTTCAACATCAAACATTGGCCTTCAAAATGAATTGCAAGCAATGATCAAGATCCGTAACTTTGTAAAACCTTCAAATAGCCTCGTTAAATCCTGAAATTCATCAAAAACAGCGAATCTACCCATAAAAGCACCATATGATCACAACCAAACCAAATCAAGCCAAATTAAGCTATGAACAACTAATCTAAACTCAAAAATTACCTAAATGGACTCTAAAAACACGCACAATGCACAACTTTTCAATGCATATTTCTTATAAATCTTCACCTTAACTTGAATCCCCTCACAATAAAATTGATGTACAAGACTGATTGATCACAATGCCATATGTACTAGAACAGACAGATGTACTAGATGCATCAAACACGACGCCAGATGTACCAGAGAACATACGGATATAACAGACTCTTCGTGCTCAGATTTGCCTCCTCTTGTTACTAGATTTGCTCTGTCAAGCACTAGACTAGATTTGCCTCGTTGGGCACCAGATTAGCCCCAAAGGGAAACTAACAGCTTTGAATAATTTGTAAATCCAAGCAACCTTGGGACTTACTCTGCGGAACTGAATTCGAATAGACGGCTTGCCAATGCTTATTCCTAGCATGAGCAACACCTCCCTAGGACGGCTTAGATCTATCCACCTCTCCGACAAATAGTGCAAAAGCCACCTTGTTTTCCCGATCATGCCTTTGGGGAGAGTTCCCAAAGCTTACATGCTGACCAAGAGCCTAACTAGGTTGACCCAATTTTGACGGCGAAGACTGCAGTGCTTCATATTCAGACTGTGAGTGTTAACTAATCTTTCGTGAATGAGGACCACCACCCCCACCTAGAGTGACCCTATGCTCCACCTGTTTCTTAACACTACCAAAAACAAACGATGTGACAACGCTAGACCTAGTACCAGATAACGTAGACCCTTGCAACACATACAAAGTCTCCCATTTAACACCCTTCAGAACTACCTTTGAACCTATGTAGACATACAACTCTCCACCTTCACCTTTGAAACTGAACCCTTTTTTTGTTAAGAAGACTAAGAGAAATCAGATTCCTCGTGACCTGTGGAACATGCCTGATATTGTTCAACATACTGAATTTACCATCATATGTCCTAACTCCGATGGACCTTATACAAACTGCTTTGTAGACTACGTTGTTGGCCATAGTAACACCTCTATTAACCTTAGATCCTTGTAGTTCGTAAACCACTCCCTGCATGAACACATATGATAAGACGTCCCCAAATCAAGAATCCACACGTTAGAGTGATGCACATGTTCATCAACAATTAGGGCATAATCCTATTTTGAATTGGTGTCTCCAACTGCAATATCTGCAAGCTTATAATTTTCCGATTGTCTCATCTTCTTGGGACATTTAGATTTCCAATGTCCCTTCTCCTTACAATAATTACAGACATCATTAGGTTTTGGACCCCTAGAAGACGGTTTCCTGGATTTTCTCCCCGAATTCAACTGTCCATTACCTTCACTAGCTACTAATAATCCAATAGCCTGATCATTTGTACCTATACCAGACACCTTATGGCGTAATTCTCTAGTATGGAGAGCAGATTTAACCTCCTCTAGAGACACTGTCTCTTTACCAATTATACAAGATTGCACAAAATTCTCATATGACACTGGAAAAGACACTTACAGAATTAAGGCATCATCATTATCCTCAACCTTAACATCAATATTATGCAATTCTAACCGAATAGTATTCAATCTATCTAGGTGTTCTCTAAGGGATGTACCTTCAGACATTCGCAGACCGAAAAAACGTTGCTTCAATAGCAACTTGTTGGTTAAAGACTTCGTCATGTATAGACTCTCTAGCTTCAACCACAGAATCGATGTGGTTTCCTCCTCCGCGACCTCGGTGATAATATCGTTCTCTAGACACAACATGAATGTTGAGTGCGCTTTATTTTTCCTCCAAGACGGCCATCGTAGCGGTATCTGGACCTGGTGTCTTCTTCGTCAACGATGCCCCATAGCCCTTGTTGCCTCAACAACGCCCGCATCTTGATCTGCCACAAACTAAAACTATTCCTCCCCATGAATTTGTCAATCTTCACATTCAAAACATCCATCTATCTCACCAGAATTAAACCCTAGGCCCTGAACCTAAGCTCTTGATACCGATTTGTTATAACCGATGTAAAAAAGAACAAATATTGAATATAAAATTAACAAGAAAAACAGACACAGATTTACGTAGTTCACTAACAATGCGTTGGCTACGTCTACGGGCAGGCGAGAGTAATAGTTTTATTGATCTTGAGGAAAATAGATTACAAATTCAGAACAGATTTGAGACCAATCATAGAAAACAGATTGATTGTCTCTCGAATTTGTAATGTTATCACAGATGAAAAATACACAAAAGAGTCTCAAAATTCTAAATAATCACTCAACTTGTTCGGCTAGGAGTAACCTTAAGGGGTATATATAGAACTCTCCAAAAAAAGAAACTAAATTGGGCTAAAGCTCAAACATTAACTACGGACCAAACCTGTGCGCACAACTACACAGTCGTGTTCCTTGATCCACACGATCCTGTATATCGTAGAATGAAAGTAGTGCGCGGCTATACAGTCGTGTACCCTGAACCACATGACCGTGTGACATGTCTTATAGTAGCGAAACTACATGACCATGTACCATGAAACTCATGGTCGTGTATATTGAAGAGTACGTAGTAGTACGGACTAGACGGTCGTGTACTATGGACTACACGACCGTGTACCTACTCGGTCACCGATTTAAGGCATATTTTTTACAAATGTAAATTATGTCTATTTAAGAGTTTGTATTTCCTTGCAACCTCACCCGCTTTCGTAACACGCCCAGCTACAACATTCACACACAACCCACAATAACATGCAAGGCCTTATGCAAGGCTTGGTGTTTGACTACTTGTGGTCGTTCTCGCCTCAACTCGCCGTCTTTTACAGTCTTTTTGTTATTTATTTTGTTTCTAGGATATGGGAAGGATTAAGGATATTAAGGAGTACAATTTTGTTTTATGCCTTAAAAAGTAAAGTGTTGTAATTATAAACCTTTTAACTAGAGCCCGTTGCCATTTAATTCAGTTCATTAGACCTTTCCAACTAAAATCCTAAGCCTATTCGTAATAATTAGCCCATAACCCTTTCCATCTAAAATCCTAAACCAAGCCCTTTTAAACCAGGAGCCAAAAAACAATAGTTATTAGGTGCATCCTGGTGCACCTAGAAATAGGTGCAATAGGTGCACCACGTCTATAATATGATATTTAGTAAAAAAAAAATATGAACTATTTACAAAAAATGAACATTTAGTAAAAAAAATATGAATACGTCACAAAAAATAACATAAACATCAAATTTTATATGTTCATATTTTATAAAGCAATGTTCATTTTTTATTATAAAACTATTGAATTACCACGAGTCTGACAAACTTCTTTCAAAATATTGATGTTCATTATAAAATAGTGTTGTGTTCATATATAAAATTTCAATGTTCATTTTCAAATAATAAATGTTCAAATACGAGTAGTGTTATGTTCATATTTATTGATGCTCATTATAAAATAGTGTAATGATTATATTTGAAAATTTCAATGATTATTTTCAAAAAATATATGTTCAAATTCTAATAGTGTCATGTTCATATTATAAATTATAATGTTCATTTTAAAAACAAATAGGTTCAAATACAATGTATATACGAATAAAGATAAAATAAATTGTTAAAATATGTTCATTATAAATAAATGTTTGTTCATTTTCTTAAATGAATGTTTATTTGTACTATATGTTCATATTTAATATACTACATGTTCAAAATTTGCGATTGTTCATTTTTTTTTTTACTAAATGTTTAAAAGTATAGGCGTGGTGCACCTATTAATTTAAAATTTGCAGCAAAAAAAAACCTTCAAAAGCTAATTAGATGGATATATGTCCCTAGATTACTCACGATACGATTATCACCGTGTAGCCATCCATCATGGAGTTACTTGGTTAGTGTTACAAGGGTTACTTCGTTAATGTTATAACAGTTTACTCAGTCAGTGTTATAGGGGTTACTCGGTTAATGTTAAAGGGGCGTTACTTGGTCAACATTACACGGGTGACTCGGTTAGTGTTATAGGGGTTACTTTGTTCTTTTACAAACGCATAGGATGTGGCCAATCGCTCACAAGACGAACTGTACAATTATACATGGTACACTCCAACACATACAAAATCTAGGAAAAAAGTGATTAGTTTTTAGTTTTTGAATTTTGAGATTCTCAAATCCTAATATATATATATATATATATATATATTCTAGTATGCACAACTCCTTCCATCTCTATATATATGTTCGTCTTGCATTGTTTGAGATCTTGCAAATACTTATAATTTGCTGAATTAAGAAAAATAATCTTATAAGATTTTATTAGATTTTTCTAAATGATTGCTTTAATTATATCAAACCAACTATTATTTTTCTCAAAAAAAAAAAATTACTATTATATCTATTACTACTAATTTATACTTAATTAATTAAATATACAGGATTAATGGCCAAATATATGTATTAACAATTTAACAAATGGGCATAGTCAAAATAAAAATGGAGTAGTATTGCTATAATTTTTGCAATGGAAATTAAAATGTAATCCGTAATGTATACAAGTGTATTTTGTGCATATTATTGTTACTCCGTATAATTTTAAAATATAATTGATAAAAGTAAAAATCATAATGTAAATGTCCCAAAAGATTATAGTTAGATTACTTAGATATGATTCCAAAACAGTTAAACTATAGAAAAACTACCAATCTTGCAAATTCAGCAAAGTAAATTTTCTTTTTGTACCCACTAAAAACATATCCTATAATGCTTGTTTTTTTGGAGCAGTGAAGTAGAATGTGTTTGGGTTCAATTTAGTCCAATTGGGCCTAGGCATTAAATGATCCAATTAAAAGCCCAAGGTCAAGGTTCAACTCTCCAATTGTGCTAAAGTCAAAGGTCAGCCCACAAAGCAAGCCAATTGGGCTAAGGCCCAACCTCTCCATGTATGATGAGGTATAAAAGCCATCAATATTGATACATTTATGATATTCATTCATATATTCATTCATATATTCTCATATATTCCATCAAAGCCTCAAGCAACAAACTCTCTTGCATAGTGTCCTCTTCTCACACATTGTACTGACTTTAGCATCGGAGGGGCCTTCCTCGGCAACACCCCCGAGGCTAGTTTACGTGTGTTTACTGTGCAGGAAACCTTCGGCCCAACATAATTTGGACCGAATCCAGCCTTCTCCGTTTCAGCGGACCTTCGGCAAGGTCCCATTGTTTTCACCCGAAACAATTTGGCGCCGCCTGTGGGGAAGACTTTCAAAAATCTTTAAGCCAAATTCCTAACCAAGATCATCTTGCAATTATCTTAGCAGCAATGGCTAAGAACCGCAAGAGCAAAAGCCTCCGTCAAGGAGCGGGCGAAAAGCCTAAAACCCCTACACCATCACCCTCGCCGGACCGGAACTCTCCCAAGGGTGCCGGCTCGGGGGGAGGATCATACAAGGAGGATTCCCTATCTCCCGTAATTCATGACTCTCATTATAGGCCGAGTTACTCTCGGTCTAGCAGGGGTGAGTCCGATCATAGGACACATTCAGTGTCCCAAAGCCAACCATCGGCTGCGCGCCCTCATTCCCACACTCGGCCGAGGACCCCTTTGACGGGGCCCAGCTCGGAAGAGGTGGCAAGAGCGCTGGCAGTACTCATGGAGGCGATGAGGGCACAAAATATGCCACCACCTCGTGATCGAACTCCTCCGCATACCCGGCATCAGCGGAGGAAGTTAGACCATGATGGTGGGAAGCTTCCTTCCTTCCGGGAACTGGAAGAGTGGGAGGAGGATTCCTGGAAAAATGAAAAACAGAGGAAAAAGAACCCTCAATTTTTAAAAGGATCCTCATCCTCAAGACCAGAAGCGCATAAGAGCAGCAGCTCAGCTTCTCGGCCAGAATCTACTCACCGAGAACCTGAGACTGTTCGCAGAAGCGTCCTTGACCGACTCGGCGGCAAGGAACCGAGCGTGCGCAGTCGCCTCTCGTTCCCTGCAGCCGAGGCCCAGACTTCCCAGCCAGGGACGAAAACCACTCCTACCTCTCTAAGAGGGCGGAGCGCGGTCCCTTCGGCCAGGAACAAGGGCAAGGCCGTTATGCTACCCGCCAGTTCACCATTCGAGCAATGGATACTGGAAGAGCGCGTACCCACGGTTAAAATACCGTCGCACATCACATATGACGGGACCACGGATCCGAAGGATCACGTGGCCTCGTATGAGACTCATATGCATCTTTGCCCCAGATCCGAGGCGACTTGGTGCAAATATTTCCCAACCACTCTCAAGGGGGTCGCGCAAGCGTGGATCTCCAAGGGAGTAAGGCAAGGCTCCATAACAGGGTGGGATGATCTGTCCTCCAAGTTCAGGAGCAAGTTTTCCACGGCAAACCGCCGAGAGAAGACTACCGCAGAGCTCATGAGTCTGCAACAGGGGGAAACCGAAAGCCTCCGAGACTACCTGACTCGTTTCAGTAACGAGTCATCAAGCGTCTCCCAGCTGGACCAGGGGCTAGCCGTTTTCGCAATGCAGAATGGCCTTCAGCCCGGAAAGTTCCTAGACTTCATGGTCATGCATACCCCGCAGACCTTGGAGGAAGCTCTTAATGCTTCGGATAAGTTCATCCGAGCCGAAGAATGGAACAAAGCGAAAACCCAACCTCAATTCAGGGGAGGGAAACAGAGACAAATACCCTTGTCTGAAGGCCAAGGCCATAAGGCAAAGGGAAAGTCAAAGGCCCCGGAGCAATCTTTGGCCAGCGACCCAAAGAAGGAAAGGTCTGCCTCATACACAGGCAGATACGAGTCCTACACTCCGCTCTCTCTTCCACGCGCCAAAATTTACAGCGTGACGAAGGAGGAGCATAGTTACCGAAAGCCGAGACCACTCCCAGAGTGGTATCAGCGAAAAAATAAAAATCAGTGGTGCGAGTTCCACGAGTCTTCGGGACACAACACTGAGGAGTGTATCCAACTGAAGGACCAGATAGAGGACATGGTCCGGAAGGGATACTTGAAAAAATACATCGCGGATCACCGCGAGAAAAAAGAATCCGACAGGTCAGCAAAGGACCCTCGGCAAGACCTCGACTTCCCCCGGAAAAACAGTAAAAAGCCGGAGGGGAAATTCCCTCCGATCAATGTTATCTCGGGAGGAATATACTCTCGGAGGGAGCACAAGCGACACCTTAGAGCTTTGACTCACCAGGTGAACAACGCTGACATTCAATCTCCCCAGTCACCGGTGCCGAACATGACGTTCACAGCCGCCGACTGCCGGGGGATTACGTTCCCTCACGAGGATCCGTTGGTGATCATCGCCACGGTGGCCAACCACGACGTCAGTAAGGTCCTTGTTGACGGTGGCAGTGGAGCAAACATTCTGTTCCGAAAGGCCTACAATCAAATTAAGTTGAAGCCCAAGCACCTTACGCCGGTACCCTACCCGGTATCCGGGTTCAATGGGGCTTCAACTTATCCAGATGGGAAGGTGACACTTCCTGTCACCATCGGTTGCGATGAGGCAGCCCGGAACGTCATGATTGAATTTTTGGTCATCGACGCTCCTTCAGTGTACAACGTGATTTTGGGGAGACCCATAATTCACGAGATCCAAGGGGTCGTCTCAACTTATCATCAGCTGATGATTTACGTCTCAGACGCCGGCTTCCCCGAAAGGATACAGGGCAACCAAAAGGACGCCCGAAGGTGCAACTACCTCAAGCCATCCAGTAGTCGCCCAGATGACGACAAGGATGAGGAGGAGAAAGAAAAAGAAAGAGAGCCAAGCACAAAAAAGCCAAAAGGCCTAAGTGCTTCGGCCCAAGGATCTGTGCCCAGAGAAAAAGGGCCCGAAAGGGAAAAGGCTAGCTCTTCAGCTGAGCCGCAAGACTCAGAGAGCCAGCCGAAGAACAAAAAGACTGGGACACCTGCTGACATTGGCAGCAGGCCAGATTCTGAAGAGTCCAGTCCATCAGCAATGGACATGGACCAACAGACTGAAAAAGTTGAGTTGGCCGAAGGAGACGTTGAGAAATGTGTAACAATCGGGATGGACCTTGATCCGAACACCCGTTGTGAACTTATTCAGCTCCTTCGGGACAACAGAGATGTGTTTGCTTTCTCGGCAGCTGATATGCCCGGGATAAGTTCAGACCTCATCTCCCATAAGCTTAATGTTGACCCGACGTGTCGACCAGTTAAGAAAAAGAAGCGGAATTACTCCGCCAATAAGAACCGAGACATCGCAGCCGAGGTCAAAAAATTATTGGAGGCAGGATTCATCGAACCTTGCCAATATCCAGAATGGCTGGCAAATGTGGTGATGGTTCAGAAGCCCAATGGTACCTGGAGGATGTGCGTTGACTTCACGGACCTAAATAAGGCTTGTCCAAAGGATTTCTATCCCTTGCCGAGGATCGATCAGCTAGTCGATTCGACAAGTGGTCATGCCTTGCTTAGTTTCATGGACGCATTCTCGGGGTATCATCAGATCTTTATGCACCCCGACGATCGAGCAAAGACAGCATTCGTCACGAACGCTGGGGTGTACAATTACAAAATGATGCCCTTCGGATTGAAAAATGCGGGGGCAACCTATCAAAGGCTGGTGGATCAAGTTTTCGCCGATCAAAAGGGCCGAAACATGGAAGTCTATGTTGACGATTCGATCGTCAAAAGCAAAAAACTAGAGGACCATGTAAAGGACCTGGCTGAAACTTTCGCCACCTTGAGAAAGCATCAAATGAAGCTGAATCTGAAGAAGTGTGTCTTCGGCGTGAAGTCAGGGAAATTCCTTGGGTTCATGGTCAGCAAAAGGGGGATTGATGCCAATCCCTCTAAAGTCAAAGCGGCACTCGACCTTCCTGAGCCGAAAACGAAGCGGGATGTTCAGCGGCTCACCGGAAGAATGGCAGCCCTCTCGAGGTTCATTTCCAGAGCTTCGGATAAGGGGTTACCTTTCTTCAAAGCCCTGAAACTCCCGAAAACAAAAGAGCTCGTTTGGGAGGAAGAGCAAAAAGACGCCTTTAAACAGCTTCGGGAGCATTTGGCTGAACTCCCAACGCTGGCTACCCCAGCTGAAGGAGAAACTTTATACCTATATGTGGTCGTTAGCCCTGCCACCATCAGCGCAGTATTGCTGAAGGAAGAGAGTAAAAGTCAGCAACCGATCTACTTCGTCAGTCATACACTGACGGATGCCGAGACTCGCTATCCACTACTCGAGAAAGTTGCTTTCGCAGTAGTAGTAGCTGCTCGGAAGCTGAGGCCCTATTTTGATTGCCATCAGATAGTGGTCTTAACTGATCAGATGTTGGAAAAAGTTCTCGGCAAGGTTGAAAAATCTGGTAGGCTAGCCAAGTGGGCTTTTGAGCTCACCGAATTCAGCATCAGCTACCGTCCGAGGGCTGCCATTAAGGCTCAAGCTCTAGCGGATTTCCTGGCCGAATGCTCATACCAAGAAGCGCTAGACAGTGAAATGAAAGTTTGGACCGTGTTTACGGATGGATCTTCCACCGAAAACGGTTCAGGGGCAGGAGTAGTGATAACTTCTCCCGAAGGAAAATCCTTTGAGTATGCACTAAAGTTTTCTTTTAAGGCCTCGAACAATGAAGCCGAGTATGAGGCAGCAATCGCCGGCCTAGAATTGTGCATCTCCCTGGAAGCCGATCATGTCTGCTTAAAAACAGACTCTCAGCTAGTTGTATATCAGATCAGTGGCAGCTACGAGGCCAAAGAGCCCTCCATGATAGCTTATCTTGCAAAGATCAAATCAGTCATTGCAGAGCTGAAAACTTTTGAGGTTCAGCTGATCCCAAGGGGTCAGAATACTCAAGCCGATGCACTCTCCAAACTTGCTAGTTCATCTCTTACCGAGCTGAACAGATCTGTATATGTAGAAGTGCGTCGAGAGAGAAGTGTCGACGAAGCACCTGAAGTGTGCTGCGCTGACCCAGAGCCTAGTTAGATGGACCCCATCTTAGCTTTCAAGCTTCGGGGAGAAACTCCTGAAGATAAAGCTTTGGCCTCCAAGATGAAGAGAACCAGCTCTAGGTTCATTGTCTTCAGGGGGGAACTTTTGAAAAAGTCCTTCTCAGCCCCATTGCTGAAATGCGTGGGACCAACAGATGCAGATTATATCCTACGGGAGATTCACCTCGGCATCTGTGGGAACCACATTGGGGGAAGAACCTTAGCCCACAAGGCATTGAGGGCTGGATATTACTAGCCCACCATGATCGCAGATGCTAAGGAGCTGGTTCGGAAATGCGACAAATGTCAAAAATACGCTCCAGTTATCCATCAGCCAGCAAGGGATCTTCAGCCGATCCTTAATCCACTCCCGTTTGCCCAATGGGGACTGGATATACTGGGACCATTTCCAGAGGCTGTGTACCAGAAAAAATGGCTGATAGTTGGTGTTGACTACTTCAGTAAATGGATCGAGGCCGAAGCAGCCTCGAACATTACAGAGCAAACTGTCAGAAAATTTATCTGGCAGAATATCATCACTTGATTTGGCATCCCGAGAGTATTTGTCTTCGATCATGGGAGGCAATTCGATAACTTGTCGCTGAAGCGGTATACAGATCAGTTCGGCATCAAACTGGCATATTCAGCGGTATGCCACCCGCAAAGTAACGGACAAGCCGAAGCTGCAAATAAACAGATCCTAAATGCCCTCAAGAAGAGGGTGGAAGATCAAAAGTCCAAGTGGCTGGAGGAGCTCCCTGGAACCCTTTGGTCCCTTCGGACAACTGAAAAAGAGGCAACGGGCCACTCATCTTTTGAACTGGTATATGGTGCCGAAGCAGTCCTTCCAGTGGAAATTGGCTCTGAGAGCCTTCGAGTGCACCACTTCTCGGCTGAGAATGAGCGACTGATGAGGGAATCTCTCGATTTCCTCGACGAAGTAAGAGACTCAGCCCGAGACAGAATGGCCGCCTATAGGAAGAGAATCAGCAAATTTTATAACCGAAGGGTCCATGCAAGGCCTCTCAAAATTGGAGACCTTGTCCTTCGGAATGCTGCTGCAGTTCAGAAAGGCCGAATCCATGGGAAACTCTCAGCGGCATGGGAAGGACCTTATGAAATCTATGATGAGCTTCAGCCAGGGACATACCGACTTCGGCAGTTGGATGGAACTGAGTTGAAAAATCACTGGAACGCTGATGTACTGAAAAAATACCATGTGTAAACCCTTCGGGGCAGAACAATCTTTGTAAGTACATTTCGAACTAATAAAAGGCCTTGGAGCCGCCATTTATATAAATGTTTACTTTTTATCCTTTCAAAATTTTCTTTGTTCTATCTACTCTTTAAGGGTTTTTTATTCAGCCTCGTCTGAAACCTTCGCCTTCGGGTAACTGGGTTTCAGATTGCTGACAAAATCCGTCTTTTTAAAGAACACTGGTCTTTCAGCTGTAGTCAAACTTCAGTAAGACTTGTTCTCCAAAGACATGAGTCCATGGACAATTCTGGGATATTGCCTTAACTGAGCCTTGTATCCCAGAGAGCCATTATCCGAAACATTGCCTTAAGTTGGCCCTGTGTTTCGGGTATCCATTTTTCAAAGATAGACAGAAAATCAAGGATAACAGCAACAGTTGAAAAATTTTAAATCAGCCTCGTCTGAAACCTTCGCCTTCGGGTAACTGGGTTTCAGATTGCTGACAAAACTCGTCTTTTTAAAGAACACTGGTCTTTCAGCTGAAGTCAAACTTCAGTAAGACTTGTTCTCCAAAGACATGAGTCCATGGACAATTCTGGGATATTGCCTTAACTGAGCCTTGTATCCCAGAAAGCTAATATCCGAAGCATTGCCTTCAGTTGGCCCTGTGTTTCGGATATCTAACTTTCAGATGAAGTCAATCTTCAGTAAGACTTGTATCCCAGAAGCATTGCCTTCAGTTGGCCCTGTGTTTCGGATACCCATTTTAAAGAAATGAAGAAATTGCTTATTCAGCTGAAGTCATACTTCAATTTCTGGGGGGGGGGGGGCAAGAGGCACTATCAGTGCAAGTATGTTCGGCAGAATTGAAGAAACAAAAACAGTAAAGCATTCAAAAACAAAGCAACTGAAGAAAAGAGCATCAGATTAATAATTCATGCTCACAAATTGAGCTTCAAGTTCAATTAAACTGTATCGGCAGCCGCCCACAAGCGGAAAATAACAGCTGCCGAAATACGTACATAAGCAAAAAAATAAACTGTTGTACGACAAGGCAAGCTGAAGCAAAAAACAAGGCAAAAAATTCAGAAAGCGGCAAGTCTAAAGTTAAGCGCATGATGAACCGCAAGATTCTGAAGACGACTGCTCGAGTTCCTATGCTTCAGCCTGAGGATCAGACTGATCAGCGTTGGGCCCCATGGTGGCCTCAGCCCCAGCAGCAGAAGAAGCGGGCTTTGCACTCTGCCGAGCCTCCCTTTCCCTCTGTTCAGCTTCCAGCTCCATTCTCTCAGCTTCCTCTTCGGCTTCCTCAGCCTTAAGAATTTCAGCTTCGACTGGAGTTGCATACTTCATATGAGGGTCTTCGGGATTCTGGACCCATTCAGCACATTTAGACCAGTCCAGCTTCGGTTCAGCATGAAGGCAGACTCTTCGGCATACTCTGAACCCGTTTCTGAAACCCATCTCATATTCCTCTTGGGTATAGACACGGACTTTGGGTAGAGCCTCAGCATCAGCCAGCTTCTTCTGGGTCTCCTCCAAGTCTTCCTTGGATTTCTTCAGCTCATCAGCGAGCTTGGAGGAGGAACCTTTCAGCTCATTCAGCTCCTGCTGAACTTGGGAAGCCTTTGTCTGAGCCTGGGCCACTTCAACTTTTTTGGTCATCAGTTGATCCTCAGCCTCATGGAGTTTAGCTCTCTGAGCTTCGGCAGCAGCAGCAGCCTCTGAGAGTTGGACATCTCTGGCCTGGAGCAGCTCTTCAGCAGCCATTCGGCTGGCTTCAAGAGCTTCTAGACGTTGCTGCACTTCAGCTTGTGCAGCAGCTCCTTCCTGAATACGGCTCTCAACAGCAGCCTTGAATTTGGAGACGTCCACTCCCATATGCTCCTGGAGGAATTTTTCCCCTTCCATCAGTGGGGGAAAAACTTCCTTCTCCATAGCGTCGCAGAAGGTTTTGAGGGCTTCAGCAGCTCTTTTCTCGTACTCCTCACCCTTCTGCTGCTTCTCTTCAGCTGCTGCTTGCTTCAGCTTAGCAAGCTTTAATTCCTCTTCAGCTACCTTCTTGTCGTGCACAGCAGCGTCTACCCTATCTTGTAGGGTATCTATCAGCTCTACAGTGAGAGTCTGATTGTGCACGAACTGAAAACAGGAAGACAAAAAAAAAATAATAAATAAAAAAAATATATTTATAATAATAAAAATAGAGCTGAATTTCAGAGGAAATGAAGACAAGGAAAATTACCTGCATCATCAGCAGTTGGTTAGACCTGGCTGGGTCAGGAACTGATCTGCTGGATTCGCCCATCCCAGCAGTGGCCTTCAGCGACCAGATCCTTGCCCTATCTACTTCGGACATGCCAGCAAAATCGCCGAAGTAGGCTGCAGCTCCTTCTCGGTTCTGACCCCATATGAGGTCCCAGATGTGGTCTGGGATTGGAATTCGGGGGCCGAGAAACCCATTTCTCCAGATTGCAGAGTCTGGAAGGAAGGGAAGGATGACGATGGAGCTTGATTAGCTTTGGATGGCTCAGCATCATCCTTCTCAGAGGAGTCAATTACTATGACCTCCTCTTCTTCAGGTGTGAGGACGAAAGCCTCAACCTCTCTTGCGATGTCTGCCGTGAAGCCCTCAGCACTGGACATCACGGCATCCTTGTTTTCGTGCTCAGCAGCACTCTCCTTAATTTCTTCTTGGACCCCTCCCTTAGATTCGGGAGTTCTCTGATCCACCTCCATCTCAGGAGGTGGCGGAGGGGTCTTTTGAGGTGATTGGGGTGGTGGCCGGGGAACCCTCGGCGATCCATTGCCTTCCTCGGGTTCCCTTATTGCAACGCCGATGGTCATCGGCCTCCGCTGAAAGTCATGAGGGCCGATGATGGCCATCCTTCGGCGCCTTTTCTGAAGGGGCTGCTCGTCCATATCTGAGTCCGAAGACTCTCCTTGTATTTGGTCTTCGGGACGAACAGGAGCTTTCCCTTCTCTATGTCTGTTACTCTCTTCAGACTGTAACAGACAGGGGGGAGGAAGAATGTGAGTAAAAAAGAAAAAAGAAAGACAAAGTTAAGTCTGAAAGCTCACCGAGGTCTTCAGCAAAGCCTCGTCTTCTTCAGCTGCCCTAGCTGCAGCTTCTGCTTCAGCAGCTCTGGAGGACCCTTCTCCTCCTTCGCAAGCTTCGAGAACCCGTGCAACCTCTTCGGCTGTACGGGCAGCTTCAGCTTCTTCGTCCAGCAGCTGAAACCAGGGGTCTCTCTTCTTCCACCAAGGCTTCTACCTCTGATACAGAGCAACAACCTCAATTTGGAAGTGGGAAGAGTCTAGATGAACTTCCCTATTCCTCGGCTCAGTGATAGACGGGGCCCGTTCAGTTACAACTCGTTCTCGGTTGACACCAAGACGAGCGTAGTTAATGCCAACGTTGGTCTCGTCCCGCTCTGAAAAAGGAAAGGGGAAAGGTCAGTTCAGATAGGTTGGCACAGCATAAAAAAGCGAAGCGAGAGAAGAAAAAGAGACAATTAAAAAGCCTCGGCCCCAGCCGAAGAAGCTTACCATCCTTAAACTTTCGGCTGAGGCCAACAGCTGCTAGCATGTTCTCTTGGAAAACGTAATGCGTATCGGGGAGCCAAGTCTCCGGGATATGCTGCATTCGGCCACTGCCCCCCCCGGTTCGGCAGCTTGCCGAAGATATGTTGCTGATCAAGGTTCGGATCCGCCTCGTTATCTGCGGGGGGACCTAGACTTCCCATTTCGGGATCAGGCTCAGCGAGGTACCGGGGAGCGCTGAAGACGCAAGGGTGGCCCGGATCTGTGGGTGCCCTAACCCAAATCCATTGACCTCTCCAGTCCTTGTCTGAAGAGTCGTTTGGCCACATGGTTAGGTATTGGGGCCGGGACTCAATCCGGTACCACCCAGAACCATGGCTTCCGTGCCCACTTTGAATATTTGGCACTAGCCGATGGAGCTTTTTGAAGCAGTGCAGGTTCGGCACATACTTGAAGAACTTGCAGACCCATAAGTATGTCATCACCCTTCGGATGCTGGTGGGAGTTAACTGACATAGAGAGATGTTGTAATGGATCAGCAAGTCTCGGACGAATACGTCCAAAGGGAACCTCAGCCCGTACTGAAGCTGTCTTGTGTACACCCCCACATACCCCGGGGGTGGACGATGGATTCTATCGGATGCCGAGGGCATTCGGCACCAATACCCATCAGCTTCAAAAATGCCGTAATGCAACTCAATTTGCTCGGCAAATCGATATTGATCGGCATTCTCCACCCACCATGAGTAGGGACGGTTCTTTATCATGGCCGAAGCAACTTCGGCATTCTCCCATTCTGAAAACCCGGGGAGGATATCCCAAAGGACAGCGGGAACTTCATCATCCCGTCCAGAAGCGCTCGGCTCCTCCGTTCTCTGAGGAGGAGCCGAGGAAAGGGGAGTCGCCCTAATCCCTTCAGCAGGGTCAGACTCTGGCCTTTGTCCATTCCAGGTTCCAATCCTGTTCCTAGGATCGGGAATCGGCCTTGCTCTTCTTGGAGCACGGGCTCTACCTCTAACTCCTCTTGCCATTGATTATTTCGAAGAAAAAAGTCGAAAGAAAAGGGGAAGGAGTTCGAATTCGAAGAAAAATAAACTGAAATCAAAGGAATTTACCTTAATCTGAAGCGAAAGTTGCCGATTTACGAGTTCGTAGTGGCAAGTCTCAGTTTCTAAGCTTAATGCTCGGGGAATTTGCGAAGTTTTGATGCGGGTTCTTGGTTTCTCTCTCGAGAATTCTGGGTTTGTGTTGGTGAATAAGTGAGGAGAGATGACGCGCCTCTGTTTATATCTCCAGGAATGGGATACGAGGAGTCTGCGTTTTAATTTCTCTTAAATACTCCACTAAGTAACCGTTAAACACATGATCTTGTGATTAAACTACCCATTATCCGTCCAACTTCCACAATCATCCGCCTTAACCGTTGTTATCTCATTAATTACGGTTTAAATTCAAATTTTTGGATTAATTAAATCATTTACTTCCCTCCTTTTCTGAATTAAATCAAACCCGACCCGTCATCCTTCCAAATCGGGTCTGGGGGGCAAGTTGTTTGGGTCCAATTTAGTCCAATTGGGCCTAGGCATTAAATGATCCAATTAAAAGCCCAAGGTCAAGGTTCAACTCTCCAATTGTGCTAAAGTCAAAGGTCAGCCCACAAAGCAAGCCAATTGGGCTAAGGCCCAACCTCTCCATGTATGATGAGGTATAAAAGCCATCAATATTGATACATTTATGATATTCATTCATATATTCATTCATATATTCTCATATATTCCATCAAAGCCTCAAGCAACAAACTCTCTTGCATAGTGTCCTCTTCTCACACATTGTACTGACTTTAGCATCGGAGGGGCCTTCCTCGGCAACACCCCCGAGGCTAGTTTACGTGTGTTTACTGTGCAGGAAACCTTCGGCCCAACATAATTTGGACCGAATCCAGCCTTCTCCGTTTCAGCGGACCTTCGGCAAGGTCCCATTGTTTTCACCCGAAACAGAATGCATTCACTTTTATGTGATCATACACATCTCTTTACACAGGAAATCGACGTATACAAATCTTTTGCGACGACATATCATATGAATAATGAATATCCTGTACATAAAGTATGTCTTGTCGCTTTTTTCTTTCTTTTCTTTCTACTTTACATTACAAATATCGGTCAAAAAATTATTCAATAATTGGAGTTCTAAAAAATAAAAAGATCTACGCTGCATGTATGTGCATGGAGAAAGAGAGAGAAAATGCAATTATAAGCAAAAAAATTGGAGAGATAATATTAAAGTAGAAATAAAAATAGTGATGTATTGCCAAGCAAAATAAAATTGGTTTGTTATTTTGCTTGGACTCTTTGATAAAAATTGACCACCTCCTACGCACACTTTTTTGTGACATTTATCATTGTCAAATAAGGATCCAAGTCCGGATCCGATTGATGAAGATTGAGAACCACCAAGAGAAGATTTTTGCTGGCTGCATTTTAATAAATAAGAACCTTGCGTCAGATTTTCATGATCAATAAATAAATTTAAACCCTAAAGCATTTTTTAATTTAATAGCTTATTGCGTGTTTGAGAACTCTTTTAACATGACAATAATAGTAATTAGTTTGGATACGACATTCAAAGCTGATGTCACACTTATATTTATATACTACTATAACTATAAGAAACTGTATATATTCTCATATATCTCCATTATTAATCGCGATGTGGTAAATAAGTTTGTTTCTTTCACCATCAATATATTGGAGTCATTCAAAATTACTTAGTTACTAGAAGATGTATATTATTCAGAGTACACAAATTCATTTAAGAATTGAACTTGCATTAAATTAAAAGAAAGCGGATTTTTTCTATCAAGCTATTTCTTTTGATTAAATTTTTTATATTTAGATAATATTTAAAGACTCGCAATGAACCACACCAAAATTCATTTCTATAATACACAAGGATGACATGGTTCATTTAAAATTGTGCGTTGTGTTAACCTTATTTTAAAATATTGGAACTCATTAAATTTTATAAAAAATTAAGAATGTTATTTTATTTTTTAAAAAAAGTTAGAGAATTTTTTTTTAATATTTTACTCACATTTCTAAATCAATTCATTCTCATTAGATGATCCCATATCGCACGTAGCTCCTCGTCAACAACCACCAACAAGAAACATGCAAATATATTTTTATTATTAAATTTTTAAAAGTGACACAAAATCGTTAGTTACAATTATTAATGAATAAGATTAGCGGTAATCCAGCCACGGCATATTTTTAATTGTATATAGTACTCTATAATATATTATCACATATTCAACGTTCAACATACTTTAAATTTTACAGTTTTTTGTTTATAATAGAAAATGCCAATTTGGCAAATGGAAGGATGAAAGTTTCAAAGGAAGCTAACTTATGGAAGATATGAAAGATATGGATGGAATAAAGGATGCTCACGCACAAACCTAAAAATTAATATAAAAATTGGGCTAAAAAAGCCATAATATTATAAAAAGAATAAAAGATAACATTATATAATATAGTAAAGGAATTTTGTTCAACACTACGTTATACTTATATCATTTCTTATAATAAATACTTTTTTTATAAAGCTTGTTAAAACAATAGTCGTGATTTTAATGACTTATTATAAAGTTTGAACATAACCTAATTATTTCAGTTTCATGTTTCTAACTCATCAACATTTTGTTAACCTAATGACATATTAACTTAGGACTAGAGTTTAATTATTAGCTTTGACAATAATGTATGTACATGTTTTTTAAAACTTGTTATTCTGGCTTTCTCGAATTTAAGCTTTTGATTTATTGGTTTTAGGTGCTAAATTATTTTGGAACTAAGATAATTTTTTAGAAAATAGTTCGTATATTTTAGTAATAGGTAATACTAACCTTGTTAAAGAGGGACAAAATGTAATGGTATAATCGGCACCTACACACGTATATGTACTTGTAGGATCATCAAATGCATAACTATATGCATGTGGACAAGATAACTTAAACATCTTTGAGTATTGAGAAGGTGCACAAGTACTTGGTGATGCATATGTGCCACTACAACAATACTCCGGCGTGGCGAATGCTCCACAAGCACTGTTACAAGCATCGCCCTCAGCGACCCGTAACTCGCTAGGGCATTGTTGGTTCAAGTCGGATGCACAACCCGTGGGTAGACACGAATCAAACCCTCCTTCGGTCTCAATGACCATAGGAACATTGAACCCATCCACAAGGCTGACATCATAGAAATCATGATCGGTGGGTCCATGCCCGATGGTGAACTCAGCAAGGGTTGCGGGCGTGGTAGCCCCCGACCCGGTGCACTCAAGTTGACCCGTCCTACAATCACCTGTCGAGCAAACCCACCGGCCCGAGGTGGAATCTTGCCCACAACGGGTTCGGGCCCATATCCGGCCCGACCAGCCCGGGGAAGCTTGAAAAGATCTAGACCCGCCCGAGGAGAGCTCAAACCCGGTGGATCCTATATCGGGGCTACCCGCATTGGATAGTACACCGGGCCAAATAGTGTAATCACACTTGTTTAATGTAGTGATTGTTGCACCAAAAGTTCCCTTGAAAAACAAGAATTGTAAGAAGAAAAAGAAGAAAAAAGGTTGATCCATGCAAGAAGATTATAATTTTGTAATGAAAGTGAGTAAAGGATATGAAAATCACATAAGAATCATGTAATGTGATAATAGAGATGAATAAGAGTGCAATATATTGAAAATAAAGAAGTGTGAAAAAAGTGGGTAAGTGAGAGAAAATCGGAGGGGAAAAGTGAAGCAAATACGCGTAGCTCTATTTATAATAACTACGGCATGATAATTGAAGTATAAAAACTTTATAATAGTATAGTGTTAATGGTGTTAAATTGTCCACCACAAAAATAAAAATGGTGTTAATGGAAAAGGGGTTGGAAATGAGCAAGAGATGAGGAAGGAAGAAGTGGAAAGTGGAAATCTAGTATAGTTTTAGTTTGTATAATGTTGATACTTTAAGTAAGAATTCAGCATTTTAGGTTAACTTTAACTGTGGACAAGTATATCCATTTTTAAATAGAAAAATTAAAAGAAAAGGAAAAAGAAAAAGAAAAACATGAACACTACTTCCTCTTGCTTTGTTTTTTTTACCTTTTGATTTATCATGGTAATTCGCAACACTTTTTAATCTTTCTTTATGGGGAAAATGAGATATAGCAATATATGAGGTACAAGTCCCGATTAAGATCCATCCATAGGGAGAAAGTGTTGTTATTTCTTTCACCACAAAATACAATTTAGGACAAACTTGAATTGCTCTCTATAAAACCACAAGATAGAGTACACGTTAAAAATCAATGTGTAGTAATGACTTTAATTCATAGCACAGAGAGTTGTTGTTTTTCTTTTTTAATTTTTTATGTGGACAATAAGATATAGTCTAAACTTATTTTTATTTTCAACATGATTTTGAGGTAAAAGTTTGTGTTTTATTGAACTTGAAGCCAACTACATACTTGTGGGAATGACAAAGTGTGAGAAGTTTATATAAGAATTTATTTGATACATAAGTCAAAATCATTATGAGAGTTAGAGAGTATATATAATTGTGATACATACCAATTATTTTAAGCTATTTATTAATATTTATGATTGACAATTTTACTTGATTTCCCTACCTTATTAAAAGTTTAACTAAACACTTATGAAAATTGTTATACCAACTATATCCCTTACTACCTTATTAAAAGTTTAACTAAATACTTATGAATAGTGTTATGCCAACTATATTCCTTAAATAGTCTATTTACATATATACCCCCCTTTATGCATGCGAATCGCATGTGTGACATTTTTTTTTTATATTTCCTTTTGGTTTTATCAGCATAGCTCTATTTTTTTTTCCTTCCTTACCTCTTAAAAAGTTAGATAACTCTTAAAAATAGTGTTTGGACAAATTTTACTTTTTATAACTAAAGTTGTATCAAATTGAAAGAGATTCTCGAACAAGGCTAACTATGTGCGAGCATCGCGCTCACTAGCCCCCCTAGTATATATAAAAGTGATGAATTTATTATTCAAAAAGAAAACATTACTTACTTTTTTATATTCTTTTATAAATGGGCATATTATTTTAGGAAAATTATAAATTATTGATTTCGGATAAATTTACGAGGGTAAAAAAAAAAGGAAACAAAAGATACATAACCACGGCTGTAGGCCATTTGATTTCCGTTAAGAATCGTGTTAGAGTGAATTTGAGCTCTATTTTGACCTATAACTTCAATTATAATATAATCCCTTTTACTTTTCTTTTTTTTTTTTTTTTTTTTTTTTTTTTTTTTTATGTTGTTGTTGAAGATACTATACTATAAAACCTAATTGTACCCCATATCTTTCAAAGAAAACTTGATAATTCTCTCCCATTTTCCTAAGCTCTATTCTTTTTTTTTTTTTTTCTTCTTCTTCTTCTTCTTTTTTAAATCTCTTTCCCAACTTCTCTCTTTGCCTGCTCCATTGGCACCATCCAACTTCTCGGCCACAGCCACCTTCACTTGGCCTTTGTTAGTACATAGTTTGTTTTAGTTTTATACTTATGAAAAAAGGAAATTCTGAATAGTACATAGTTTGTTTTAGTTTTATACTTATGAAAAAAGGAAATTCTGAATGGTGGCTGTTGGATTAAAGAAAGTAAAATCCATGTTTTTTTGGAGGTTGATTAGTTTACTCCATAAGGAGGTTGTGGCCTACAATGTTTTTCCACAAGTGGGTTGTGGAGTAGACTTTTTATGTCTATTTTATAAGAAAAATCAGCCTACTCTACAAGTAGGTTGTGGCCAACAACGATTGCCTACAAGAGGGTTGTAGAGTAGACTTTTTCATGTCTACATACATTCATCTTTTGACATTCTTCCTTCATCTCTTGGATTCTCTTGTAATTCCCATTAAAGTCGATGTTTATGTGATTTAATCAACTTCTTTATTATGATTTAATCACCCTTTGATGTCTATATTCGTCCTCTTGAAACTCCATCCTTGCTTATAAAATTGGCTTGGTTATTCTTCATCTTTCATGTACATACACAAAATTAGTTAAACATATTTGTTCTTTGGGCATAAGTTTACTTTGACTCCACCTCTTACTCTAAAATGCCTTAGAGTGAGAGTGGTGTGTAACCTTAAGGAACGTATCGGCGCCGGAATTCGTTTTCAAAGTCAGGGACGAAGTCACACCACACCATCTTCTTTTAATCAAACAATTACACTATTTATTCTATTATTCGTAGCCTTTGAAACACTTACTTTAACAACAGTGGCCATGTACTTTTGCGACACTGAAATGTTTGACCTCATTTTTTAAAACTAAATGACCCTAATTATTAAGAAGCTATCTATTCATTAATCTTTAGTTAAAAATTAATTAAGCTTAGATATTTATTGTAAAAAAAGAATCCACAAATAAAAAAATCTCACGTACCTATCAGTCACTACCACTGGCCACTGCCCATTCTTCCAAGACCAGGCCACAACCACCAGTCCACCACCCACTTTCTAGACCACCGCCCTTCTTCCTCTCTATCTATCTCTCTCTCTCTCTCTATCTCTCTTATACGAATGACAACAACCCCAACCTCAGCCACTACACCACCTTTTGCTCTCCTCTTCCCCAATCAAAGATAGGGATCAGAGGTTTCGGGTGGGGGTGGGAGCTAGTGGGAGTTTTGGGGCGGGGTGGGCTGATACAGTGGGGATTTTGGGGCTGGTGGAGGGTTTGGGTGGATATTTTGGGGCTATTAGGGTGGGGGTTTCAAGGCTGGCGGAGGGTAAGGGCGGGATTCAGGATTCAGGGGGTGATTGTGGTGGTGGAGGTTGTGAGGAGGTATTAGTGGGGCCATTATTGTCTTTTTTTGTTTTTTTTTTTACTAACTATGCTTAATATTTTTAACCAAATTTGCATTGATTGTGGAATAATTTTGTAATTGGGGTCATTTTAGGCTAAAAAAACAAAAAAAAAAAAAAAGGGCTACCTTTTCAATGTGCTGGGGGCTACCATAGAGAATTTCCCAAAAAAAAAAAAAATTTCATTATTCAAGTTTTGATTTTTTTTTTCGTCTAATAAAAAGTTTTGATCTTTTAAACTTTTATTATAAGGCTCTATTCTCTTCATCTTATTTTTGTTCAATTGAAATTGTTTTTACTGAACTGAAATTACTTTAACTAAAATTACAATATTATTATTAAATTGAAATTATTTTTACTAATTAAAACTTATATTATTTTATTTAACTAATTCTCTACTTATTTTATTTTACTGTATCTCTATTATGTTTTCTCTTTAAAGTTATTGATTTTTACTGATTAAAGCTTATTTTTGTTGAAAATTACTTATTTTTGTTGAATATAATTTATTTTTGTTGAACATAACTTATTTTTACTGAATACTATTTGAATAAGGTGAAAAGAAAAGGCATAACGGTGCTTATTGTTTTAGCCTTTTATAAGATCTGCATCTTAGCATTAAGACTTTGCTTTAGAAAGTAGGTTTGACAAATTTTTGAATTTGTAGTTTTTCTTAAAACTTAGGTTTGATAAGTTTGTGACTTTGTTTTAGAACTTGTTTTACAAAATTATTTTAAATTCATTTGGGATTTGTGTTAGTAATTTAATTTTTAATTTAATTTATGCAGATTTTAGAGTTTTAACATTATTCAAATTTTTATGTTGTAATATTTGAGAATTTACATAAGATTTGAATGTCATTGAGCTGCTTGAAAAATGTGTTGGACATGTGCGGGTAAATATAATCAAGGGTTTCAATGTCATTGATCTCTCCTTTATGATAAATGTCATTGATCTCTCCTTTATGGTAAAATCACAACTTTTATCAAATTTTGTGATTGATAAAATTGAAACCCTTATTTCATTAGACTTTGTGACTAGTGAATTAAGTCATCTGCTAGATAATTTTACTTGGTGTTTGATTATTATTTTAGCTTATTCTCTTAGATCTTGATCCAAAATCATATCTTTATTTTTCTTTTCCATTAAAAACTTCCAAAAATCCCTCAAAAGATAGATCTTTGTTCATCTTTTTCATATCAGAATTGCTTGCTGGGAGTTGTACTTTCTTGAGCACGGTATTCTCAACCGAATTTTGCTCAGATCTTCTCAACCGCAACCTTCGTGGCTTCACCTCACAGAATTGCTTGCTGGGAGTTGTACTTTTTTTTTTTTTTTTTTTTTTTTTTTTTTTTTTTTTTTGAGTTATACTTTGATTTTAGATTCTGAAGTTTTGGAATTATCAATTTTTGTAATTTGTGGAATTAATAGATTAAAAAAATATGAATAATTGTAGTTAATAGTTACGAATTTGATTTTGCTTGCAATAATGAATGTCAAGGTATCAATTGGTCTTACAGAACAAATAAATTTTGCCAAATTATTAGAATTTTAACTACTCGTATATTATAAAAAAGTCAGATGGTAGATATCCGAAAATATCGGATATCCGAATATCAGATATTCAAAATTTTCGGATCGGATATCGGATATCAAATATCTGAATTTTCGGATATGGATATCCGATCCGTGCTCACCCCTACATGTTACCGCACTCCAAACTTTAAGCCTAAGGGCTTTCATGTGGGGTGTGACTGAATACAATGTCCTATTAATGTTGGGTCTAACTTAGATTTGAGTCATGTGTTTGTATTAGGGGTGAGCAAAAATTTCGGGTACCTGAAATTGAAACCGGAACCGGTCAGGGACCGATGGATCCGAAACTGAAATTGGACCCGGTGGTTCCAATTTTGGGTGATAAATTAATGAACCGGTTGTAACCGGTTCCAATTTTAATTCTTAAATTTTTGGACCCAGAATTAGTTGGGTAGGTCGGTTACCCAACTTGTATTAAACTAATTATATTTAAAAAAAAAAAAAAACCAAAAATATGTTGAAGGCGTCTAGTTAGTAAAATTTTAAAAAAATAAATAAATAAAAAATACTATTAATACCTAACATAAATAAAATAGCTTAATGCACATGTACATATAAGTATTAAACACAATAAATGAAAATAGACTAAAATAAGTAGTATAATTTGTATTAAATTTTAACAATTATATACATAAGTGGGTACCCGGAATCGAAACCGGTATCAGCAAATCCATTTCCAATTCCTAAATTTTAGGACACGGTTAAACCAATTTCAATTCCGGTTTCGAATATTAGGACTCAATCCCAATCAATTCAGGTTCGGTTCCTAAAATTTTATTTGGGTACCCGATTTGTTCATCCCTAATCTGTAACTGTTTTGGATTAGGTCGAATCTAGCCGAATTTGGTTAATTTCTACCGCCTCTTAATTTTAAACTGCTAAGCCAAGATCTTATTGATGGTTTTCGCTGCAATAGAGAAGCCTTTCAATACGTATATCTTACCATCTTAAATATTTCTTAGATCAATAATTTATCAAAGAATTTTGCATAACGAATTAACGATTGATCTCTTTTGGTCAACCAAATACAAAGGGGCCTACAACGATGTCAAGCTTTACAAAAGCAAGGATTTAGTAACCGACATTGATTTTTCATTCCTCTAAAACATAACCATTTACACATTGACACCAAATTAAAGGGCTTGTTTTTTTTATCATCCACGTCATTATGTCTAATTTTACGTGCGTGGATCGCACCTGTTGGATTCTCCCCCTTTAATAGTTGATCCCCAATTGGTCATCTAGCTGTTGACGGTTTTTTTCTATCAATTGGTATCTCTGTTTCATATTATATGCAAAATTTACTAATGCAACAAATATCTTTCTCTCTTCATTCAACACGTAGTCACAAAGAAACTTTGTCTAAGAACCTATAAAAACTCATTTATTACACATAATATAAAACATAAGTAATAGTTGCTGCACATAGTAAGCGTACTTGGTGTATTTAGTTGGGAAATCATATCTTAACTTTGATACTAAAAGATCAAATTCTCCCACTTGCAGATGGAGTACTTGAGTCTTGAGGTAATGATCCCTGTTCAATATTCCACATCTTAATTATTAATAGTTTATTTTAAAGAGCATTTTTGTAGAATTGTAGAATGGTTGTATGTCACATGATAGATATGTGACTGTTTTGTCTTATTTGTAGTGGCACTATTTCATTGGTGATAGTTGTTAGCTTGGTGTATTTCTCTAGAATGATCTGTATTCATAGGTTAGAATGTATCTAGGGATTGTAAGGAGCAGTGATATAAATAAGGCTACGCAGCCAAGAGAGAAAAAGTGAGAACAATTGTATACTCACAAAAGTAGTGAACGCTAAAACCTGATGAATCAAAAGAAAACAAGTTTTTCTGATAAAATTATCTCCAATTACTTTCTTTTCATGTTGTCAGAGCAGAAAATGCTCAAAATCAAGTAAAATCATCATAACAATCGGAAAGTTTCAATCTTTGAAGTTCAAAGATGCCAGAAACAAATGAATCTGGTGCAAATCAGACTTGAAATGCCTATGCAGATCCTTACTATATGGCCAACTCTAACCATAATAGTTCTAATCAGCAACTGGGAATCATCATTTTTAATGGTGAGAACTACCTAAACTGGACCAGGAGCATAAGAATGGCTTTAGGTTCGAGGAACAAGCTGGGATACATTGATGGTAAGCTGAAGAGGCCAAACCTAGGTCATGCAGATTATGGGAAGTGGTACAGGAACGATAATGCAGTTAGAGGATGGATCTTAGCTTCAATGACTACAAACTTGGCTAAAAGTCTAATTTACTTGGAAACTTCCAAGGAGTTATGGGATGAAGTCAAGGAGAGATATGGGCAGACTAATGCACCTCCGTTCTATCAGCGAAAGAAAGAACTGAGTGACTTGAAGTAGGAGAATCAAGCATTTGGCAATTTTTATTGTAGGCTCAAGAATTTATGGGATCATATATCTTCTATTAAAGGAATATCAGAGTGTACATGTGGAGCAATGAGCAAATGCACATGCAACATGATGAAGAAATTGGCCGATGCAGAGTCACTGAACAAGCTCATTTAGTTCCTGATGGCATTGAATGAAGGTTTCGAGAACATAAGAGGAAGAATTCTTGCAATGGAGCCATTAACACCAGTGAACAGAGCTTTTCATCTTGTTCAACAACAAGAAAAACAGAAAGAAATCATTGGAAACATGAGCACAAATACTGAAGTTAGTGTAATGAATGTGAAAAGACAACCAACAAACAATTGGCAGAGGAGAGAATCCAAGGAAGCCAAAAATGAAGGAGAAATGTGACTGCTTGATGAAAGGTCATACGAAGGAAGAATGCTTCGAGCTCCTGGGGTATCCAGACTGGTTCAAGAACCCACCAAAAGGAAAGGGAAAAAAGGTGGCTGCAAATGTTAACAAATAGAATGCTGAGCCTGCAAGTGAAACCCCTTCGACAAGAATTTTGAACATGGTGAATGCAGTGGAACAAAACCAGATCCCAGCTTGATATCAACTGTGGTGCAGGAAGTCATGAAAGCAATGAGTGAGAAGCAACATTTGGCTAACTTTGCAGGTAATCTCTTAGCCACTAATGTCGAACATTACTTTCAAGTTTTTAATCCTAGTAGCTGGATAGTTGATTCTGGTGCTTAAGACCACATGGTCGGAAATAGAGGTTTGTTCACTGAAATAAGAAGTTTGAAATTTCCTATAAAAATAGGACTTCCTGATGGGCAAGTCAAGAATGTGAAGGAGATAGGATCAGTAAAGTTGACGGATAATATTGTGCTGAAAAATGTTCTGTTATTGCCTGATTTCAAGCATAATTTGATCTTAGTTAGAAGATGTAAGTTAATAGAAGATGGAATATGTATGGTGAATTTTGATAAAAATGGGTGCTTGATATAGGACCCTACCAATAAGAGAGTGATTGCTGAAGGAAGAAGTGAAGATGGAATTTATAGGCTGAATTTTGGAAAGAATGAAGAGAAGAGTAGATCTAATGAAAAATTTTTGTGAATAATGTTAGAAGGAAGGAAAATTTGAGCATTTTTCATGCTAGATTGGGACATGTGTCTTTATCAAAAATGAAACATTTAAGCTTTTGTGGTTGTAAGAATTTAAGTAAATATTTTTGTGATACTTGTTGTGTGGCAAAGCATCACAGAATGCCTTTTAAACCAAGCAATACTATTGCTAGCAGAATTTTTGAGTTAATCCATGTCGATTTTTGGGGACCTTATAAGGTCAGAAACATTACAGGTGCAAGCTATTTCTTAACTATAGTTGATGACTATAGTAGAGCAACATGGACACAGTTGTTGTCCAATAAAGAACAGGTGAAAGGAATTCTCAACAATTTCTTGAATTTTGTTGAGAACCAATATGAATGCAAGATGAAAACCTTGAGAAGTGATAATGGGATTGAAATCTTTCAGTCAGAATGTGGTAAAATGCTAGCAGAAAGAGGAATTTTACATCAGAGAAGTATACTAGGAGTGCCTCAGCCGAACAAAAGAGTGGAGAGAAAACACAGATTTCTTCTCGAAACTGCAAGAGCAATTAGATTGCATGCAGGGTTACCTAGATATTTCTGTAAATGTATTCTATCAGCAACTTATTTGATTAATTTGTTACCAAGTTCAGTCTTAGGTTGGAAGACACCTTTTGAGAGATTGAATAAAAGGAAACTAGAATATGATCACCTAAGAATCATAGGGTGTTTATGTTATGGTTTACCTACTCTTAAAAAGGGTGATATATTTGGTGAAAGGGGAATAAGATTTGTGTTAATAGGGTATTTATATGGTCAAAAAGGTTATAAACATATATAGGTGATATATGTTTCTTCCAAAGATCAATTCAAAAGGGTTATAAACATATATAGGTGATATATGTTTCTTCCAAACATCAATTCAATATATGGTCAAAAGGGTTAGAAATTCTGGAGTTGTTAGATGCTAGTGAATCTGTGCATATGGATTCTAAAACTTTTGAACAAATATTTTACACTGATGAAAGTGCAACAGCAAAATAAGAAGTTGCAGTAGAAAGTATGCCTATTCAGGAAGAAAATACGGAACATAAGGAGACAAGAAGATCAGAAAGAGAAAGAACTGTCTCTAAGAAGCTCAAGGATTACATCTATAAGATACCTGGTATGAGAGGTGAATTAGATAAATATGCAGCATTTACAGTCCATATTGTAAAAGGAATGAAAAATCACTCTCCTGATTATATTGCTTGTATGAGCAAAATAATCAAAGTGACTGAGCCAAACAGATATGAACAAGCTGAAGGCCATCCTGGATGGGAAGCAGCGATGCAATAGAAATTCCAGGCAATGGAGAAAAATGGAACTTGGGAAATGGTGACTCTTCATGAGGGTGAAAGAGCCATTGATTGTAAATGGGTGTATAAGGTGAAGTGTGATAGAGAAGGAAATGTTGTTAGATTAAATGCAAGAATAGTAGCTAGAGGTGACAAACAGATAAAGGGAAAGGATTATAAACATACTTTTTCCCAAACAGTAAAATTGAGTACAATAAGAATTGTGATAGCTCTTGCTACTATCAAAGGATGGAAGTTGCAGCACCTAGATGTAAATAATGCATTTTTTCATGGGTATCTTGAGGAAGAAATATACATGAAGCCTCCAAAGGTATATAAGAAAGCTGAGGAAGGAAAGGTTTGCAGATTGGTGAGAAGCATTTATGGTCTGAAATAGGCTTCAAGAGCTTGGAATTGTGCGCTGAAGGAATTTTTGATACATCTTGGATACATTTAGTCCAAGAAAGATTATTCTCTTTTTACAAAAGAAAAGAATGGAAAGCAAGCAATAATTCTAGCTTATGTAGATGATTTGCTAATAACAGCTGATGACTTAGAAGAAATAGAAAGGGTGAAGAAGAATTTGGACAAAGAATTCCCATTAAGGATTTTGGTGAGCTGAGATTCTTTGTCGGGATTGAGATTGATAGGAATGAGCATGTAAAGTTTCTAAATTCCCTTTCCCTAAGGGAATGAAATTATCAACTGTGGAGAAGTTCTTCAAGAACCAGAAATTTACAAAAGAATTATTGGAAAACTGCTGTATTTGAATATCACAAGACCTGACATTTCATACTCAGTGTAACAACTGTTTCGGGGTTTTCTGATGTCCTGCGGGAGAGTTACAATTCCGAGACTGGAACCGGACGCCTGTACCTGCAAAATAACGGAGACTCCTGAGAGTTCCGCCTCCAACGGTCAAGTTAGTACCTGATTAAGGAGTAATCAATACAGAAATTAAAGTAATGAGATCTCTCTAGGTGAGAGTGCTTGGTAATCTGCGTTGTTAGCGAGATTAGCCGGTTGTTAATAACTCTGTTCTTCTCTGCTTGATTTCTTGATTATCTGATTCTGTGATTAATGAGGATTAATCGAGTATTTATAGCCTTGAGAAGCGTGCAACTCTCTAGGTTTAAGGTAAACCTAGGGCTGACCGGGCCTCTAGACTGGACTGGGCCTTGATGGCCGGTTTTCCCATTTGGCATGGGTGGACACGTGGCGTGTCTTAAGTGGTCCGTAGAGGACGTATCTGTGATTGACACGTGGCAGGCTCCTGTTGGCCTTCGTGAAGGACACGTGGCGGAACCTGGTTGGTCCACTTGTCAGACGGTGATTGGTGGATAAAAATCCCCTAATCAACAACTATCTCAATTTATGCAATGTCCTAGAAAACCTTATCTTCAAGCTGTTATTCATGTCATGAAATATTTGAAAGGAACTATGGACTGGGGATTATTTTATCCCAGCGAATCTGAATTGAAAATTCAGGGATACTTTGATGCTGATTGGGGAAGTTGTGCCTTTCAGTGCTAGATCTTTGACCGGAAACTGCGTTTTTCTTGGGAAATGTCTAGTATCTTGGAAAACTAAGAAGCAAAAGACTGCTTCTAAGTCATCCACAGAGGCTGAATATAGGAGTATGTCACATACCACTAGTGAATTAGTATGGGTTGATGATATTCTACAGAATTTGAAGGTGCAAGACGAGAAGCCTATTCTGCTACACTGTGACAACAAGTCAGCTGAGCACATAGCTCAAAATCCTATATTTCATGAGAGGACTAAACACCTCAACATTAATTGTCACTATGTGAGAAATCACAAAGAAGAAGGATTCCTCACAATTGTCCATGTTCAATCAGCTCATCAATTGGCTGACATCTTGACAAAATCCCTCACTCAGCAACAACCTAACTTTCTTTCTTTCAAGTAGGGTCTTGTTTCTCACCTCAAGCCCCAACTTAAGGCGGGGGAGGGGGGATGTAGAATTGTAGAATGATTATATGTCACATGATAGACATGTGACTGTTTTGTCTTATTTGCAGTGGCACTATTTCATTGGTGACAGTTATTAGCTTGGTGTGTTTCTCTAGAATGATCTGCATTCCTAGGATAGAATGTATCTAGGGATTGTAAGGAGCAGTGATATAAATATCCTTATAAGGCTGTACAATCAAGAGAGAAAAAGTGAGAGCAATTGTGTACTCACAAAAGTAGTGTACGCTCAAACCTGAATCAAAAGAAAACAATAAGTTTTGCTGATAAAATTATCTTTGATTACTTTCTTTTCAATTTCTCTTATATATTTAGAAAAAAGGTAAGTTTTAGAAAGTAGATAACCACAATGACATAACATATATAGGAAAATTATTGAAATTTGCAATTAACGTAATAATTCCTAATGACTGGTTACTTGATAGCGAGGACATAATAGGTTAGAAAGATAAAATACAAAGGTATGTTTTATCTCCATTATTTAATGGTTAAAGTCCTTAAAGATATTAATAAATGACAGGGGCGGCGGAGATCGGTACGACCGGTGCAACCGCACAGGGCCCCCAAAAAGTTGGGGCCCCATAATCAGTTATATATATTATTAAAATTGGTTTTATACATGTTAATAACCTTTGGTTTATTGGTTGTACCTACATTTTGCAGAGAAGCGATCCAGGGTTCGATTCTTTATTGACGTGGGTTTATTTTGTCAAATAAAAAAATTCATATGCTTCAGAAACAGTATGATCTGAATAACTTCTTTTTTTCTAAGTCAAATTTTCATCAAAAATTTAAAATCATCTATTTTGATTTACTTTGCACTTTTTGGTGTCTTCAATATTTTGTTTGGCTTACAAATTTAAGCTTTTGAAATTAATCAAATTATCAATGTGAACATGAAAAAAGGAATTAAAATAAATTAATCCATGTAATCTGATTGTTTAATAATCCATGTAAAACTCATTGAAGTATTTTTTTTTTATATTATTATTTATTAATTTTTAATCATGATATAGGGCCTAATTTTACAAAATCGCACAAGGCCCTGAAATTATTTGCCACGTCCTTGATAGTTGAATATTTGTGATGTCAAATGTGACAAATGTAAAATGATGAATTGAAAATGGAGAAACTTGTGACTTTTTGAGATCAGAGTACCTGTTTTGAGCTTGTAATTGACATATATACACCTTAATTAACTTCTTGAGTAATTGAATTTACGTACAAGAGTTGTTGAAGGAGCTGAGAAATCTTAAGATAGGGTTGTAGATCTGTCGAAACATGAATGAAGTGCTAGTGTTACGGATAATGTAGTACCTAAATAAGGAAATAACCAAATCTATCACTATTTAATTTGATGATAGGACGTTCATCTTCTTAATTAGTATAACTGAAATAACTGTGATGTTGCCCTTTCTTTGTTAAAGTTGCCTAGCTAGTTCGTGATGTCCATTATACTAGCTTTTTTTAATACTGACAAAAGGTATATATATGCTCCTCATTTTTTCTTAATTTTCTTGTTACTTGGCCAGTGATAATGCATGGGATATATCCTTAATAAATATATGAAGATAGTAATACCAGTATTAGATATAGAACTTAGAACACTCATTTGCATAGTTTTAGAAAAATTATTATTATATTAAAGAGGTGTGTATATATATATGGATATCATGCAAGTATGTTTGAACTTGAGTTATGAAGGTTCAATGGGCACTCAAGAGGGGGGGGGGGTGAATTGAGTGTTAAGTAATCGTTGGCTAATTTTGCTTCTTTTCGGATTATGTGTGAGGAACCAGTTGTGCTGGTTCCCGTACGCAGCGGAATATAAATAAGCAATAAAGAAGACAATAAATTTAACGAAATAAAACAAAGCAATAAAGAACACAACAAATTTAACGAGGTTCAGCCAACTCAGGCCTACGTCCTCCTATCCTAAGTTCTTTATTAATCTACTCCGAAAAACAAAGACAAAGAACACTCTGCTGTTCCCTACTCCGGGAACCAGCAAACCCCACACTCTACTCCGAGTGTGCTCTCGACTTACACTCGTAAGCCCAATGTGTTTGAACTCACAAACACTCACCCAGCCTTTAACCCCTTTGTTAAAGACTCAATACAAGAATCAAGAACTCCCCTTTGATCTCACTTCTACGAAGCTAATTAAGAGAAAAAGTTTAAGTACTAGAATGCTCTTGTATATGACTTGATGAATGGGATTAGTGCTTAAGTATATGCTCTCAAATAATTGCTCTTTTAATTTCTGGAGAGGCACACGAAATATGTGAAATAAGATGAGTTTATATAAGCTTAGATTCCTAAAACCTAGTTTCCTTAAATCACACAATCTTAGAGAATAAGATATAATGTAATTTTAGGAAAGTTTTTATCTTATTTGATTTAATCACAAAGATAGAATCAATTAAGATAAATACTCCTAGTTTTTAGGTAACCAAGAATATTTCATCTTATTTCCTGCTGCACAAAATATTTTCAAAATAATCTTTTCGAAAAAAAAATCTTTTTGTAAAATCTTTTTCCAAAACGGCAGCTCGAATACAGTGAACCTGGTTCCCCAACCTGGTTCCCTGAATTGAAACATGTTATGAAACCTGTTCCAACTTTGTACCAGATTTCATATCATACTTCAATATACTTTTAAGCACTTATATAACCCAAACATGCAAGCATACTACGGAGCATATTACATGAAAACCTAGATAACATATTAAAGCATAAATCGTCTTTTCTTCATGTAATCTTCAAGACTTGAATCTTCCTTGAATACTTCTATTATGAGCAAACAATCTTTCTTCGAAATATCTTCGAAAGGCTTCTATGCTCCAAGTCTTGGAATCAACTCAACTACTGCACATGTAACATGGTTAATGCACAATAAAGAGTATGTGACTGCTTTACCACGTAGCAACCATGGAAACAGTACATACTGGTTCCCTACCAGTACATAACACTTTTATCATATAACTGTTCCCTGTATAAAGACAAGTTAGTTCAATAAGAAAACTCATGTAAGTAATAACTTGTCTGGGGAAACAGTGTTCTATGTTAGCTGGTTCCCCTAACTGTATCGAACACTTTCAAGGACCTGTTTCCCTTAGCTGTTTGTCATCATTCAAAACTATCAATCAAAACCTAAGGGACTCAACAAATTCCCCCTTTTTGATGATGACAAACTTTTGAAGTTCCTGAACCTGTGAACATGCTCAAAAGGAAAACCGTCAAAAACTTCAAGGACTCAAGACAAGGACTCAAGACTCTTTGGAACAAGTCAGTTAGGCCAACTGGTTCCCTAAACATAAAATAGAAAATACGAAATAAAAAGACTCAAACTGACTCAATCTAAACTAGCTAAACCTTAGGCTTCAACTTCAGACTACTTCCCCCTTTTGGCATCATTAAAAAGTATCCACAAGTAAAAGCAATGTGCACAAGTTAATGTGCTTATCCATACAATGGCATCAACCACCATTCAAGCATTATGCTGCAAAAAGAGATTAGTCAAACAGTTCATACCATAGCAGAGTTAGTAGTTCATACAAGCCAACAAAGTTCAACCAAAGAAGCCCAAATCCATCCAAAAAGAAAGTTCATGGAATGGAAAGAAGTAGACAGACCAACAAAATCAGTTATTTTAGAATAAACATGAGGGTGAGGAAACAAGAACAGAAACAGCATCACTCCTCATCATCATTCTCGTTCCCTTCCTCCTCCTCAAACTTTGCAACATCTTCTGTATTATCATCTGATTCCTCTTCATCTTTGTCACCATGCTCTGCTTAAACCAAAATCATTGTATTACTAAGCATATTCTTGTGATTCCCCAATCTGTTTCAAAACCACTTCCTGACCTGCTGGTTCCTCTATTTTTTTTTTTTTTTTTTTTTTTTTTTTTTTTTTTTTTTTTTTTTTTTTTATAAAACATGAGAGATATGTACTGATTCAGAATGTTCTCCTTGTTGCATAACGAGTGCAAAACTGTTCTCCTTGTTGCATAACGAGTGCAAAACTAGCATCACATCAATCAAGCAAAGAGGTTCTTGCTGGTACCTTTTTTCTCTTGGTTCCTGGAACAGCGTCAATGGACTGTTCCTCCTGCACCTTCTCAGTGAACTTCTTTAATTGAGTTACTCTACTTCGTACCATGGTCTTAGCAGTGGGTGTCTCCTCATAATAACCAACAACCTCTATTTCATCCTTTTCACTTTGACTTTTCTGAATTTCCTCCAACTTCGGGCTTAAGGACATTTATGCTTCCTTCTGATGTTCCCCCTGAGACTGAGCTGGTTCCTTGAGTGAACAGTAACCAAATGAACAATGATGAATTTAAAGCATACGAGAGAGAGAGAGAGAATTTCGAGTGATGATGATTGATGATCTGCACAAAGGGTTAGTGTATATTTTTAACAATGAAGCACAAAGAGAGAAGAAGGAAAGAAAAGAGTTAGTTGAGCCAATAAAAAGCAACTGTAAAGGATATTTTTAAATTGAAATCAAAAATTTTGGTAATTATCTTTTACCATAATTATCTCAACCAACTATAAATAAGGCATATGATATGTTTGCCTTTTATATGGGATTAAATAACTGAAATAAGATAAATTCCTTCCAAAAGGATATATCTTATAGTAATCTTCCGAAAATAAAAGATATTATCGGATGACATATCAGAGCTGGTCTGCTGTTTTCCTTTGCTGGTACCTGTATAGAACCATGTCACGCTGTTTCTGGCAATTCAGCCTGATTTCACCTGTTTCTTACAACAATGATTCTCAATCCTTTTGAGATTTTGAACCATCTACACAACACTTGAAAGATATCAACATAAGTATGTACACACACTATACAAGAGAATACCATTCTAACCAATCATTGAAGGAAGTAATTGAAGCCAATACCTAAAATCTAACTAGACCTAAAAGGACTCTTAACCTACAAAAAGACTCTCTACACAAAGGCTTTGTGAAGATATCCGCAATTTGATCTTCACTTTTACAAAACAACATCTCCACCAATCCTTTTTCCACATTGTCTCTTAAAAAATGGTGTCTTATTTCAATGTGTTTTGTCTTGGAGTTTTGCACAGGATTCTTTGAAATATTGATTGCACTAGTGTTATCACAAAAAATAGGAACACTTTTATAAATAACACCAAAATCTTTCAGCTGGTTCCTTATCCACAGTAGCTGGGAACAGCATGAAGCTGCAGCTATATATTCAGACTCTGCCGTGGATAGGGCCACTGAATTTTGCTTTTTAGAACCCCATGAAATTAGACAAGAGCCAAGAAAGTGTGCCATACCTGATGTGCTCTTTCTATCAACTAAGAAGCCAGCATAATCTGCATCTGTGTATCCAATAAGATCAATGGTACTGCCTTTGGGGTACCACAATCCCAGATTTGCTGTTCCTACAAGATACCTAAGTATCCTTCTAACAGCCTTTAAGTGAGGTTCCTTTGGATTGCTTTGAAACCTAGCACACAAACCAACAGAAAACACAATGTCAGGTCTACTAGCTGTTAGGTAAAGTAGAGAACCTATCATTCCTCTATAAAGAGAAGCTTCAACATCTTTTCCCTTAAGATCAGCATCTAATTTTGTAGATGGGGGAACAGGTGTATCATAAGCTTTGCTGTTCTCCATGCCGAATTTTTTCAGCAACTCTTTTAAGTACTTTTGTTGATGGATCATTATTCCATCATCCATTTGCTTAATCTGCAGCCCTAGGAAGAATCCTAGTTCTCCCATCATGCTCATTTCAAATTCACTCTGCATAAGATTAGCAAATTCATCACATAAAACCTGATTAGTAGCACCAAATAAAATATCATCAACATAAATTTGTACTACAATCAAGTGTTTCCCCCTGGTTCTTATGAACAAGGTCTTGTCTACTGTTCCCCTCTTGTAATCATTTGCCATCAAGAAATTGGACAATCTTTCATACCAAGCCCTCGGAGCTTGTTTCAACCCATATAATGCTTTGTCCAACTTGTACACATGTTGGGGGAACAGTGCATCTTCAAAACCAGGTGGCTGCTCCACATATACTTCTTCCTTTAAATATCCATTGAGGAAGGCAGTCTTTACATCCATCTGAAACAGCTTAAAATTCATGTGAGCAGCATAAGCAATTAAAATCCTAATAGCCTCTAGCCTAGCTACTGGTGCAAACGTCTCATCATAGTCAATTCCTTCTTGTTGATTGTACCCTTGCACCACTAGCCTTGCTTTGTTTCTGACTATAGTACCAAGGTCATCTAACTTGTTTCTAAAGACCCATCTAGTGCCAATGACTGATCTTTCCTTGGGACGGGGAACCAGGTGCCAAACCTGGTTCCTCTGAAACTGATTTAACTCATCTTGCATAGCTAGTACCCAATCAGGATCAGTCAATGCCATTTTATAGTCAGTAGGCTCTACATTAGACAAGAAAGAATAGAAAGCACAAAAGTTTTGAAAAACATTTGTTCTCGTTTGAATCCCCTTATTTATATCACTAATTATTTGATCAGTGGGATGAGAAGATTGATATCTATAACTTTTAAAATTAAGACTGTTTTGTGCTTTCTCATTAAGTTGGGAACCAGCATGTTCATGGATCTCTCCTTCTTCTGAGGAGCCAGGAGGATTCACATTCATGCTGTTTCCTCTATCATTACTTACCTCAGGTTCAGGAGTGGTACCTTCTTCTGTTTCCCCTGAACTCATTACCTGTCTATTATTTGAGGAACCATCAGGACTTGGTTCCCCTTCAGAGTCCTCATTATCTTCATTTTCTTCTCTAGGCACTTCATCATTATCATCTGGTGGAGTATTTGGTAGGCCTAGATCTGCTTGCACTTCATCCGTGGGACCAGTATACTGGTTCCCCGTGAAATCCATCAATCCAATCACCTCATCAGGTTGTACCTGCGCAATCTCAGAAGACATGTTAAATTCATCAAAAATGACATGGACACTCTCCTCAACACGAAGAGTCCTTTTATTAAAGACTCTATATGCTTTGCTGTGAGAAGAGTATCCAAGGAAGATTCCCTCATCACTTCTAGGATCAAATTTATCAAGCTGGTCCTTCCCATTATTATGCACATAACATTTACATCCAAAAATGCGAAAATATGTAATGTTGGGCTTTCGACCTTTAAGCAGTTCATAGGGAGTCTTATTTAACTTTGGTCTAATGAGACCTCTATTCAATATATAGCAAGCAGTGTCAACAGCTTCTCCCCAAAAACTCTTTGGGAGACCACTCTCAATGAGCATCGTCCTTGCCATCTCCTCAAGAGTTCTATTCTTCCTTTCTACAACACCATTTTGTTGAGGTGTTCTAGGGGCTGAGAAGTTGTGATTAACTCCATGTTCCCTACAATAATCAATAAAGTTAGCATTATCAAATTCAGTACCATGGTCTGATCTTACCGAGACCAGCTTGTGGGTGAGCTGGTTCTCCACTTGTTTCACCAATGTTACCCATTCTTCAAACGTTTCATCCTTTGTGTGTAACATCATTACCCAAGTGTACCTGGAATAATCATCAACCATAACACAGACATATCTATGACCTCTTCGACTTTGTACTCTCATGGGACCACACAAATCAATGTGTACAAGTTCGAAGGGTCTGCTGGTACTCAAAACAGTTTTAGACTTAAAAGAATTTTTGACCTGTTTCCCCCTTACACATTCAGAACAAACTTTATCAGCTTCATACTTAATGTTAGGAAGGCCTACAACTAAGTCACGTGTTTTAAGTTTGTTTAGAAGTGTTAGGCTAGCATGTCCAAACCTCTTATGCCAAATCCATTGATTATTGTCAGAAACAGCTCTCAAACAGATGGACTTGTCTTGAGGGATTTTATCTAAGAAGGTAATGTAAACATCATGCTTCCTGGTTCCCTCACATACAAGTTCTCCTGTTTGTGAGTTAACTATGTGACATAGGTTGGCTTGAAACTCAACTATATTACCTTTGTCACATAATTGAGAAATACTCAAGAGATTATGTTGCAAGCCTTCAACATAATAAACATCATCTATTGCGTTAGAAAGTGTCTTACCAACCTTACCTAAACCAGTGATGGTTCCCTTGCTGTTATCCCCAAAGGTGACACTTCCTCCATCAAAGGCCACTAGTGAAAGGAATTGATCTTTATCCCCGGACATGTGTCTTGAGCAACCACTGTCCAAATACCAATAGGTGTCTCCCTTCACTCTAGCCTGCAAGAGCAAATCAAACATTAGTTTTAGGAACCCAAACATACTTGGGTCCCTTTTCAACAACATTAACATCTTGTTGATCCTTTCTTCTCCATACATATTTTACACCCTTGCTGTTCTTATTAGCACTAATTTTCTTAGCTGGACATTCATGCATTTTATGTCCATTTTTACCACAATGAAAACACACATGCATCTCTTTAGTCATGACATACTTGCCTCGTTGATATTCTTTGATCCAGGTGGTTTCTCTGGGAGACCAGTTAGTCCTGGTTCTCTGTCTAATATAACCAAGACCCACTTTTCCTCTGTTTCCTCTTGATGAAGTCAGGTAATTTAAGGATTCTTGAGCATTCAAAAATTTGTCCACATGTCTATGACTATCATTAAGTTCTTTTTCTCTGGTTTCAAGTGTTTTAGTTAACAATTCGTTTTTCTCTTTAAGAAAATCAAAGTTACTTTTTAAAGCTTCGAATTGTAGATTAAGCTTTGAAACCATAGAGTCAATAGACATGTCAACAACCACTGGTTGCTTGTCCTTTTTCAGTTGATTGATTTCCGCATGCAAATCACAAATATTACTTTCATACTTATCAATCGTATTACTGACATCTACACTGGTACCTGTAGGGGAAACAGTGAACTGTGCAGCTTTAAGTGAAGCAATTTCCTTGTGAGAGTTTTCCAGGTTGTAAGCCAATGTTTCAAAGGCCTTCAACAAGGAAGTTCTAGTACACGAATTTGCTTTACTTATAGCTACTGAAAAATCAAGAGTATCACTAGTGGTTGATAAGTCTCTAGGGAACCAGGAGGTCAGATCCTCTTCACCATCAATTGGTTCAAACGATCTTTCCTTTTCTAGTTCCACTTTACACTTGTCCAATTCAACCTCTAGTTCTGCTACTTGATTTTTTAGTTCATAACAGACTCCTTCTAGATGATCACAACTAGCAATAGCAATATTACATTCACCACGTTTTTCTTTTAATTCTCTTTTGCAAGTTATGTATGTTTCACTTAGTTTATAGCATTCATCTAGTAAGGAATCAATACAAGCAAGCATATTTTCTCTATCATATTCATGCATATCTTCTCTAATTTGCTCTAAGCTTACCTTGCGTTCATGTAGTACATCCTTCTTTGCCATAAAGCATTTGTTGAATGTACTGGTTCCCCCTCTGGTTCCTGGACCAGTGCTGTTTTCCTTGATGTTTGTAAAGGCAGTTAGGCAAACATCTGAGTTGGGTGATCCTTCTTCCTCATCTGACCCTGAGTCAGAGTCTCCCCACATGGAAGCTATCATGGCATTCTTGTATGCTTGTTTATCTCCGGATTTAGACTGTTTGTCATTCCACTTAGGACAATCTCGAATAAGATGTCCTTTTTCTCCACACTTGAAACATCCTGTAGAAGAAGAATTAGAGTTAGATTTTTTATAGTTTTTAAAATGCTTACCTTTGAAATTCTTTCTTTGATCTCGAAGAGATCTCTCAAATCTTTTTGCAATCATGCTAATTTCATCTTCATCATCTTCTACTGTTCCCTTAAGCGCCATGCCTCTTGCTGGTTCCTTCTCAGACTTAGAGTCAATCAGCATCTCATGAGTCATAAGGGAACCAATCAGCTGTTCCAGAGACAAGGTAGACAGATCCTTTGCTTCATATACTGCTGTTACCTTGGCTGTCCATGCATCTGTTAAACTACGCAATAATTTTCTCACAAGATCCTCGTCAGATAAATTTTTACCAAGAGATCTAAGATCATTTACTATAGTCATAAACCTACGAAAGCAGTCATTGATTTTTTCATTTTTATTCATGGCAAACAATTCATATTTAGACATGATTAAATCAATTTTAGACCGTTTTACCTCGCTGGTTCCCTCAAACGCAAGTTCAAGGGTGTCCCATATCTCCTTAGCGCTACTACAACCAGAGATACGATTTGTTTCGGTCTCACCTATTGCTTGTTGTAGTATTGACATTGCCTTAGCATTCTTTTCCAGCAACTTGTAATCAGCAGTGACCAATTCGCTATCTTTCTTGGGAACCTGGTTCCCCTCAACATCTGTCTTGAGAATGATATTAGGACCATTTTTAACTACGAGCCAGCATTCATAATCAATACCCATGATAACATTCTGGATCCTGTTCTTCCACCAAGCATAATTATTTCCATTAAACTTGGGTGACTTGTTGTCATAACCGATTGCACTTAATTCTTGAGTACTCATTCTTAACTCCTCTAGATGTTACTCTTTCGAGAAGCTTAGGCTCTGATACCAATTGAAGGTTCAATGGGCACTCAAGAGGGGGGGGGGGGTGAATTGAGTGTTAAGTAATCGTTGGCTAATTTTGCTTCTTTTCGGATTATGTGTGAGGAACCAGTTGTGCTGGTTCCCGTACGCAGCGGAATATAAATAAGCAATAAAGAAGACAATAAATTTAACGAAATAAAACAAAGCAATAAAGAACACAACAAATTTAACGAGGTTCAGCCAACTCAGGCCTACGTCCTCCTATCCTAAGTTCTTTATTAATCTACTCCGAAAAACAAAGACAAAGAACACTCTGCTGTTCCCTACTCCGGGAACCAGCAAACCCCACACTCTACTCCGAGTGTGCTCTCGACTTACACTCGTAAGCCCAATGTGTTTGAACTCACAAACACTCACCCAGCCTTTAACCCCTTTGTTAAAGACTCAATACAAGAATCAAGAACTCCCCTTTGATCTCACTTCTACGAAGCTAATTAAGAGAAAAAGTTTAAGTACTAGAATGCTCTTGTATATGACTTGATGAATGGGATTAGTGCTTAAGTATATGCTCTCAAATAATTGCTCTTTTAATTTCTGGAGAGGCACACGAAATATGTGAAATAAGATGAGTTTATATAAGCTTAGATTCCTAAAACCTAGTTTCCTTAAATCACACAATCTTAGAGAATAAGATATAATGTAATTTTAGGAAAGTTTTTATCTTATTTGATTTAATCACAAAGATAGAATCAATTAAGATAAATACTCCTAGTTTTTAGGTAACCAAGAATATTTCATCTTATTTCCTGCTGCACAAAATATTTTCAAAATAATCTTTTCGAAAAAAAAAATCTTTTTGTAAAATCTTTTTCCAAAACGGCAGCTCGAATACAGTGAACCTGGTTCCCCAACCTGGTTCCCTGAATTGAAACATGTTATGAAACCTGTTCCAACTTTGTACCAGATTTCATATCATACTTCAATATACTTTTAAGCACTTATATAACCCAAACATGCAAGCATACTACGGAGCATATTACATGAAAACCTAGATAACATATTAAAGCATAAATCGTCTTTTCTTCATGTAATCTTCAAGACTTGAATCTTCCTTGAATACTTCTATTATGAGCAAACAATCTTTCTTCGAAATATCTTCGAAAGGCTTCTATGCTCCAAGTCTTGGAATCAACTCAACTACTGCACATGTAACATGGTTAATGCACAATAAAGAGTATGTGACTGCTTTACCACGTAGCAACCATGGAAACAGTACATACTGGTTCCCTACCAGTACATAACACTTTTATCATATAACTGTTCCCTGTATAAAGACAAGTTAGTTCAATAAGAAAACTCATGTAAGTAATAACTTGTCTGGGGAAACAGTGTTCTATGTTAGCTGGTTCCCCTAACTGTATCGAACACTTTCAAGGACCTGTTTCCCTTAGCTGTTTGTCATCATTCAAAACTATCAATCAAAACCTAAGGGACTCAACAAGTTATTAGAAGTTTAGAGTTCCACAAGTATATATATGATTAAAAAAAGTAACAGTTAAAAAAATAAAAAAAAATAAAAAAATAAAGTTTATCACGAAAGGTTAAAATGAAGATGTGTTGACATGCATAAATCAACGTATAATCTTATCAATATGCATGATTCATTAAGCTTACATCATAAATGTTGTGTACCTAGCTTAGCAAAAGTAACTTTTTTTTTTTTTGGTATAAATTTCATCTTCATATACATTTTAGGATTTTCTTTTTATTGTGCGTTCCCTTTTATTGTTCACCTTGTTTCTTTTCTTTGTATGATGATTGTGATTTTATTATGACATTTTTGAGAATTGTTGTCAGCACTTTCTACTTCTAAGCAACTGGTTGATTGTGCGTTTGGCACGTTTTAATTATAATTTCATATGCAGAGATAGAGATGCATTTATACAAATGTGATGTGTTTAGCTAGGGCAAATTTTAGTAGGGAACTAACCATGTAATAATTTGCTTGATTTTGAAGGGTTTGATAGTCAATATGTAGGAGAATTATTTAATAATATAATAGTGCAAGTCTAAATCAAACGTAAGCAATAAGCCACAATTGAGTAAAATTTAAGTACATACTAAGTGAACCATAAACAAAGTGGTTTTTTTTTTCAATTGAAAAGGTACACGGTACTAATAATCTCCCATTCTCCCTATCTCATGATCAAGGAAGACTATTAGAATCTAAAAGTCTTCCTATCTAAGGGAAAAACTAATAGAGGGAAAAAAAATTCAGAAAAATAAAATATATAAAATATAATAATAAGGAAAAATGAAAAACAATAATCCCACCTTTAGTGGGTCTTCCACATAAAATCCCACCTTTTGATATTCCAAAAACAATCCCACCTTTCCCTCATATCTTCCATTAACGATCCATTTAACAGGTGACCTTTTAAACTGGTTAACCTCTTCTCTTTCCCTCCCAAAAGTGTTTCTTCTTTAACGATTTTTCGCAAAAAACAACAAAGCTGCCATTACCAAACTAAGTAGCAACACCCCAAAAAAAAATCCCATCTTTCACTCTGTTAGTTGTAGTCGAAGGTCACAAAGGTTAGTACTTTGAAGGAGGTTGAGTTCCGAGGGAGAGGAATTCGAAGTGGTGTTGTTCCAGGTAATTCGAGAAACCCTACTTTTTTTTTAACTTTGACGAAGTTAAGTAATTTGATAAATTGAAGTTGTAATCAGTTAATTAATGGTAGTGTAGCTAATAATTGAGTGATTTTGCATGTTAATATGGGTCCTTTATGTTTGAAATCTTTCATGGTGGAAAGTTTAAACTAGACAAAAATGGTTTGTGGGTTTATTTGGGAGGGGTGTATAGAACCTTTGATGATGATCCTGATGAGTTGTGTTGGTTTTATATGAAGGAATTAGTTGCTAAATGTGGTGATTATTCTGAAATTTAAATACTTTATTATTTGGTTTCTAGACTTGCGTATGAGGATGGGTTAAGGGGTATTTACAGTGATGATGAGTTCAGAGAAATTGGTAGAGTAATGGTGAAGAGCAGGACAGTAGACATGTATGTGGTTCATAGGTGTTGAGCTTAAATTTGTTGCCCCTGTCCAACAATCCCAAACTAGATCCAATACAACAACCCATCTCATTCTTGCCATATTGCATGAGCCTAATAGGCCCAAAAAATTGACTCCCAGGAGAGCTGGTAGATTGAGCCAAGAATCATGTGCAATACCAGAGAAGATGCCTTTGTTTGACAAAAATAAAGGCAAAGCAATAGCCGCACTTGTCCCCACTCCAACAACAAACAAACAACTGAAAAATCCATTTCAACAGAAAAACCCTAGTCAAACAAAAGTACCCCCAAATCAAACAGCAAACACATCTAAAACCTATTCCACTTTCATTAGATATGAAGTTCCTGATGATTATGATTGGGAAGAACATATAGACCCAAAAATCCCATTCCCATAGATACCTTGTTGTATGGTGCAGATGTTGATGGAGAAGATGATGATAAGGATGTGGATTATGTGTTGGAAGATGATTTGGATTTGTAGTGTGATTCTGAATTAGATGAGTGGTTTTTTTTATGAAGAGAATTCTAAAAATGACAGAGATGAGTATGAGGAAGAGGATTGCCTTGGTGATTATGAAATATATCAGGCTAACTTTTGATTTGATGGGGAAGAGGGTGAGAATAATGATATTGACCAATTAAAAGATCTTGAGGTGTTTGATATTGATACAAGTGATGATGAGCAAAGGGTAGTAAGGGAAATAGTTAAAGGTTTTAATTGTAGTATTGTATAATCAGCATAGAAACTTTAAGTAGAGGCCAGTAAGGGTAACTTGTTTGCACAGCAACGGGGGAACACAAAAGGTGAGAGTAGTAAGCAGGAAGGCTATGTTTCCGAATATGAGGAGTCTGATGATGAAATTCACACACCTAGGGAAAGTGATGAAGAGGAGACAATTGAGCAAAGGAAGAGTAGGAGAGGGCTGTTGGTAGGGCCTAAGACAGAATTCTCAGTTTTTCAGTGGAAGGTGGGTCACAGATTTGTATCTAGAGCTGACTTCAAGTAGGCTATTGCTAAGTTTGCAATTTTCCAAGGTAGGAACCTAACAATTGTTTCAGTAAATAGAAGTGGGCAGTATAGAATAGCTAGGTGTGAAGTGCAGTGAAGGGTGTCCATTTAGACTTTATGCAGCTTGGGATTCTAGGAGAGGTTTTTTTTTTGTAGTCAAACAGTAATGGGAGACCATACTTGCTCAAGAAATATGGAAAAGAACAAGCAATTGCTAGATGTGTTTAAGGCTAGGCTTCATTGTCCAGCTAAAGAGATTTTTGAAACTATGAGCACTACTAGAAAACAGGCAAATTTCGACGAAAAAATTCCGTCGAAAACATCCTGTTTTCCATCGAAAAACTCGTTTCCGATGTAATTTTCGCCGAAACCGGTTGTCAAAAAAGATTTTGTAGGAAAAACGGCCTTTTTCGACAGATTTAGTCCGTCGGAAGAGATTTTTCGGCCTGAAAAATCTCGTCGAAAATTTCCGACAGACTGTATTTTGCCGAAAATTTTCGACAGAAATTTCGTCGGAAAATGCTTTAAAAAAAAACACCTAGCACCACCCCTTACCACCAGCCCACACCACCCGCCACTAGCCCCACACCAGCCCACCTAACCCGTACCACCACCCACTACCCAACCACCAAACCTCCACCAGAACCCCCACCCACCTAACCGAACCAGACCCACCCACTAACCCTATACGACCAGACCCACCCCTAACCCTAAACGACCAGATTCACCACCTTAACCTACCCCACTTAACCCTAACACACCTAAATCAAGATCTACCACCCAAACGAAACCCACCCAAATCAAACCCAAATCTACAACCCTAACCCTAACAATTTTGGTCGAACCACCCATCCTAAGCAAACCACCCCACCACCCACCTAAAACCACCACCACAGCCGCTGAAAACCACAATCACAACCTAAAAAATAACAAAAAAAAATAAAGAAAGAAAATTAAAAACAAGAAAACATATTTTTTTACAACTGAAGCTTTTAATTTTACCTTGTATTTGGTTTAATACGGACAAATCCGACCATGAAACCTCTAGATCTAGGGATTTCATGGTCGAGTTTGACCGTAAAACAATGAATTTGATCTTAGAGAGGTAAAGAAAGTCGTGAGAAAGAGAAAGAGAAAGAAAGAGAGCAGATGAAGTAGAGGAGAGAGAAAAAGAAGAGCAGAGGCGTGAGAAAGAGAGAAGTGAGGAAGAGGAGAGTGCGTGAGAAAGAGAGAAGTGAGGAAGAAGAGGAGAGAGAAAGAGAATAGGAGAGGGCGGTGTGAGATCTGAGAAGAGAGGAGGAGAGAGAAGAAAGGAGGAGAGGGTTTTAAATTTGTAAGGAGAGAAATGATGAGAGGCCTGAGATTTAAAATATGAGAAACAATTTTTTTTAAAAAAAAAATTATATTTCGACGGAAATTCCATCGGAAATTTTCGACAGATTTATATTCTGTCACAAAATACATATATTTCGACGAATTGTTTGAATTTGTTGGAAATATCTGACGAAAAATAAATTTATCGGAAATTTTGAATTTTCCGACGAAATTACGTGTCTGTCGGAACCGGTCCGTCTGAATTTGTAGGGCTGGCAAACAGGTCGGGTCGGGTCGAGTTTAGGTCGACCTATTTACATAAACAGGTCAGGACTCCCCAACCTGAACCCGGCCTGTTTATTTAAACAGGTCAAAAAATACAACCTGAACCCAACCTGGTTTTAAACGGGTTGACCTAACCCGACCTGTCTTGACTTGCTTTTTTATTTTTTTTTTTTTTTTTTAAATAACCTTCTAATTTGCTTAGCCTGTAATCTTTTTAGATAAACCATTAAACCTATAATTTTTAAAAATTAACCTGTAATTCTTTTTTTTAAAATAAACCAGTAACATTCAACAACATAAAAATATAAAATGCAAATTCAAACTTCAAAGCCACAAGTATACATCAATAAAAAGTTCCAAGAGTTCCAAAATACTTCCAAAGTTCCATGAGTTCCACATAGTTGGCAAATAAAGGTTTAAGCTAAAAACTCCAAACATGTCCGAAAGACCACCGAAATACTTCCTAAAATAGCAACTATATTTTGATAGATAAACACTACAAATCAGGTTTGACTCCCCATGGCAGCTACTGGACTTTGAGGTGCACTTTTCGGAGGACTTGGTGTATTGGCCGCTTCATCATTGACTTTCATCGACATAATTTTTCCACAAAGATCTTCTAATTGCGGATCCATTTTAGCTTAATTTTTCGAATAAACTTAATAGAACCCTAACGGATTCCGTTAAGTGGTAATAAAATTAAAATTATGTGATTTTAGGTGGTAGCTAAATAAAATAAAATTTTAGAGGGGTAGCAAAAGTGAAATGCATGTGTTTTGATGGTAGTAAAAGTGAAAATTTCCTTATTTTTATGCATACTCTTGTTCTTCTTTAATTTTTGGTTCTATATTGTAATTATTCTATTTGTTGTTTATTAAATCAGTCAATTTTAAGAGGGGTCAATGTGGCACTTCCTCTAGCTGTGCACAGACATTGTTCTAGGCATATTTTTGCAAACTGGCATAAGAATTTTAGAGGTGATGAGATCAAATTCATGTTTTGGAATCGTGCAAAGGCATATAGTGAAGCGGACTATAATGATGCAATGGAAGTGTTGACAAAAGCCAATGCTGCAGATGTTGAAGCTTCCAAAACATATGCAACCCCACTGTCTTCTGTAGAGCATTTATAAAGACTAAGGGGAAGGCAAATGTCATCACATCTAACATGGCTGAGACATTTAATGGGTATATAATACAAGCTAGGGCAAAGCATTTGCTCCACATGTTGGAGGAAATTAGGACAACTTTAATGAGAAGGCTAGTGATGAAGAAAGTAGAAAAAGAGAAAGAGGAAGCTTCTAACTTAAGAGGAAGGAAATGGAGAAGTGGACAACTATGTTAATCTAAGGATTCAAAAGTAACTAGAAAAAGAGAAAGAGGAAGCTGCTAAATGTGAGGTTATACCTTCTACACAGACATTGTTTCAAGTTAGTTATTACTTGGACAATGTGTCTGTGGACTTAGAGAAGAGAACTTACACATGCAGGAAATGAGATATCTGTGAAATCCCATGTTGTCATGCAGTGGCTACAATATTCTTTTGCCATAAGAATGCAGAAGATTTTGTGGATGAATGCTATAAGAAAGACATGTACATTAAGGCATATGAGCATTCAATCCCACCCCTTGAAGGTGAAAGACATTAGCCAAGATCAGACTTGGTTTTGGATCCACCACCCATCAAAGTTGGCCCAGGCAGACCAAGGAAGAACAAAAGGAAAGATTTCTTTCAAGACCCTAAGAAGCCAGGAAAGCTTAGCAAACATGGCATGGAAATGACATGTAGTTTGTGTCAGCTTAAGGGGCATAACAAGATAAGGTGCCTCAACAAAGATATCGCTCTACCCTAAGTCCATGATGAGCCTCTTGCAAAGAGAGCCAGGGGTAGGCCAAGAAAAAAGGCTGCACCATCATAATCACTGTAGCAAACCTCTTCTGCCTATCTTACAGCAATAGCTGAGCCTTCAAGAATAAGAGAGGGGGTAGAATGGTTAGTAAGGGAGGCAACAGGGGACGGGGTACAAGGGTTAACTTAAGAGGAAGTACAAGGGGTAAGGGAATTGGCAGGGGGAGGGATCTTCTACCAGCAGAGGTGGGAGAACTGGAATAGGTGGGGAAGCCACTAGCAGCAGAGGAAGGGGTAATAATAGGGGAAGGGGAGGTAGCAGGGGTGGTAGAGGCAAGAATCAAGTACCATAGGGTTTTGGTGTTCTTGTTGCACCAAATGGGTCTACTATCACAAATGTAAGTCCCATTGGGTTTCTGATTTAGTGCAACACTTGTTTTAATCCCTGTTTTCATCTCACTAACTATATTGTTTCATGTTTGATTGCAGACACCAGGGAGTTTAGGCCCTCAAGATGTTACTGCCTACACCACAACAATCTCTTACAACTTCAGTCAAGCCTCCTCCAGTTGAAGAACCAATTCCTAAGTTTATTACATAATAGGTTGTAATAGTTTGTTATGGATCAACTTTACTCCTAAGTTTATGTATTTCAATATGTTTTAGTTACTAGAACAAAACTTTATCTAAGTGTTTGTAATTTAACAGAACCACATAAGATCAGACTTTGTTTGTCATTATTTTATGGATTCATTGATAGTTTTTGCTCTGTTTCACAAGTAATTTTAATTTATTTTAAACCAATTAATTGCATTAGTCAAGAACCCTTAAACATACACTTTGAGCAACAACAATTAAAGCAACCAAAATACTAATGACCCTACATTAATTCAATACTACAGCCAAATCAACACCCAAAATACTACACCCAACCCAAGCCAAGTCAAAATACTAGAAACGTACCACACTGATAGCATCCTTGCATGCCAAATTAAGCAATAAAAAAAAAGATCCAACATTCCTACATTTGAAAACATACCCAAAATACATATAAACCCACCAAACCTCCTAATACTTATACTACAACATAATATCAACCCGTAAAACTACCTAGTTAACATCATCAACACAACCTACTTCATCATCTGTACAATGGCGAAAAAAGCCCAAGAGAAAACCAGAGTAAGCATCAACCTCTTGTTAGTGTTGTTTTCCTTCAATTCAAACATGGTTTCAGTTGTAGCAATGCCCATCTCTTCCACCTTTTCAAAGAGCCTCTCCTTCTTTGCCTTCAACCTCTTCACTTTCTTCTTCATCATGTCGAGTTCATACTTAAGCTCACAGATCTAGTCTCCTTCTCCAAAACAATGTGCTGGAGTTTGCGAACATCATCAACCTCATCAGCCCATTTGACAAAGCCGCAAGTCCTCTGCTCCTACAAATTAACCAAATTAGCCAATTACAGTAGCAAAATTTTTTAAAAAAAAACAAAAAAAAAATCAATTTGAGCAATTGCTTACGGGCCAGTATGAACACCCAAAGAGCTGTTTCCCTCTTGTTGGACCATCGTAGTACACTATCCTTAGGGGTGCAATTTGTTGTGGTAACACACCACCTACGACTAATAACCACTTCCTTTGGACCTCGACCTTGAAGAAGAGCCAAGTGAATAATGACTTGCCATTGAAAGAAATTAGGGAAAAAAAGAAAGCTTGCAAGGTAAGAGAAGAGATGAGATGAATTAAAAGATGAAGTTGAAGATGAAGATTAAAATTGAGGGAGGGTGGGATTTATAACATTTGCAGAGAAGATAAACAGGGGGGATTTTGATAAATCAAAGCAGTTTGGGAATTTATCTGGTTTGGGTTTTGAAGGAATCACTTTTGTAAAATAACTGAAGTGGTTCAACCTTAAAGAAGTTTGGACTATATGCTAAGTAATGGGGTTCTGATAAGTTAAAGCAGTTTGGGAATTCATCTAGTTGGGGTTTTGAAGGGACTAACTTTGGAATGTGGTGACAATCAAGTGATTCAATCCTAAGTTTGTTTGCATTAAGTGTTGGTTAATGGGGTTCTGATAAGTTGAAGCAGTCTAGGAATACCAACTTTGAAGGTGGCTTCTCATATTTGGCTATTCATTATGCAGCTTGGAGGGTTGAACTCCATGTTGGCTGTTGAGAATACTCCTTCTATACTTTGATTTTCTAAAGTTCCCACAATAATTCTTAGGATGGATATGTCTCACGGATCACCAAGGCATTCTAATGTGCCATTAATTGCTGCTGTAACTTTCTACACTCACCCTTCCTAATCATTTCTAAAAAATTAACAACATTACCTGATGTTGTTTGTTATTATGCGTTTTAGGTTGTTAACTCCAAGAATTGGCCGCTGATATCACGATACAGGGCATTAGTAAGGAATTAATCTCCTAATTTGGTAAAAGTTGCTTGCATGATTCTACTTCTGAGATATGAATTAAGTGCAATAGCAGTGATATTTTATTTGGAAACACTTTAAAGAACAAATGGATTGTATTAATAGGGTTGTTTTCAAACATGGTTAATTTGCCATTATTGTTACTGTTGCTAAAATGTGGAGAAGGTTGTCTTAAATGTTTAAAGGCATAGGTTATTGGAATCTTAGATATCAATTGTATAATCAAGATCAATTGTCAAAGTCTTATTCTTTGATGTATGTGCTTTTCTGTTTTATTAAGTCAATTGTAATTAATTTTTTTGTTGTTTCAAAGTCTTTTGTTTGTCTATATATAGCATCGTTTTGTTAAGAGTAGTAACAACGTTGATATTTTTTGTTCAGCTGAATCTCATTTCTTATTGCCTTCAGAATTAGTTGTGCTGATAAGGAATTCTATGGTTGAATTTCTAGCTACATTTATTGTTTGATATGAAAATGATAATGAGCAACATGAAAAGTTGGTATTTTATTGTTTTATTGCTATGTCATTGATGCTAATGTGTTTTCATTTGTCCATTAGATTTATAATGTAGATTGTATTTTTAACTTGTGATTTTAAATGTATGAGCAGCGTATTCCTAATTGCTTCAGAGAGGTGTTGGATGATGGATTTCTGAATATTGAATTATTTTTTCATGGTGGTGATAAGTCTTGGCTTGTTACTTTAGTGCATGAAGAATATGGTAATGGATGGGGTACATATTTTAATGCAGGGTGGTTAGATTTTGTGGAGGATAATGGTTTAGATGTCGGTAACTCTTTAACATTTACGTACTTAGGGAATAGTTCATTTTCCATTGATATTCATGCTGCTAGGAGAAGTAAGAAGGTAATAGGAGTAGGACAGAATAAGGATTGTGGCAGTTTTGGGAAACAGCGTGGACGTAAGCCTACTATTCATGGACTATCACCGAAAATGAAAGAAACTAATTCTTGGCTTGCTGAGCTTGCGGCTTCCTGCCGTGAAGATTATTTCCTGTTTATTTTTTCTAAATCTTATTTCGATCAAGGAATTATAGTATGTTTGTCATTTTCTTTTCTGTGTTTTTGGTTTTTTTTTTCTTTTTTTTTGGCTTTTCTTTGTATTAATTTGTTTTATTTTGATGTTTTTCTTATGGCAGAATGTCACTCTGGATTTTGCTAAGGTGCATTTCAATGATTTTTCTAAGTCTACTGATGTAATTCTACAGAATTTTGATACATAATTTGAAGTGCAGCTGAAAATTGTGAAGAAGTATAAAGCGATCACTCAATGTAATATTAGGAATGGTGTTAAGGAATTCATTGACCGTTATAATGGCCAAGTAGACGAAGGTGCTTTGCTTAAATTCAAAAAAGGAGATCCCATTATTTTCGATGTTGATTTAGTCTTAGTGTAAGATTTAGAAATGGTTGTTCTATTTAGGAGTATGTGTTAGTAAGACTATATTTCTATTTTTCTAGTTATGTCTTTGTAAAGGGGTTAATAAGAAAGTGTGTGTAGAAGATTGTTCTTGGTTTAGAATTGATGTGTATTGAATCTGTATCTCAGCTTGTTTAATTAAGTATTTGGAGTGGAATAAATTATATAGTTTAAAGTGTTACTTGTGTAAGCATGTTTTGGGTTAGTCTCAAATTGAATGTTCTCTTTAATCTTGAAGCATCATAATTAGTAACATGATTTGCCTAAGAAGCCTAATTTAATTTTCACTAATTAAGTTTCAAACTGTAAGTGTAGAAGATCTTGACAAACCATAAACCAATCGCAAATATTCATCATCAAAAAATCTGTGGAATTCATTATTGTAGAAACATAAAGACATATTAAAACCTTGTTAATATACCTCTTTTTATCCACATGAAATTGTATTTAATCTTCGTTTAGAATACAGATCCACATGATGAAAGTGCATTCGATCTTAGTTATATATCCATGATTCATGGATTTTGTATAGATGTTGAAGATATTTCAGCTAGGAGAAAAAACCCCATGTCTCAAATGAGTGACACTTGCAGTGTGCTTCTTTTTTCATTTTTGCTTTGCCTTAGAAGCACACTGCAAGTGTCACTTATTGAGTCATGGAGTTTTTCCTCATTACTCTATGTTTGATGAATTTTGTGTAGAAGCTAAAGATAAGGAATGAGTTTTACTTTCTCTGTTGTGTTTTTTATTTATTTATTTTTTTGTGGAGTTCATACCCTCATTTAAGCTTTTATATAGATTTACAGCTATGAGTTAAATTGCTAAAATGTTAAGTTACATTGAAAATAATGCTTGACTATTTATTATAGTGGATTTTGACTACTGAAATTGGTCAAGTATTGTTACCAGTGAAAATAAGATAGATTTGTTTTAGTCAGAATGAATTGAGAGTTAATTTGGGATAGAACTGTTTCAGTCAAAGTAAATTAAAGAATACTATGACTTTTAATCCTATTTACAGTGTGGTTTAATTAGGTCAAACATGTCTGTACATAGATAAGACACTTTGACAATGTAGTTTATGCTTGTTGTTAATAGAATTTGTTTCTGTTAAATACAGGTGCTTTTTAATCACAAGTTATTTCACATACTTTGATAGTTCTAAAGATGTATAGTAACTTGCCAAGTCATGTTGTTATTTTTGGAGATGATTGTAGACATGAGCTGGTAGGCTATTTGTTTATTACTTTGTTAATCCTTAACACTTATACCATTTTTTTTTTTTTGGAAATAACTTTGTGAATATTGTAGGTGTTTCCAGAGGATTGGACTACCTTGTTGACTGAAGTTTGTTGTCCTGTGGAGGTTCTAATAGTCGTATATGGTCTATGCAGCTGGTAAAGGTTACTAAAGATACAATAACTAATATGTGTCTTGATATTGGTTGGGAAACTTTCGTTAATCAAAATCATTTGGTTGATGGTGAAACAATGATTGTCTATTATCCGACTATAGAAAATTCTATGTCAGAATTTTTTCTACTGCTATGATTGAAAGGCGAGCTAGTATTGAACCTATTCAAAGTGATGAAAAAATGTAAACCTATGTAAATTTAATTTTGGACTTTATAAATAAAGTATTGACATTGTGTTTTAAGTTGAAATCATAAAACATCTTTTTGAATTAAGTTAGTTAGAGAAATATGTATGCAAGTGACTGTGTACATGAACTAAATAATTTTGTAATAGAGATTAAAGACTTTGGAGATTTTGATTAGATAATAGATATTATTATATTCACATAAGAAACTGAGGGTACATTTCTTTACACGAGCCATCTATATTATGAAGGCACTTCTTAATATAGCAAAAGGTTGCCTATTTACATATTTGTTTAAGTGCTTACTTCTTCCTACAGACTTAGCATCCAAAAGCGTTACTTATTCACTTGACTAACTAGCCGATAGCAAAATATTTAAGTAGAAAGTTAAGGTTGATACTTAAATAAGTGGTGTTAATCAGGAACATGTAATTATAGTAAACTTGCTCCTAATCAAAGCCACTGATTACAAAATATTTAAAGTAGAATTTTATGTTTATATAGATTTTAAGTTGTTGTTAAAGCTTGTTTCCATGTGATCTGTTAGAGCTACGATCTTCCGATTCCTTTGACCTTTTTATTCATCATCATGAAACTTGACCGCGTGCTCATTTTTTCTTGCTTGATTGATTGTAGCACAGTTCCTACATCTGGTTGCTCCTCAAGCCTCATTGCCTTACCTTTGATAGCATTCACAGCTGCCTGATGTTATTCCTTTTCAGTGGTGATAGCTGATTTGTTAGATGCATTTTAGATTGGCTAATCTATGACATCCTTGGATGGTGTAGTGATATCTGTTTCTGACTCAGCATCATCCCTTTTCCTCTTGTGGCTATGATCTTTTGTACTGTTCTGGGTTGTTTCTTTTTCTGCAGCCATTTTTTATGCTATCACATAGGCATCTTCTTCCTCTTGGCTGAAGTGTGCAAGGTCAATGTTTTCAAGTGTCTCTTTCTTAATCATCTTGTGGAAATCTACCTTTGATTTCTTTGGAGTTTGACCAATATCTTCACAATTAGCTGTTTCTGTGTTGATGACTTTCACTGCATCTTGACTTCCAGACCCTGACTCAGCATTTGTTGAGCTACTCTGAGGAGGAGTAGCTGTCAGTTCCACATCCCTGAAGCCCCATAGTAAGACTTTACTATTTGTGAGTGCAGTTGTAGGTCCAACCTTGATCAGGAAATGAGTTGTGGCTAGCTTAAAAACTATTTCATCGAATTTTTCTTTGTATTCCTAATCACATATCCAATAAATAATAAGTGAAGAAACCAATAAGCAATAGTAATTACAATTGATGTAAGCAGTAAGTTTATGTTTTCTATAGATTAGATTGCTTACTGTCATTTTCATTTCATAAATCACTTCTATTGGCATGTCAAATAGTTTGACAACAATATCTGCAAAAGTATTTAGCTGTAATGCTCCAGTTCCATTAGACATTGAAAGTAATTGTCGCCCTATATATTATGAGAAACAATGTTAAATTTGTTTTGTATTCTACATTACATAAATATAGAAGTTAATTGATGCTAGGAGTTATGTAACACCTATAAGCAGCATGTATGCCCTTCCTTGAACACGCTATGCAATCATAGACTATCTCAAGAGGTATATCTGTTTGTTTACCGCAGTAAGAGCATCCAATGTATGCTCTCAATTTTTCAAACTCTAGATCTGGAGTGACAACTCTCAACCAAAAGGCCTCTTGTGGAAGTGTGTTTGTGGACTGCATTGCACAAATAACATGTACAATTAAGGTGAAGTTTTAAACAAGTATATTATGTAGCAGTGTTAATTGTGCATTCTATTGCTATAAATCAATTAGGTGCTATATCTTATAATGTACCTTTTCCCCTTTGAGACGACCTATAGTTGTTAGAGTTCTTTCTGCTAAATGATTACTAGCAGCATTCAGTCTCTTTGCTGATCAATTAGCATAACTCGATGTTTCTTTTCCCTTTGTTGTACTCGTAAAAAAAAAGGAAATAAGAATCTAATGGCACTATAAATGAATATCTATACATTTTAAAATAAGTAATTCAAAACAATTTTGAGATATTATACCATTCAGCTAAAGCTGTTGCTTTTTCATCTTCAGGGTCTTTGATTATAAAAGTATACATGGTTGATTCAAGTGCAAACCCTATAATTTTTTGAATGTTAATACCTGTATTATATTTATATTCCATAAATGTGTTACATTTTAGGTTAGTGAATTAATAAAGTTCATTCTGTCATACCTTGGCGAGTGATAGGACGCAATGCTGTGATGCCAACTACTTTAAAAGACTCGTTGTCTGAAACAAGCGTTTCACATTGATCTCCAGACAGATCATTCCAAGTAGATACTTTCACCAGTTGATTAGTGCTGTAGTTAGAATATTAATAATAATTAGTATGTTTTGATGAAATGAAAACCATTTATTGCAATTAGTTCAGCTAGATTGTAATTTAATAACTACTACCTGTGATCAATCACCATTAGATCTCGAACAGATGCTTCTTTGTTCTGAGTTGTCACTATTTTTCTTTATTCCTTCAAAACATTCATAACAATTACAAGAATGTCTATGACAAAAGAAACAGAGTTAATGTATGTATTCTTTATTAGGATAAACTTTGCATGTTTCTAGTTAAATGAACGATAAACTCTGCATGTTGCTAGTTTAATTGAATTGTTTACCATGTCTCTCATCATCAACAGGAACTATTGGAATAGATGCAAGAGATTGATATCTAGGATAAACTGATTCTCCTTCTGGGTCAATAGATTGAATGAGAGTTTTACTTCCCAATGCCATTTGAAATGGAAGGTCATCTTCCCTACCTCTCCACTATAAATCTAGAGTTCTGACTACAGCATCAGCTATTTCATAGTTGCCCCTGAAGCTGATAACATTCCAATATGCTTCAAATTGATTGCCAAAAAGTGTCATTTTAATCCGATTTTTCTGTCAGCAACAATTATTTAAAAAACATGTCACAATATTGTTCAATTTTGTGATTTATGATAGGGAAGATAAGCACGTAATGATTAAAGCTATTGTATCTTGTCATCTTCTAAAATAATATAGTGATAACGTACAATTTTTTTTAGATTTTTGAGGACGACCTTTTTCTGCAACCCTTACTTTAACCTTATTGCATCTAGTTGCTATATCAAGTTCATCTAGGTATTTTCGTAAAAGTGCCATGGAAATGACCTGCGTAAGGCATGATTTAACATATTTTAACAAATTATTGTACATAGTATATATTTACATTTGATAAACATAAATTCCACACATTTAACTATGGAAAAGGCAATAATTAATTTCACAATAGATGACATACATCTTACAACCAGATTAAAATTTATATGGAAGCAATCTTTACAGATAAGTGTAGGTAGAAACAACAAGAACCCACTTATAATGGAGCACATTAAATCAATATGGTGGCAATGAAGGAACTAAATAACACGCACGCCTAATCAAATATATACATATTACTTTCAAATGAAAAATAACTCTATTTCCTGAATGTTTTCACTTTATAATTAAGATCTTGGATTTAAATAAGAAATTTACAATATTAAATTGATATGGTAACAATGAAGACATTAAAATCCATGCATGTCTTATGAAATGTACAAATATATATATATATATATATGTATGTATATATATATATATATGTATGTATATATATATATGTATGTATATATATATATATGTATGTATATATATATATGTATGTATATATATATGTATGTATATATATTCAAACAAATTTCACATTTTTCAGGGTTCTAGAATGTGTTAAACATTTGATAATATAAGCCATTTTTTTTTTCTTTAGCATGCTTCAAAATAGTCTTTGATTGTGTTGAAAGCAGCAACAATTATACATGCATCATATAGGAATTCTTAAAGTCATCATATTGTACTCTATATGATGCAATTTCTCCGTAATTGCAATTAATTGAACTTATAGCATTGCTTGATACAACTTTTTGCTATAAGTTCTCACATGTATCATATTCTACTAATCCATTAAGCAAATGGGGATCTAGCTTTTTGCTAACAAACTACACTGCAAAGATTTAATAATTTTTTAAAAAGCAAAAAAACTTGTCATTTTTTTTTTTCTTTGTTTCTCTCTCTCTCTTCTTTTTTTTTTTTTTTTTTTTTTGGTTTTCCTATTCCTAGGGGGAGGACAAGTCTAGCTAACTTTAGGTATTCTATTTAGTCTAATAATAATAATGTATAATCTTAAGTTGCTAGTTGGAATAGTTAAAAGAAAAATGAAAGATCTTTCTTAATTAGTCTTCTTCACTTGTACTGATAAGTTAGATTCCATGTTGTTACATCATTGTAGGAAAATAAACCATTACTGATATTATTAAACTAAATTAAGCTTTAATTCTAAATAAGTATACATATTTCTAAATTGCAAAATACTTACAGAATAATTTATCATTTGATAGTTTGTCCTGCATTTTTAAACTAAACAAAAAAAACTTCATTCAATATTGAACTTGGAAAAAAAATAAATCATAAACGATGCATATTGTATAAAAACACATATTTGAAATAGGGTATGTTGTATTACCTAGTGATATAATCAAATAATTCCTGCCATTTGAAGAATGTCAAAGGATATAACATTTTTAACATAATCAGTTTTTTGTTCCAGAGTATTGCCTTGAGCTATGACACTAACATTAACTGATTCTCGAGCTCGAGAAAGAGCAACATATAACTGACCATACGAAAAACATGGTCGTGGAAGATATACCACAACTTTACTAAGTGTTTGTCCCTAAGCTTTATTTATTGTAATTGCAAAACCGAGCTTGAGAGGAAATTGCTTCCTTTGAAACAGAAAAGCATACCCTATACCCTGAAGATTCTGAGGGGCGCAAGTTTATTCTTGGTATTAGTACATGTTGCCCTTGATTATGACCAACAACAATGGCGCACTCAATTAGGTTAGGAAAGAACCGCTTGCATATAAGTCTTGTTCCATTGCATAGACCATATGATGGCAGAATATTTCTCAAAAAAACAACTGGGTTGTTCACTTTAAGTATGAGTTCATGAGGACTCATACCACCAGGACATAGTTTGTTTAAAACTTAACAGGATAGGTGGCAGCATTATCATCAATCATTGTATCATAGCCTTTATACATCACTGCTTCACCAGGAAATTTGCCTATTAAGCCTTAATTTATGACATCAACATCATCATTCATCGGAGTCAATATAGCTCTTGTTGTAAAGATATCTGAGCTAAATGAAGGCATGTCCATCTCTGGGAAAGCTACAGCAGTAAGACGCATATCATCAGTTATATCAGTATCAGAAGATTCAACGATACTCGATGGAAGCTTAATAAATGCATGTTCACTATTTTGTAATTCACCATTCCCTAGTGCCAACAAAAAATAAGTATATGGAGGATCATGTTTAGCTCTAATGTTTTCAATTAATTTAAATTTGACTAACTTCGTCCACACAGCTGAACTAACTACACTTGCAGCAACAACTTCTCGTTGTGTCTTTCGAGGAACGACAGGAAGAACTTGCCTGAAATCTCCACCAAAAACAACTAACTTACCTCCAAACAGCAATTCAGGATTGCATATATCCCTCAATAACAAGTCAAGAGACTCGATATTCTCCTTTTTTGCCATTGAAGCTTCATCCCATATAATTAAGGTTGTTTCCCTTAGCAGTGCAGCAAGACTTCCTTGTTTTGGAACATTGCAAGCAAGAGAAGCAAGAGGATCTAAAGGTATTTTAAATCAGGAATGAGCAGTTCTGCCAGAAGGAATATTAGCTGCAGCAATGCCTGAAATTGTTGTTGGTAAAATAATTTTTTTCATTAATCTAATTTCTGCATTCAAGACATTATACTAAAAACTTTTTCCTGTTCCTCCAGGACCATCTATAAAAAAACCCTCCAGTCTTATCATTTATAACACAATCCACTATAGCATCAAACGCAATTCGTTGAGCCTGATTCAACTTTTCTTTACATTCCAGACATTCTTTTGGTATTAGAGCATTAATTGCATCTTCAACGTCTTTTGTAATATGTATTGCCTCACTATCATCTTCTACTAACTGGTCTAATCCAAAAGCTTTAAGACTACTTCCTATTAACTCAACATATTGCTCAATAGATCTTATAGTAAGATGTTTGACTTTACGTGGATCCTTTGAATATCTGTATTGATAATCTTTAGATAAAGACTGATAAAATTTATTCCATAGAGATAGAGGATTGCTAAGCTGACAAAAGATAAGCAACATTGCAAATAGCTTACGAATTGCAAACGACATTTGAATGGCAAATCCTTATTTTAAGTATAATTCTATTGCATCATCCTCTTCCAATAATCCAAGCTTAAGTGTTGCCTGCTGGAAAGTAGCACATAACTGACCATTGATTGTATGGAGATCTTCAAATGACTAGGACTTCTGACATTGTGAAGCAATAGCCGCAAAAAATATCTGTCACCCTCGGAAGGTCTAACAAATGCTAGCCTTCCAATGGTTATTTTTTTATTTTGTCTCTTATACCATTTTTTGTCTGATGCATCCCAACGATAATGCTCTGAAAATTCATTATATAACCGTCCAATCCCAAGAGGTAACTTAGAATTCATCTTGAAAAATTCTGTAAGACAAGTTCGCGAACGCTTATCATATGAAACAACTGTTGTAAGCTGTTCATGAGGTTTGAGATGTATGACTTGTGAATTAGGAAAATTAACAGGAAGAGGTAATACTGGAGGATGCATTTCATACAAATCAAAAACAAAAAGCTACCATGCAGCCTCACAAGGTGAAATCCAACGACCAGACTGATATTGCTCAATTTCATCCTGCAGTGGTGCACCATATCTTGTTTCAACAATATTGAAAGATATCCTATCATGTCCTTTGTAGACATATTTATATAGGTATTTAATTGCCTCTATAGTAGAACAAACTTCGACATTTAAATGACAGTTGAAGTATGATAAAAGATATGGATTATATGGAATAACCCATATATTATCCATAACAACATTCCGGACTCTAGCAGTTTCTTCTGTTGCTCTTCTTCGATACAGAGGATATCCATCACTGTTACTCCTAGTTTCATCACAAAATTTCTTTGGATAGCCATATTTGCAATAATCAGGATCCTCTTTATGCTTCATGCAAGGACATTCTGGATTTAGATGACCACATGGGCCATGCATCATATGTTTAATCACAATTTGCCTTAGATATGCATGTTCAACATATGGTATTTTGGCAAACACATATTTATCATAATCAGTAAGACACTTGATTTTGAACTCTGGCTTTTATATAATCAAAAAATGAGCATGAGGTAATCCTCTTTTCTGAAATTCAATAACATAGATCATCGTAGCCACCTTTCCAAACACCTTTTTTTTAATTAAGTGATTTAAAGCAAGTGCCTTTGCTCTGAAAATCCTTGCAACTAAATCATGCCTATTTTGTGCATCTTCTCTAACAGCAAGCTCTTGTTTTATTTCTGGCCAATTGGCATTACATGTCATTGTTATGAATAGATCAGGCTTACCATACCTCTGAACCAATGACATTGCATTTAGATATCTTTACTTAAGGTCACGAGGACTTCCAATAAATGTTACAGGTAACATAACTCTTCTTCCTACATTTACAGCAAAATTTTCACCACAGTTAATAGTATTAAGAAGTCCTTGATAAAGATCAACCCTTATTGTCTGTTGATTTGTACGAACGAAATCCAATCGTGTGTTCTCCACCTTTACATACTTATCAACTATATATTGTTGAAAACACCTACCAGATCTAAGTACTAAATTATTAGGCCGACATTGAAGCTTATATGCGTAGTATTCCCGTGCTGAAATATTTTTATCAGTCTTAGATGAACTGCCATTTGCACCTGTAAAACCATATTTGTATATAATACATTATAATTGTATCGAGTAGTAATAATAAAACTTTTAACTTGATACGTAATAAAACATAATCGGAATTTTATGAGAACATGTTCTTTAAACCCAAAATACAGAAACGACATACGTCTGGTCTCTTTTTTTAATAAGTCCTCAGTAGTGTGCACACTGCATTGAGCAACAGGATCTGGTTGAGACTGTATCTGCTGTCTTCCACCCTTGGACATTTTTTTAAGGCCCTGAGTCCACCCACAATCACCATATGGAAAAAGTAGTGGATATTGCAAAGGATCATAACAACCATAATAATGCATGATCCTTTAAGAAGAATCATTATGACTAGTAACCAATATGTGTGGACTTTCAGATTCACTGGAAGATGTGCTCTCCGGCCAAATTACTGCAACCTCATCTGTTGTAGGAGCATTATAAACAGGCTGATCCGGAACTGTAGTTTTATTTATCATAATCTGTGTTGATTCAGTAACTGGAAGTTCTCATAAAGATCGAAAGAATCTAGCATAAGGATTTAATGTAGAAACCACCATAAGTATTGCTAAGACATCTTCTCTTAATTCTGGAAAACATCCAAGCCAGCCATTTCATGTTGTCCATCATAAAAATAGAGCTGCATATACTTTGGCCTTACATCTCCTGGAACTAAACTAGAAATATAATGATAGAACTATCCATGTAACTTGAAGACATAGATGCCTTTTTTCGTCTTAGCATCAAAATTCCCACCTAATGAAGTAAAAGCAAATAAATTGTTGTATAATCGCACATATTGTCTAAAATGCTTTGCATCTTCATCCATAGAAGTAAACAGCCTCACAAGCTGTGAAGGATACTCATTGGTAGCAACTTCATCCATAGAAGTCCAATACAAAAGCATAACTAAGCAACCATCTACATCATATACATTCCAAAAGTAACTACATTCTGCTGTCTATGCATAAACTAACCTAGCTCTTTTAGAAAAACAAAGAACTAAGCAATACAGAGATGTTTCTACTACAATCCAAGTTCAAATAAAAGACATCTAGTCCTCTGAAAACCTTATACGCTTAAAGCTAGCATCTAAACCTTCTCCAACTACAGACCATAAAGAGCGCTTGTTAGAAGGTATGACAGGTGACACTGACACAGGAACTTGAAACTCCTTTACAACTGAAGTTATACAATCCTGCTCAACAAGAGCTGCAGAAGGTTTAAGCTCTTCTTTAATTCCCAACACACGTTCCTTGACTCTTAAATAACTCTCCCTATCCAAAGTACACAATATAACATCAAACCTACATGTTGTTTCCCTATAATTAGCATCCACAATCTGAAGATTGAACACATTAATAAGATAATCAACAGCCTTTCTAGCCAGATTTTGCTTAGCTGCAGCTGGACTTGGACAGTAGTCACTAAATAGACAACAAACCAAGAAATATACTGATCAGAAAGATGCTCAATAGTCTCAATCGGAGTACACCTCAAATCAACAGACCTTAAAATAGTCCTTAACACATCAAGGAAATCAATAACAATCTTCTTGCGGTTGTTTTCAGATTCAACAGAGACACCTTCATGCACATAGACCTTAGGCTCTCCTTTCTCAATATGTTCTAGTTCCTTTTTCTTAAAGCAATACAATTGCCCACAACGATCATACATTTCATTTCGTAGGGCTGTTACATCCTCAATAACTATTTCATACTTCTTCACAAGATCACACACAACTTTCCTAGTAGCAACTTCACAAGATTCCTCTACATTATCAGTATCCCCACCAATATAAACACAGGGAATGCAATCACTATCTGCCCTGACAATCACACAAGCAGTGCTCTCACGGTCATGGAGAATTCGGTAATCCGGATCAAGAAAATTCAATAAATTGGTAACTTGCTTCAACAAAGGGAAAAATGGAATCACTACTTGTGTGGGCAGTGCATCCATAACTTGTCATGAATTTTAGAACCTTAATATAAGTCCATAAACCACCTTATATAATTCAGAACACAATTTACACTAAAATATTTTATCACACTATGATGTAACTTAAACTGAACCAATCTAGCTAGAGAATCCACTCCACAACAAATCAATAACCAGAAACAAATTCACATAAAACCCAAAAAAAGATACATGCATACACTCCAAACCCACATATGCATAACATAAAACACCATTCTAAAAACAGGACACACTAATTACAAACTAATTCCACACTAATTACACACTATTGACAGTCCATATATGAACATAAAGCCAAAAACATACAAATTTAACAAAGAAGGAAATAGATAGTATTCACCAAAATATATACCTCCTCCAAATTATTGAATTGTGAATAATTAATAAGTAAATAAATATACCTAAATCAATAACATTATATGGTTGCATGTAACTCATAAAAAGCATGCATCCATTGATCACTTAAAATAAAGAAATTTCTGACTTTTTAAAAACAGACAAGTTTTTAATCCAAAACAATATCATTTATGTCCAATTTAACAAAAAAGAAAATAGATGATGTTCACCAAAATACCTCCTCCGAATTACTGAATTGTGAATAATTAACAAGTAAATAAATATACTTAAATCAATAACATTATATGGATGCATGCCACTCATAAAGATCATGCATCAATTGATCACTTGGAATAAATAAATTTCTGACTTTTTCTAAACAAACAAGATTAAGCTTTAATCAAAAACAATATCATATATGCATCCAATAATTTGTTCATCTTAGTAAATGAAAATGTTCATAGTCATGAATACGTATGATATTGGTCCATTTGATAAGGTAAGTTCTTTGTACAAAAGCAATGCATGCTTATACAATGTAGTAATTGCAAATTACTTGAATATTGGTTGATCAATTTTACTGATTGAGTTTCAACAAAGAGAACAACAAGAGTACAGTAGAAATGAAAGAGCAAATATACTTCTTCTAAATTAATTCAAACCTTATATATAGAATGACATTCCACCCGAAAAAAAAAAAAAAAAAAAAAAAAAAAAAAAAAAAAAAAAAAACCTAATCTATAATCACTTAAAACACATGCAAACAATCTCATGCCTTAAATCAAGGAACATTGTCTCACCTCTTCTCCGTCGTTCTCTTTCTCAAGTAATTTCAATTAGTTTTTTTTTTTTTTTTTAAATAAAAATAAGAAATAATAAAAGGAATGGCAGATTCGCTAATACAATGAAAGAGTAAGGATAATGACGCCAATTTACTATTCACGGTAACGGTAACACTTATTCCCTCTTTTAAAGGGTTGATGATCAGGATAACACTTTGTGAGGTAAGTTAGGGCAAAAGGTTGTGATATAAAGTAAAAGCTCACACAATTATTGAGCTTTACACGCAGACAAAAAATATCATTACGAGTTTACCTTTGTCGTTTTTATAAATTTTCGCCATAATCAATTACGTTACCCACCTTAAACAGCCACAATGTCAAGGAAACAGTCACACAGTCAAGGTTCCCGTTTTTTTTTTTTTTTGTGAAGAAGTCAAGATTCTCCATTTGTATAACGTGTCATGTTAAGTTACAAAAATAAATATTTTTCCATGACCAAATTAATTATATAAGAAAAAGTACTATAGACCCGGGAGTAGAGTCGTAAACCTTAAAGAAATTTTTTTAACTTCATCAATTTAGATTAATCAAGTTTAGGAAGACTATCGTTTTATTTGCACCCAAAAAAAAAAAAAAAAAAAAAAAAAAAAAAAAAAAAAAAAAGAGACTATCGTTTAATAAAATTGCTAAAACTACAATGAGCCTATGATTAACTCTACCCATATTTATACACCATTACTCATTATATAGTACCAGACTACCAGTTATACCCAACAACATGCCTCATTGGCTCATTACCACAACTGCCACCATCAAGCCTCGATAACCAACTGTTTTTTGCCACCAAAATCACCCTTCCCCCGTTGGTTTGGCGGTATTAGGCCTCTTGCTATGGAAAAAGGAAGACAAAAACCACCCCGAATTCTCACTACCACCCAAAACAAACCCCACCGCCAGCTATATTACTGGCGATGCCTACCTTGTTTTCACCGTGTTCATACAGTAAGGGAGGAACAAAGGACAAATTGAGAGAGAAGTAAAGAGAGGATTAACTGTTTTGGAATTGGGGGTTGAAAGTGAAGGAAGTATGTCTCCGTCAAGTGCAATTACTAAATATATTAAGGATCACTATTATGGAGATAATTAGTTCATTCTTTTGGGTCGTCATCATCTGTTGCTAGATATGATAAATGATCTTTGAGCTACTCAAATAGTCTCAAAGCCAAATAGAATGGATCCTATGAGGTCACACACAAGGGTATTGGATTGAACAAGTGTGATGTCCATTAATGGGCCTCATGAGGCTATGACAAACCATGTAAGGGTTTGAGCTAGAGTAGTTAGAATAGAGTTAGGAATTTGGGCTTAACATGGACTCTTATTTTAGATATGATCTATAAATATAGTCCATGTCTAGGGTTGATATAAGACATAATTAACAGTCAGTAAATTGTGAAACAAGGCAACCAATTCCCAAAACCCTAATTTCTCTCTCCTCATTCACGCACGCCCTCCCCCTTTCACCAAACCGCGTCGTGGTGGATCGTGGTTAGTTCGTTCCTCTCCTCTCCGTAGAAGGTTGATTGAAAGGGTTTAATCACAACTAACTAGCATTAGTGGAGGTTCAATCCGTGCTTGTGGACTAAGTAGAGGAATCACATATGGAGTTCTAGTTTTCCTGTTGTTCTTGCTCAATCACATGTAGAATCACGATTCAAATGTATAATTTTATGTTCTTTATGTGTTGTACATTGTTCTTGGTTGTTAGATGCTTATGAATATGATTCATGCAATTCTGCTTAGTGCATCTATAGTCCTACAGAAAGGATTGGAAGTCCTAGTTGAAATTCATTGATAAGTAGTTATGAGAAATTGAGAAGTCAACTATTCAGATTCTTGTCCTGTATACAAAGTTTTCAGTAGAAAAATATCGAATTTCATCTTTTGAATTCAGTTATGAGAAATTGAGAAGTCAACTATTCAGATTCTTGTCCTGTATACAAAGTTTTCAGTAGAAAAATATCGAATTTCATCTTTTGAATTCAGTAATGCTATACCTGGGTAATCAAAACTGCAACCAAATCAAAATAGTAAATTCAAAAGAAGAATAATAGTTCTGTATACAAATACAATAGTACAACACATTGTCTGCTCCTGATTGATTATGCACTAGCAGTCTGCAATATGCTCAAGTCTAATTCTAATAGCATGTATGTCTTCTATGTTTCTGTCATACAATTTACAGGACGGCTACACTGTACAGTACCATACAAGATATTCAATACATGAAGAAACAAAGCAGTAATCCATGACAAACGTAATCACTGCAAAGCATTCAATGGACACAATCTCTCTAATGGCTGTCAAAACATAGCCCTATTCTCAATGGTTACTCAGCTTGTCCAAATATCTATCTCCGGGCTAACCGTGGCTGAGTTCTCTGCTGAAGATTTTTACGAGCAATAACAAGTATATATGCAAGAGTACTACTCACCTTCATATTCCAATCACTTTTTCTCCATTTTGCTTTCAGTTTCATCAGAAGCTCTACCTGGGAGGTCTTTCAAGAGAAAACCAGCCAAATTTACCTTTCCGGAAATCTGTAAGGATGCGAAATGAAGCTTGATGAACATCCCCACTAAATAATTTGAGAGCAAGCTTGTGAACAAATCTGCAAAGTAAGAGATATAGAAGAGTGCCAATCAAAATTAAATAATAAAAAATATAACAAAATCCTTCAGTCTGAAGAGTGAAATTTTCAGCTTTGTGAAAGACAACGTTTCTCTCATCAACAATTGAAGTCAGATAAGAATTCATGGACATACATTTGACCAGACTGGCCGTCTGTCTCAATCCTGTAACGATGGTAAAGAGCCTTTGTACCTAAACCAAGAGGCAAATGCTTGAATAATGAGAGTTAAAAAAAAAAAAAAAGAAAAAAAAAAGAAAAAGGAAAAAAGGCTTCTTGCTAAGAATAGTCTTTCATTCCAGCTTGACTGTCCTCTTACAATATCAACCCATGTTATGACTTTTAGAAATACTTTGAGAAATATTTAGCCAAAAGAATGTGAGGAAAAGGAAAATTTTGATTATTTGAAATTTTAATTTTTTAGCAGAAATAAAACAGAAACTACCGAATACTGACAGTCAAACTAATAAGAAAGGGGATAATATATTTTTTTTTTTATAACCAATTTCCATCTGTTAATACATCAAAAGATAGTGTAAAACCTATTGATGGTATCCTCGCCAGCATTTGAACAAGTATTGCCGCAATATCAGTGACATCATATGATCTCTCACCAATATCATCACATATAGCAAGCTTTATAGCAGCTGATTGATCACTGATCCTCATTGGGATTATACCAGGAGAGTCTAACAACTCTAGGTCCTTCCCAAACTTAACCCACCTAACCAAAGAAAAAATGTGAAAAATGAGGAGAATGAGACCAAATTTGAAGACAGCTCCAACTAACTATCATAACTAAAGCTTCATATACAAGGAAAAAAAATATATAGAAGATCTAGCTGAAATCGATTGTGAGAGGTTTGATCACAACCTACTGCTCAAACCAGTTTTCAAGATAACAATTAACAAGGAATGATATCATGTTTAAAAATGATAGTATCATGAATATCTTTTTTTTTACCTGTTATCACAAACATGTTCAATCTGCCATACAGATTTGCAGGACAATAAAGATATATTTTGTTTTTATATCTCTATAGTTCAATACTCAGATTGAAGACATGATGAAATTGCAATAAAACCACTCACCTAAGCTGTCGAGTAACACCTGGTCGAGGAGCTGCAGGACACATTCGGCGCTTTAATAAACGATTAATTAATGATGATTTACCAACATTTGGATACCCCACAATTCCAGCACGAACCTGTTTGATAAAGTCATCATGAAATTCAGTACGATCAAGTTAAACATATCATGTATAGATACTCTCAGAGCCACGAGGAAACAGTTAAATTTGCAAGGGATTATAATAATAATGTCCCAACTTTCACCTTCGCAAAACAGAAAGTCTAGTTAAAAAATAGAAAAACTCTCATTCATTTCCAATCTTTCTTTCAGCATAGGAGAATCTCTTCAAAGAAATCAGGGAATGAGGAAGAAGAATGAGCACAACGTACAAGATCTTATCAAACCTAAAGTTATTCATCCTCAGCCTCATGTTTCAAATATTTTTAGCCACTGAAGTTTCAGCACTATCCTTAATTCCTTATCTTGGATTCTTGGTCATACCTAATTACTTTGAATATTAATTGTGTTACATTAGAGAGCATCCCATCAAGCCATTTATTCACCTGCTAGTCCTACACAGAGAAGATTTCCCCAAGTCATAATATCAAATTCTAATTTCTAAGTTATGTTCTAAGAAATGAGATGTGTCTTTTCTTCTGCACCACCTTCCAAAATCCTCAATAGATTATAAAGGTAAGACCACACACCTAGGTCAAGAACATTGAGGGTTTAACCTTTAAGCACTCATACAGCCGCCCCATTCAATCAAAAGCTATTTAAGGAAATTACGTTTATCACTGTGACATAAACAAATCCCAAAAGTTAGCAAGAATTTTTTATCCATCCAGTTTTGTATTCCAAGTATAACTCCTCCGCCAACTTTGTCAAGATCTTTCTATGTTTGTTTTAACGTTTGAAACTTTCATCTAAAGAATGTTCCCTTACACTAGAGTTGCTGGTCACACTTAACAATTTCTTTCATTGAGGAAAAGGAGGTTAAAAAGACAGAAAAAATGGGAACATAACAATGCACAGAAACAAGCTTTACTTCCTTACAGAAAAAAATATCAAAAAATACTATGTCGGATGTTATCTTGGTAACTAATTTAATGATGATTTTCTGAAAAAACAAGGCAAGCATTTTAAATGATGGATGTAAGTATCATCAAAATAACATTGTAGCTTCATCAAATTCCAAAGAACAGAAAGGGTCATTCTTCAGCAACAAAGAGGAAGAGATTTAAATTTATGAGGCAATAAGTATCTCGTGAAAAAGACACATGCCACTCAGAGAAGGAAAGCCTGGAATTGTAATATTACATCAAATATAAAAGCACTCAAGAAAGTTTCAAGAACCTACAGCACGAGGAAGTAGCCCCCTGGCCCGTCGTTTGACATTCACATCATCAGCAAGTGATTTTGCCAGTCGGCCTAATTTCATGCTTCCCTGCATAAAGTCAATGACAAGATCAGCATTTTCTGTGTTCAGAACCAGATACTTAAGAAGGGTCGATTATTTCAATACCATTCCTAGTTGACCATTAGAGAATACAACCCTGATACCCTGCTTTGCAAAATAGGCTGCCCAAGCATTTCGGTCTGGCGTGGATATCATGTCTTCTCTGTTTAATACTATAATACGTTTGCGATTACCAATCCACAGATCCATCTGAGGGTAATTCACACCAATCATCAAGTACAAATATAATAATACACACTTTAAGTGGAGTGCTATAACCTGTTAAATTAATGAATAGTCAGTCATACATCAGAGGTAATCTACCTGGGGATGACTTGTTGACATTGGAATTCTGGCATCTCGTACCTCTACCACGACATCCATCAGTTTGAGTTGCTCTTTCAGCTCTCTTTCAGTTTTAGCTATGTGACCAGGGTACCACTGACGAATTTGAAGGAAGCGATTACCAAACAATAAACCAGAAAGCCAAAGCTAATATCTACAGTGTACGGATATTTTAAAATTAACACATACATAATCTACTTCTCATTACGACTTTTCTCTCCTAGCTTATGAGGATAATTTGTCTGACCACATACCTGAACAGGACGCAGTGCCTTAATCCAGTGATGAAGATCTTTATCTAAATCAAACCAATCATCCTCAACCTTTCTGCTGTCAAGTATGCTGCTATCAGTTCCATGTATATACAAACTTGAGCTCCCACCAACAATCTGTAAGTTTCCATTACATACAAAAAATAAAAATTAAAAAAAAAAAAAAAAAAAAAAAAAAAAAAAAAAAAAAAAAACCCAATAATCCTGTCAATAACTTGAGCAAAAATCCAAGCTAAAGATATTTCACAAAGTTGAAGGGATTTCCTATCACCATTACTTGTGAATTGATCTAACACACTAATATAATATAACTTGCTATAACACTCTGTCCCAATTAAATAATCACACTTTCCATTTACATCTGCCCCAATTTAGTAGACACACTTCCTTTTATGGCATGGACTCGCTGAAATTTTATTCTCTCTTTCCACTACCAACAGTTTGGTCACACACTACCTCTCATTCAATTAAGAAATTCCTCCACTATCTCCCATCACATCTACAATTCTATTAAAAGTTTTTTTTTGGAAATACAATTCTGATTTAATAGATAAGTGAATAGGCCAATAGCAATTTATCACCTAAAACTCTCTGCAAACCTTCCTGCAATGATTATATTGAGATAGAGGTAGTCATATAAACCAAGTTCTTTCAAACAATAAGATCACAGTAAACATATTAAGGCAAAGGCTAGATTAACATACTAGTATATACATAAAGTAGTGGAGAGTTAAGTTACAAAGAAACAAAGGATAGTTTCAGAGAAAATTATGGAATTTGAGTATAGTAAATGTAATAGTGCTACATGACTGCATTACTGATTCATTTTCTTTCGAGCAGCAAGGCTCCTTCAAGGAAAGAGGATGTTCTCAGGGGAAGAAATCAAATAGACCATCACAGAAAAGAAAACCTACACCACCAGCCCTACAGTAGGTTCCCCTTATAGAGAGTGTTATACTGTAACAGTTTTGGGTGCCCCACATTCAAAATCTGCAATTTTGTTGTCATTGTTTCTATTTTCTCTCCTTCTTTTGCTTCAGGAAGCAATTTTCTAGGATTCTCACATAGTATATTGGTTAATAATATGGAAGCTTGTACTCCCTACTAATTCATAGTTGACACAATGCCATCTCTAATAGAAGACGAGCTGAATAGCATCAGTAAATCCCGTCAATCTTTGCCTTTTGGAGGCAACTTCCATAAAGCCTCAAAGTGAATTACAACCAAAATTTATATTGCAACTTATCAGCCATACAGTGCACAGCACAAGAGATCATATAACCATCAGAATTTTTCATCATTTCCCATTTTGAAGACCTCACTATATTGAACATCAATTTCAGCAATCCAATGACGCAATAACATATGCCTCTGATATTAATTAATCAGCTAGCAGCAGCTACCTCTTCTTTGATACAGCCACAAAGTGAAATGAGCTAATGAAATCTTCAGAGTTACTTTAATTAGAGAACCAACAACCAAACCAGCACCAGAACCATACCAAACTAAACTAATAGTACCAATTATGTGTTTTATATTGCAAAGGAAAATCTAAAGAACAACATCAGTATACCCTAACATAGGCCTCAAAACACGACATAGCGATAAATTAAGCAGTATGCAGCATCAGAAAGAAATACAACAAGGGCTTATGCGGTATGAACCACACCTTGACAAAACATGTCTCCAAACGCAAAACACTGTTCTCATAAGTCCATTACCTTAAAGCAAACAACCCATTAAGGTAAATTATACCTTAAAACCCTAGAATCCTAATTTTATCAGCCCCTAGAAGGCAAAAGGACAATATAAAACAACCACAAATTTGTCCACTCTCTATAATCGCATTTTGACAACAAAGAACAAGACCTGATAGAAGGTAACATAAATATCCTCCGGTTGGCAACTTGGCCCAAGCCATGTCCAATAAAGTTAGTTGGTCGAGTCGAGTCAGTTTTTCACACCTCTACGGGCCAAAAGACAATGCCCTCCATTAATAATCAAATCTCAAGTTGTACAGAACCACAAAACTAATTACAGCCACTTAACGGAAATTCTCTGGATTGTGTTGGCAACTTTGCAGTAAAATCAATATATTAACACAAAATCTGAACATAACAGAATAATCAATACGAAAATTTGGTAAATACCCATTGAAGGAATTGAGATGATGAAATTACTTCTGAAGAATTGTATAGTAGACATTATCCAATAAAAAAGACAAACCTGAATAGTGGACGAGGACTGCAGATGAGTTGAGGCGGAAGCTGCAAGTGAGCGTCTTCCATTAAAAGGATGATGATGTTTCCATAAACAATTGTTTGGTAAGGAATTTGGAAAGCACACCCCAGAAATTTGTACTGCCATTACAATGTTTGAGTGGGATATTCAGATGAGGGTTCTAACACTTCTAAGTTCTAACCAATCATCTACCTTTTTTCTCTTTTCCGTTTTTAGATACTAAAAATCTTAATCTTATTATTACGAAGTATTAAATAAAAAAGAAAATGCCAAAAAAAAAAAAAAAAAAAAAAAATTAATAAGAAACCACCAAATAATTTATATATTTTTTTTTAAAACACACCTTAATTTTTATTTTTTTTTTACGAGAACACATCTTATGACCCTTACAGGCTTACCTTATATTTCGGTGTTGACTTGGTCACGTAAGGGACATGTGATCCCTTATAATCAGCTTCCTTAAGTTTTTCCTAGAGCTATCAAACGGGTCATGTCGTGTCGGGTTTGTGTTCGGGTGGATGTTAAACGGGTTGAAATACCTTTGGCTCAAACCTAACCCATTTATTAAACGGGTTGAAAACCCTTGACCCAAACCTAACCAACTTATTAAACGGGTTACCCGGGTAACCTTTTACCCACATACTTTATTCAATTCAAAAAATTTCAAACCGAAATCGACACGCATAACTCGACCATATAATAAACTACCAGTAACTAATATTCAATTCAAAAATATTAATTCATTTAAGTTACTACAAAAGCTTATAGTTAGTAATTTTAGCAAAAGATACCACAAGGGTTTAAGCTAGTAGTTTTAACAATACAACCATAGATAAGAATTATCTCAAATTAACCGCCAAATTAAATTTTAATTTAAAAAAGATGCGCAAAATTAACCGTCAAAAAATTACCAAAATGTATAAATGGTGTCAAGGTAATTTAAAAAATTACAAGTTTTGAATAAAAAAATTTCATTTTTTTTACTACTTAATTAATAGATTAAGCGTGTCGGGTTTGGGAAGACGGGTTGTCGTTCAATCCATTTATATAATAGGGTTATGCGTGTCGATTTCAGGTTGAAAATTTCAACCTAAACCTAACCCGTTAAATTTCATGTCGTGTTCGTGTCGACCCAATTACATATAAGGGTAGAGAATTCTTGATCCAAACCCACTTAATTCATGTCAGATTCGTATCGGGTTATCGTATCGTGTCAGCTTTTGAAAGCCTTAGTTTTTCCCCCTTTTTCCTTACCAACACCACCTCACTGCCACCCTCACCAACACAACCTCCCTATCACCACCATGTCACTGTCACCTACACCAACACCAACTCACCCCCATAAATCCACTCCCATTGTTTAAAAATCCAACCCTTGTAAATTCACCCTCATCCACCCGAAATCCCCATCCCACCTCCCCACTCCTTTCCTCCATTGAAGCCTAATAGAGCACGCACATACTTAAAAAAAAAAAAAAAAAAAAAAAAAAAAAAAAAAAAAACCTCCCATCCTCCCCCTCTCCTCGTCACAATTTTTTTTCAATTATAAGCAAGGCCTAGCCTGCTTATGCGTGCGGCATACTGGCTGCACCTATGCTTGCAGCCCACACCGAGCTAGTAGGCCACCTCCTAGACTTGCGGTCTAAGGGCTTGTTTAGTTCACCTTATTTTTGCTGATCTAATCTGATTTGGTCTTGTCTGATATGATCTGATCTGGTATGATCCGCTCTGATCTGATCTGATTGTTTGGTTTGACCAAACTTTGACCTTATGTGTACGATAATCTATTGAAAAATATATATCAAGTGCGGTCTTTTAGATTCGTAATAATTTGTACTGTACTAATATGTAATTTTCATAATTTTTTTACTACGAAATAAAAGATATGTAATGATAAAAAACCGCACATAATACGATGATATGAACTGAACTTATTTTTTCTAGTATGAACTTATTTTTTCTGATCTGATCTAATCTGAACTTGTTTTTTCTAAAATAAGTTGAACTAAACAAGGCCTAAGGAAGGTGGGTCGTTTGGTATGTGTGTTGCTTAAGCTGGCGGGACAAGTCGTCTTATATAGACGACTTTCTAATGAAGGATTTGTGTCTTCGTTAGGTGCAATTACTAGATATATTAATGGATCGTTATTATGGTGATAATAAGTTCGTTCTTTTGGGTCGTCATTGTCTGTTGTTAGACGTGATAAATAATCTTTGGGCTAGTCAAAAGTCCAAAGCCCAATAAAATGGATCCTATGAGGTCACACATAAGAGTGATGAATTGAACAAAGAATGAGGTTCATCATTGGGCCTCATGGAAGGTGGTTGGCCATATGGGATTAAAAAGAGAGTATTTTGGGCTTGGTTTGGACTCTAATTATACATGTGATGTATAAATAGAGGCCTTGCCTAGGTTTTGACACAACACACTTAAGTAATCAATTGAGAATTAACTAGCTAGCAACTAAACCATAGCCTCACGCAATCTCTCTCCTCACTCCTTTCCTCACGTCCGTACAGCCATACGGCCGCACAGTGCAAGGTGGTGCACGGTGGTGGTGTTCGTGGCCGGTTTCCTCCTCCCCTCTTCATAAAAGGTAGCTCGAAGTGTCCGTGCCTGACTAACTAACATTAGTGGAGGTTCAATCCTAACTCGTGGACCAAGTAGAGGAGCAACACTTAAAGCTCTTATTTTCCTAATCGTTCGTGGTCAAAGGTATGAATTATGTGATTCTTTATGTGTTATACTTGTAAATCTTGTTTAGGTGCAAACGAATATGATTTGTGAAATTCCACAATATAGTATCTATAATCCTACAGTGGTATCAGTTAGCCTAATGCATGTACACATATTGATCATAATTCTTTGATTTTCACAAATTTTAATTCAATTAAGAGGGAGAATAATTTAATTATGGGTCAATTATTATTTTAAATGGTGATTTAACATATGGAATCGTTAAATATGATTTAATGGTTCAATTTTGCCTAAAATTAGGACTGATTTTGCCATATTATGTTTGAAAAATTTGAAACCCTAACCCTAATTTCGAAATTTTCGAAACCCTAAACCCTAAATTTTGATTTTGTGTTTTGAATAATTTCAATTGTTTATAAGTTTCATGAATTTAAATTAATTGATTTTATATATAAATTATGAATTTTGCATGATCAATGATTTAATTTAAGTGTTAAACTAAATTGGGAATTATTTTCATGAAGAACCTTAATTTTAAAATTGAATGTGATTTAATTTTAAATTACTTGGACTAGTTTAATTAATTTAGCAAGTGTTGTTTTTAATTAAATTAAAACTCAAAAAAAAGGGGGGAATTTCGAGGTTGATTTGGCGGCGGCAACGCGGCTGGGTGGCGCAGCCACGGTGGATGCCGCGGATGCTGGTCTAAGAGGAAGGGGCGGGGAGGGCAGGTGGTTCAAGGTTGGCTGGGCAACAGCGTGCTACTTCACGCTGCTGCTGTGGGTGCAACTGTTGTTGCTTGCTGCTGCCTTGCGGCAGTGGTTGCTGAAAAGCGGCCAGCCACCGTGGCTAGCTTTGGCTAGCCAACCACGGTGGCAAGCAGCCTGTAGTTCGATTTTTTCAGAAAAAAAAAAAATTTTAAAATTCAAAATTAAAATCAAATTTTATTTTGAAAGATAATATCAAATTTTCAAAAGTTGTTATTTTGATAAGTTTTCAAAATTAAAGTTGTTAATTTTAATAAGTTTGTTAGGATATTTTGAGCAAAAGATTCCATATGGATAATAATTGATTTAATAATGTGATTATCCCATAAGTGTTTTATGAGATAATTGATTTAAAATTATGTGATTGGCTAGTAATTAGGATAGAATCTCCTAAGTTTGTTAGGATAATCTCTAAAGATAAATATGATTTGTCTTTGAAGATTAAAATAAGATTTGTTTCTATCCCATGCCTAATTTAAAATATATGATATTCTAAAGATGGTCATGAATAATATATGATATTATTTAGTTTCAGATTAAAACATGAGATATTTTGGTACCATGTTTCCTTAATTATGAACATTCGATGTGTGTTGTAGTTTAGGTAAGCATGTTTACGTGATATTTATTATGTGGCAATTTTACAATAAATGATATTATGTGCTATATAATGACTAGTATGACCCAGTAGATTACAAAATATGATATGCGCATCATGATGTATTTTTGTAATCTAAGTACGGCCTGCGTACCGATTAAGTATTTTTGTAATTTTATTTATTTTATTTAAGTAGTAAATAGAATAGAGTAGAATTACATTTTGCAGTTAATCCAAGAAGGCCATGGAGTGAAGTCCCAAAGGAGTAAAGTGGATGAGATGTCATGTTTAGTTCACTCATTGAAGAATGTGGTTGAATAAAAAGAAGAAGTTTGGCTAAGGGAGAAGTAAATCTACAAGTTTAGAAGCAAATGTTGCTACTTCACAAGTAGATTCTACAAGTTTATAAGCAAAAGTTGCAACTTTACAAGTAGAACTTACATTTCACCTTACCTAGTAATTGGCTAGAATTAAATAAATGTTATTTATTCTTGCCATTATCAAAACATACAAAATTCAATGTTTTAATGACTAACCATTGAAGATTCAAAAACACAGAGTAAATGTTATTCTATGCCTTTTGAATCATAGTGTGTTTTGAATTGCTAAATAGATTAAAGGTTCTATATGACAGATATTCAATAAATACATCACAATATGATTTTAATGGTGAAAGTTTAAGTCAACACATTTATTTGGAAAGATATTCAAAATATTGCAATATGATCGTAATAATGAGAATTTAAGCCAAGATCTTGATAAACATCCAAGAGTTGTGAAATCGTTTTACAACAAACTCCGAAAGGAAACCTTGTGAAGTGTTTGTGAAAGGAGCTATCAATCTATATGAGTTATATTTTGATAATGGATGAAAATTACCTATCTGCCAACCATTATTCAAGGGATATACTTGTAAGATGAGCTACAATACTAAACAAAACTACATTCGTCAAATCAAAATGTAGCAAAGGCTTCATATGTGATATGTATAAGAAAAGTTCTTATAAAGTTTTTCTACAAAGCAAGGAATAAAATATCACGGGTTACTACTACACAAGTCATACTTAGCACAAAATGTCGGTTGGTCAAGTAGATGCCTTTCTGGAAAAGGTGTCATTTCCAAAAGGTTAAGTGGGAGTAGTGCAAATCTCAAAAAAGTTCGAGAAAAGCAACAAACAAACATGGTTTAAACCATATATAATTGGTTCACCCCATTCACTGTGCCTCTTTGAGAAGTCAAGTGGGAGGATACGAATCTCGAAAGAGTTCGAGAGCCTTGAAAGAGTTCAAGAAAAGTTAATTCGAGAATCTTGAAGAAATTCGAGAAGTAAATGAATAAAAGCAAATGAGCATGATTCACCTTATGTTATAAATGATAGCATGTGGTCTCATTAAGTGTAATGGGAATAACAACCATATGTCGAAGGTAGTACATTCCAAGTGCACACCCTCTATTGTCGTTTCTCATTGAAAATTAAACAAAGTTGTAAAACTTAATTAGCCAAAGAAATATGATTTCACATTGACTATGATCGAGTTCCAAAATATTGATTTTGGAACATAATGATTATGCAAGTAATAAATATGATTTGACAAGTTATAACTCCAAGTGGTTTAAAAACCATAGAAATTTGAAATAGACTCCAAGTCTAAAAGCAAGTGTGTGACACTTGATTAATTTGCCAAATTGGATAAGACCCATAGTAAGAAAACATGGACAAGGAAGAAAAGTGTTTTCTAATTAAGCAAAGACTAGTTATTATAGGAATTAACTAATTCATAGTATGACTATGACTACAATGAATCCTTTACATTTGTCATGTTGCCAAGATCTATTAAAGATATTTTAGTGATTTCTACCTATTGAGATTTGGTGTATGGATTTCAAAACACTTTCTTGAAATAGTCCATGAAAGAAGATTTGTATATGATACAATTAGAATGATTTTGAAAATCCAATAATCCTAAGGATGCATAAAAGGTTCATTTATGAAGTAGGCATCATGGAGTTAGAATCTTCAATTTAATGAGTTAATCAAATCAGTTGATATTCTCATAAATGAAGGTGTTATGTATACAAGATGTTTAGTGGGAGCTACACAGTTTTCTTAGTCTAGTACAAAGAGCGATTATTCTATGCTTGAAGGGTCAAATAATGGCTAATGCATTTTTTATGAAAAACCATGGAAAGAAAGATTAGTACATTTAGGAATCAAGATTCATAGAGATGGGTCTTGAAGGATGTTTGAGCTTAGTTAAGAAACTTATTACTTATATTGATAAGATTCTTATGAGGTTCAACATTATATTGAAAGGAGTTTTAGCCCTATATAATATGGCACATTGTATAACAAGAATCAATGCTTTGAGAAAGGTTGATATAAAATTAAGGGTTTGAGTGATGCTCCTTATGCATTTTGCAAAGGATACATCATGCGTGTCATGGACTATACTCGCCTATTTGATTCACATGTTTTGAAAATGTGTGGTGATAGATTTCAATCAAAAACCAATGTAACACTAGAATACAATTTAGAGATTCCTAAATTCCTTGCGGAAGGATGAAGGAAGATTCTTAATGTATGGAGATGAAGATTATTATAAAACTAAGAAGTTGCAAAATTCATGTTTATGAAAATGTCTCATGAATTATAGTAAATAAACTATTTCAATAGCCTACAGACACAAAAGGCTCATTTGAAATGAACATGATGGTGGGTGGTTTTGATTGTATGCTAGGGAGTCACAATTGCAAAATCATCAGTCATGTTTCCCTATGTTTAACAATTGAAACAAAGTTTCAATCTTATTTAATCATGGTTTAATAATAAATAAATTATCCAAAATAATTATGAATTGATTGTAGGAAAATAGGTACTCTAAGCGGAATTGCAAGAATCATATTCATAAGCACCTAAACAGGATCTATGCACAACACATAAAGAAACACATAATTATACCTTTGAAGCGTGATTCCACGAGTGATCGAGTAAGAACAATTAGGATAATAAGAGGCCCAAGTGTCACTCCTCTACTTGGTCCACGGGTTAGGATTGAACCTCCACTAATGCTAGTTAGTCGAGAACGAATGCTTCGATCTACCTACGACGGAGAGGAGAGGAAACGAACAAACCACAAACCACCACCACCACCACCGTGAAACCACCTTTCTTGGGTGGTCCGTACTGTACGGACAAGGGGATAGAGAGAGGCGTGTGAGAGAGGGGAGGAGAGAGTTTGGTTGCTTGCTTCACAATTTACCTCTTAGGTTAATTATGACTTGTATACTTAACCTAGGCAAGGCCTTTATTTATATATCTCATATATAATTAGAGTCCATGTGAATCCCAAACTCCTAATCCAACCCAAACTACTCTAGCCTCACTTCTTATGTGGCTTGTCATTACCTCATGAGACCCATGAATGGGTTTCATACTTTTTTCAATCCATAACCCTTGTGTGACCTTATAGGATCCATTCTATTGAGCTTTGGACTATTTGACAAGCCCAAATATCATTTATCATATCTAGCAACAGACAATGACGACCCAAAAGAATGAACTATTATCTCCATAATAATGATCCATGATATATCTAGTAATTGCACTTGATGAAGACATAAATCCTTCGATCTCCCACTTGTCTGAGACAAGTGTGCGATATTCAAATTCCTTAAGTCAATATGTGTCGATTTGATATTATGATTGCATCTCATGTCGAAGTCGTATTAGTCTACAATTCTTTTTTTGAAAACTGAGTTAGAATTTCAAAACAAATAATTACTATGTAATCCATTTGAGCACAGACATGCATTTTTTGAACTAGTTTTGGGTAAAAAATGATTTAGAATGTCGATTCCACCTAAAATTCACTAGTTTTGGGTCAAAATCTAGGTTCTTTAGTCAAAATTAGTATAAATACGAGATTAAACTAATTAAAAACGAGCTTCTAATCTTATTAGAAAGCAAAACCAGAAATTTAAATCCATCTATATCACCTTAATTGATTATTAGTTAAAATAATTAAATGCACGCGGCTCCGATACCGCTGTTGGGTTTTGTGATGTCCAACACCACACGAAAGGAAACATGCCCAAAATCCGCACACAAATTAAAGTAACTAAGCATGTATTAAAACCTTAATCACATGATTAACAAGAAGAGAGAGAAAGAATCATTACCCTTGTAGCGTGCATCGCTCTTACTTAAAGCTCGGACTTGAAAGTGTAGAGTCCCGTAAATGCGCGAACCTTCAATGGCTAACACCCTCGCTACCGAACCGAGCCGACCCCTACCTAGAAGCTTAGTCGGAGCTAGACCAAAAATTACTTAGAGTATTTGAACAAAGGTTTTATTTCTTTAGTGATCCCTTCAAGTTCACCAACTCAAGTGAAAATCTCAATACCCCATGATGTGTATTTACACAGAAATCTCCTCAAGAATTGTATCATCTTTCAATGTGGGATAGTTGGTAAAGTGAGAAAAACATGAATTAATTTCATTCTAAATTAAATTAAAAGTCATGAAACAATAATTAAATGACAAGTGTCATCACACAAAGAGGGACTAGGTAAGGACCACAAACCCATCCTTGGAGGGCAAGCATAAACCCACCAACTTCATGTTCATGGCACACTTGGTCAACATAAGGAAGACCGACCTCAAGCCTTGGGATCCAAGGCATGCCCTATTGGCGGCTTTTCCCTTGGTTGGGCCTGCTACCATGCCGCAAGCCCACGAGCAGCGCCCGCAAGCGAGCAGTAGCAGCACAAGCCCAACAGCGCCCCTCGCAAGCTCGGCTTGCTTGCTGGGTAGCCCGGCTTGGGGTGTTGTGGTGCGCAGGCACACGAAGCATCCCCAGACACCCCCGTAAGCCTCGGCAGCCTGGCTGGGCCTTACGAGGGCTGCGGTGGCTTGGACATCACAAAACCCAACAACGGTGCTCGGTTGATTGCGGCCCCTAGCCACTTGCCTTAGATCCGAGGCGTGGCTAGGGCTCGTGCTATGCTTGTAATTTTAGCACGATATATTATTTGATTATATTTCTCGTCTTCATCGCCTAAAATCGACTCAACGCTCGACACTCGGTTTCGACGCTCTAAGCTCGTAATTTGACGTCAATGTTCGTAAAACTTTATTGACTCATTGAATCCTTCGGATTAATTCGTCGTTTTAGTACAGTTACACGATTGGGTGTGATCCGAAGGGTTCAGTCAAGATTAAGCTGTAATATTAATTATGCATTAATATTAATGATCGGAAGCCGCCTCCAGCTAGGCATTCCGATCACTTGACCTCACTGAATAATTAGCTTTCTAATTAATTCCAAACCCTCTATCGGAATAATACACTTGTTCGAAGGACACCATTCCTTTTTGTAGTAAGCACACGTGGCATTGAGATCGATCCCTCGAAAGTAAAGGCAATTATTGACATGCCTCCCCCACAAACAGAAAAACAAATTAGGGGGTTTCTTGGTAAATTTCAGTACCTTAGTCGGTTCATTAGTATGTTGACAATGACTTGTAAGCCAATATTCAAAAAATTGAAAAAAGAAGAAAAACATGAATGGGACGACCAATGCCAAGAGGCCTTTGAGAAAGTAAAAAGCTATCTCAAAAGTCCTCCAATTTTAGCACCACCAGTAACCAAACTACCTCTTACACTTTATATCACTGTCACGGACGAGCCATGCTCGCACAAGAGGTAGATAAAATAGAACGTGCAATATACTATATGAGTAAAATGTTTATTCAATATGAAACAAGGTATAGCACTCTAGAAAAAAAGTGTTTAGAATTGGTGTGGGCAACTAAAAAACTACGTCATTATATGCTTCCCTACACCACCCATGTGATTTCTTAACACAGTCCAATAAAGTATTTGTTTGAACAACCACCCATACAAGGAATAATATCCATGTGGTTGGTGATGTTGGCCAAATTCGCCCTCAAATATATTACTGAAAATTCAATAAAAGGAAAGGTAATATCCAATTTTCTGGCCCACGTTCAAACAAGTCGTGAAGAAACCACTCATCTTCCAGATGAAGAAATTCTCATGACACAAGACGACAAGTGGGTAATGTACTTCGATGGCGCATAATCCAACCGAAAACGGTGTGGCGTAGGAGTGTTATTCATAAGTCTAGAGGGAGCACATACTCCAATCTCTGCCAAACTAGACTCTGAGGCTACTAATAATGCCGCGGAATGTGAAGCGTGCATTGTTAGATTAGAAGTAGCAGCTAGCATAGGTGTGCAAAAATTAGAGGTATATGGAAATTCCTGTTTAATAATAAATCATATACTCAAAAAATGGAAAATTAAAAACTCCATAATGAAATTATACCAAGCAAACCTAGAGCAACTCATCGAGTGATTTGATTATATCGATTTTAAATATCTCCTAAGGGACGAAAATTAATTTGCCGATGCACTAGAAAAATTAGCCTCAATGATCAACACTCATGATCATTTAAATATGATGCCATTATGCGTTGAAAGAAGAGATGAACCTGCTTATTGCAATGAAATAGAGGAATTAAATGACATCAAAAGGGAAAACCCCTGGTATGATCATATCCTCCAATATATTACTCATGGCACATATCCTGAGAATACTTCATCTAAAGACCAGCGCGCCTGGAGAACGCTCGCAGCCCACTATGGGATGATCAATGGTCGATTGTGTAAAAAAGGGCCAAATGGTCAAAGCTTATTATGTATAGACCAACCCGAGACTACACGCCTTATGGAGGATACTCATAAAGGTGTTTGTGGACCTCACATGAATGGAAAAATGCTCGCCAAAATAATCTCACGTTTAGGGTACCTTTGGTTCACAATGGAACATAATTACATCCATTATGTCAAGAAATGTCCAGAGTGCCAAATGTTTGCTAACTTACAACACCTTCCACCATCCGAACTATATAATCTAACTTCCCCTTGGCCATTCTCAACTTGGGAAATCAACATTATTGGTAAAATTTCTCCAATAGGAACGGGAGGACACAAGTACTTATTAGTAGCCATCAACTATTTCACTAAGTGGATCGAGGCCGCCTCTTACGTTAATATCACTTCTAAACATGGCGCAAAGTTTCTCCAACGAAACATATTTTGTAGATATGGAGTTCCACACGAACTAATTAGTGACCAGGGTTCTCAATTCAAAGTAGAAGTTGAATCCCTACTGGCTCGTTACAAAGTAAAACATCATCGCTCTTCCCCATATCAACTTCAAATGAATGGAGCAGTAGAATCGGCAAACAAAAACATAACAATCATCATTAAGAAAATGGAAAAACATTATAAAGACTGGCCGAATAAACTACACTTTGCTCTTTGGGGTTATAGAACGTCCATATGAACATCAATAGGGGTAACCCCATACTCCTTAGTTTTGGCATGGACACAGTTCAACCAATAGAACTGGAAATACCATCCATACGCATCGTACTCGAAAGTAAGTTACCAAAAGCTGAATGGGCGTGAGCTAGGTATGAAGAACTTTTATTCCTCGATGAATGACGATTAAAAGCTTTGCATCATGTACAAGTCTACTAACAACGCATTGCGCGACATTTTAACAAACGGGTACGGCCCCGTAATATTGAAGAAGGTGACTTTGTACTAAAAAAGGTTAGAGGTCCTCCAACTGATCAAATTGGGAAATTCAAGCTCAATTGGATAGGACAATATTGCATAATTGAAATTCTATCAGGAGGGGCAGTTAGATTAATGGATATTGGTGGCGACGAAATCCGTCAACTAATAAACATCGATCGCCTTAAAAAATATTACATATGAGTTTTGGATAAACTCGTTCATACAAATATCCTAAATCAAATTTTATAGCATTCAAATAAAAGATTCTAAGTGTTATAAATTTTACGGAACTCCACGGTAAAATTCATCACACTTGAGGGGTAGACAAAAAAAAACAAACAAATAAATAAAAAATAAAAATTTCTCACTTAAGTGTTTTAAATTTTACCAAACTCCACGGTAAAATTCATAACATTTGGGGGGGTGGGTAGACAAAAAAAATGTCAATCGAAACGAGTCATTCAAGTGTTCAGATTTTTTCGAACTCCACGAAAAATTCCTCACACTTGGGAGGTAAATAAGTTATAAAAAAAAACCATTTCAAACCTTGGTAAAAAAACATAACACTTGCAGCACAGCTGCCGCGCGCAACTCACAAGGTTGCGCCAGGCTGCCGCGTGCAACTAAATTAGTTGCGTGTAGTAGGCATGTGCAACCCCTGAGGTTGCGCTCTGTAATCCCCTGTATTTTTAAATATTTCATAAATAAAATTTTATTTTATTATAATATTTATTTGTATTTTTCCAAAATTTAATTTTCAAATTATTAATTTGGGTCAAAAATTATTCTAGGCTTAATTATTTTATGAACCTATATCCTACCATCCATTATTATAAAAACAAGTCTAACCCATTTGTTTATTTAATTGGCCCATTATTTTTATGAGGCCCAATTCTACCCTACAATTCTCTCCAATAAATACCCCATGAATCCCCAAATTTCCCCCACACAAAAGGTTAGTCTTATTTTCTTCCTCTTTTATTTCTTATTATTTTCATAAAGATTATGTAATTGATTTTTGGGTTTTGATTTTTATTGCTCGAAAGTAGTTTATTTAGTATCAAAATCATGTTTTTGATGTTTTAAACTAATAATTTCAGATTATAATTGTTGTTTTAATTTTCAGATTTTGTAATTTTAAACCTGGGTTTTAATTTAGTTAAATTGGGATTTTAGGGTTCTAATGATCAATTAATTTAGGGCTTTTGTTCCTATTGAATTTCTAATGGTTAATTAAGCATAAAAATAAATTTTCAGTTTTCCGTAATCAACTTATGATCTCCATTCTTAATTTGTTTTTAATCACGTTTTAATCACGTTTAGATTCTAACTCGTCCGATTTTTACAAAAAAATAGTATTTTTCGTGTGTAAACAACTTATGACCTCCCTTTCGTGGCCACATTCAGCCTCTAAATATGGTTTCCGGGCAGTTTTTTTTATTTATATCGAAGGTTTAATGTTTAAAATAAATATTCAGATTTTTATAAAGCTCTAAAATTGCTGTAATTTTATGAATAAGTAAGTATTGTTTGTCACTAATAAATCAAGAGTTGAATTGGAAATTTGAATTGTTTGAATGATGGATGTATGATTGGTTGTATTGTTTTGAATTTGAGTCATCACCAAGTTTAAACTGGTAAATCACGTAAACTGCAAGATGGATGAGCAATAAAACTCTAGATTTGTGCACATCTAGAGTAATGACAAACAGGGGTTGGGGTTCACGGGGTATTAGCCGTATACTTTTCAGAGGCCGTCTGATCTACGAGTCTCTTGTTTTCAAATACTTTTAAAATGATAAAGAGTTAGATGAGATCTCATACTAGCTATGGCCACGGAATCGCGCCCGTCTGCCAAGGATGTTTATTAATGTTTCTGAAAGGAGGCATAGGGTTTTGTTTAATTAATGATCCGAAATGGAGCATAGGGGGACAACCTGGTCTATTGCTTAATCCAATCAATCAATGAATGTAATGAAATGAATTATTGTTGGTAATTAGTGAAGTCTTAGTAATGTTAACAGTTGAAGCGTGTGTTCAAGTCAATAATCAAATTGTGTGTGCTGATTGATTTTTAGTAACATGCTAGGGATTCTTTGTTATAATTCGTAGCTTGTATGTACTCAGCGTTGCTGATTGCGTACTTTTGTCTGTCTTTTTCCTGGTCATGGCCTTCGCCTTTTCAATGACCCTGTAATGATCTAATTTTTGCACTTGTAATATTGGGGAGCAGACTAATCACAGGTTTTTACACAATCAGAACTTGCATTAAGGTGGTGGGATTTTGAGTGGAGTGTTGGATATTTTCACAATTTATTGCAACTCTTAAGTTGGATTTATTCTAACTCTGGTTTGATTTATTTACTACTTTTATTGGGTTTTGAATAAGGGCCTTAATGGTTCCAACTTGTAAGACTAAATTTGGTTTTGATTTTTGGTTTTGAAACTCATTTAAAACTAAGTTAGTTTTCCATTGCTAAATTCTGAACTAGCCTTAACGTTTGAACACATGGCGGTAGCATGTCAGTAATTCTCTTGCAAATTGATAAAGGTATTTACAGGTTTTTTAGAGAGAATTATTGGGGTGTTACACGCGCGCCACCTAATGACGAACTGCGAACTTTAATTCTTACGCTTGAAGAAGATTGATTATGATTTTTTACTAGCGATAAAACAAAGGGGTATTCAATTCTTATGTATATTTGGAAAACAAATTTAAACTTTGATTTTAATTATTAAACAAAGTTTGATTAATTTTTCATTTAATTCCTACAAGTAGGATTAAAGAACAATAAATTAAATAAAATAAATTTGCACAAGAACTACGCGAGACTTGATTTCGTGATACGAATACGTAGGAGATCTTTGATCCGGTCAAATAAAATAACAAATTAAATAAAAGAGTTCTCTTTATTCCCAAAGCATTCAAAAGTACATCATAGAACTTAGATAGTAGTAAAAAATTACTTCTAGTAGTTATTATACTTTATTCAAAAAAAAAAAGTACGTCTAATATTGTGTAACACCCTAAGGTTTTACTATATCCTCGATCGTGATAGTCGAAGGAGGAGTAGTGTAAGGAATTTTTCAACCTCAACTTTGAGCCCCACTGTGATCATGCTTTTAAACATGGTGGCATCCAAAGGAAAAGAAGTTAGAGATAAAAGAGTCGCCAACAAGTTGTAGGAACTTGTAAACCGTTCACGGGTATGATCGTTACACCCCATTCATGATCACGGAGATCGCTAACTCCATAGTGGTCTGGAACCATGACTGGATATTAGGGGATGATGGTACAAACCCAACCTAAAAGAGATTGAACCCGCCTTCAATCGGCCTCTACTTAATTCTTATGAGATATATGTGCGCTTCCCAATCAACATACATACCCAAATTAATCCTAAGCATATTTAATCTACATTAGTTGATTATTAATGCACAATTAAATCTATTATCGGTGATCACTTGAATTAAAATCATATTAAACCTAAATCAAATTATTAATTATCTTATTAGGCGTGATTTCAAGTACAAATTGCCTTTAAACGTGCAAAAAGGGTGTGATAAAGCAATAACAATCAATCATGAATAATCAAGCAATGTAATAATTGACACAACAATCATTATCATAATCAAAACATTATAATCAATATAATCATAATCTCATCAAAACATGATTAATAGCAAAATCCTAGGCATGATACTAAACGGATTAATAACAAATCCTAGCATGTCACTAATAACCAAGATCAAAGCATTAACCTAAACATGATACTATCAACATGATATTAGAGATCATAAAAGCATCCTACATGATACTAGAAAGCATGATAAAAGCATCCTGACATGATACTAGGAATCAACATGATATTAGAAATATTAATTAACACCCTAAACATGATACTAGAAATCAAAATAAAGATCCTAATAACATGATACTAGGAATCAAATTAATATTCTAAGCATGATTTCTATATCAAAAGAACAAGTAAGTAATCGAATTACTCACTTTGATGCCTCATACCTCTTTCTATAAAAACAATACACAAGTTAGTAACTTCAAGAAAGATTAAATCAAATAAATAAATAAAATAAGAATTGAAATATAGATTTGGAACCTAACCCTCAGATTTATGAACCTTTCACGTCGAGGTCGAAGGCAAATTCGAGGTTGGCTAGGAGTATTCAAAGCTCGTGAAGGAGGTATTGTGTGTGATTGGAGAAAAGTATCAAGAATGTGGATTAGGACGTGTTTAGTCTAAGCTAAGAAAAGAATCAAGAGAGAGAGAAAGTATTAGAGAGGGGATTTGATGATGATTGTTGGTGATCAAGCTTGTTGATGATTGAAAACGAGGTGATACAACCTCTATTTATAAGGAAATAGGAAGGTCAAACGGTAAAAAAAGATTGAGAATCCGAATTGGAGTAAAACAAGTTCCATCGCGGCGCAACAACTTTTTCGTGGCACTCCAGGTCCATCGCTATGCCACTACCTTGTCGCGGCGCGATAGTCAGCAGTTTTTGCGGTTTTTATTTTTATCATGACTTTTGATCCAGAAATTGGAATAAGATAAATAATATATCGTTGGAAAGATATGAAAGTCTAATTTCCAACACAATTAGAATCAGATTTATATCTTTTATAGAATAAAAGATATGACTGAAATAGTGTAAAGGTGTTAGTTTTGGATAGAGTTTGGTATTTCGTTCATATCTTTTTCATTATAGCTCGGAATTGGGATTATGATATATCATTGGAAAGATAATTTCAAGGGCTATCCAACCATCTCATATTTAGATAAAAAATTATGAGTTAAGAAAATCATATCTGAACATCTTTAAATTCGAATAGAACAAGGATTTTAAAAAAGAGAAATTTTATTCAATTTCAAACTCTTAATCTTTATCTTTTTGAAAGGATAGATTAGAACCTTCTAGAGACTTCTAGAAGTTCCTAGTGAATCCTAATAGTTTTAGGATTGGGATTAAAGTATTTGGACCATCACATGATCATTGGGTCGTAGGTAAGGTGGACCTAGATCCGCTTTGGGCTTGGTTTAGTATTTTGGACATAACTTATTCGTTACAAGTCGGATTTGGGCTTATAATATATCGTTGGAAAGATCTTTTCAAAACCCATCCAACTACATAATAATTGTACAAGGATCATGGATCAAAATAAACTTATTTGGACGTTTTTATAAGAGGACACGGAATGAATGATTTTGGGTTTAAAGGCACAAAATAAATGTTTTTGGATTAAAACATTTAAGGAAAGGTTAAAAATGGTCAAGGCTAAAGGGAATTCACGAAACTCTTCAACTCTTCACCTAACTCGATAATCAAAGACGTGAAAGGTACTCATCATTGGGTTTGGTTTTTGGGGAGACACAATCAGGTGTCTACAGAAGCCCCCACTTTGACTGAGTTTGGAGAAACGTAAGTTTCGAAAACAAAAGTCAAAGTAAGTCGATAGGGACGGAGAATGATTCAGAACGTTCTGCGATCTTAAATCATTCTTTTTTTAACGCCGATACCTGCAGAAAACGTTAGTTCCACAAATAAAGGAGTTATGAAACGCGTATCTTGCACTGTCGGGTACACACCTCTACGTAACATCAATTTGCCGAATCAAAGTTCAAGTTATCAGGGAGTGCTATCAAAGATCGTTGTGCTTCGCCATCTTCTTAAATCAAAGTGACAATCTCCAAATTATCAGGGAGTGTTGTCGAAGATCGCAGTGCTTCGCCATCTTCTAATCAAAGTGACAACCTCCAAATTATTAGGGAGTGCCGTTGAAGATCGCAGTGCTTCGCCATCTTCAAATCAAAGTGACAACCTCTAAATTATCAAGGAGTTCCATTGAAGATCGTAGTGCTTCGCGATCTGCAAATCAAGGGGGACAGTAAAAAGTCGTCCATTCTTCTTCATTCTTATGCTTGTAGAGAATACGACGACCAGGGAACGATCTCACTCCATTAGCCTCAAAATTTTGTGGCTGATCAACAATTTGCAAGCGCTCCATGAGCCAAATTTAAAAAAAAAAAAAACTAAAGTTAGATTGCGAACATTACAACAGCAGGTGGTGCGCGCAAAATAAAGAGTCGTGCACGTCATCCGCGCGCAATCTTGAAGATTGCACTTGACATACCAGTGCAACTTCCAGAGTTACGCGTGCTGACGAGTACGTTAAAAAAAAACGTACGTGTTAAAGGAATGGACTTCCTTGACACCGTTCTCGTTTAGGTCTCCTCTAAGCCGATTCAAGCAAAGTATAGTTTTTGCCAAGGCTAGTGGAGCGGGTGAATGACACCCCTCTATTTGCTCTACAATGGACACTATTGAATAATCTCTATATTCTTTGCCTGTCCTAAGTAAACAATTAACAACAAGTCAAAAACATAAAGCACGAATTTTAAAGCGTTGTTTAGTCAAATTGTTTCGAGGAGTTACAAAATGTTCGATGAATGAATTAAATTCACGCCATGCTCCGTATCAATTGTGGTCATATCATTTTCATTCAAGCTAAAAAAACGCTGAAAAACGGGTTTGGAATCTAACAAGTTAGGGGCATAAGTCACAGGAAGAGTATTGCAGGAAAGCCTAGTAAAGCCTCAAAATCGCCGGGTAATGGGATTATTTCATCCCCTTTGAAGAGAAAAAGATGATGGTTAGAGTCCCAATGGTTAACGACGACATGGAGAAAATCAAAGTTAATGTTGAGTTGCATATAACTTAATAGGGCATCTACACTAGTAGAAAAATTGACAAAGGCACCCCACCTTTGGCACCGATTTTTGGAAACCGGTGGTTAAAAAAACGGGCGGGAGATTGGAAAACAAGCTTTTGGCAGCGGTTCCAGCCAAACCGGTGGAAAATTATCTTTTTGGCACCGGTTCAAACCGGTGCCATATAAAAAAGATATTTTTTTTAAAAAAAATAAAGGGGAGAAAGGGATTTGGCACCGGTTCGGTTCGAACCGATGCTAAATCTATTGTAAAATAAAAAAGAAAAAAACCCGAATATACTCTTTCTTTCTCTTGCTTTCATTTCCTCGATCTTTCCTCCTCTCTCATCTGATATGCCTCTCTCTCTCCTCCATTGAAGCGTACTCGAATTTCTTCATTGAAGGGGCTTCTAAGCTTTCTCTAAGCACTTTCCTCAAACTCCTTCTCTCTCCTTCGATCTCCTTCTCCATAACCGCCACTTTCCCTTTCCTTTCTTCTCTCTTTCTATCTCCTTCTCCTTCTCTCTTTCTATAATATTGGTGGTTAGGGTTTCTGGGTTCGTCTATTTTGAATCAAATCAATGTGCGTGCATCTTCAACAACAACAAATTCGAATCAATTTCGAACCAAAAATCAGAAATTTGAGGTTAGGGTTTCTGGGTTATTTAGCTTTACGTTATATTTTGGTCTTTTGGTCTAATTATTCATTTTGAGTTTTTTTGGTGTTTTTTGTTGTTTGAGTTATTTCAATTGAAAACCCTAGTGATTTTGGTGTTGTTTGTATGTTTGGTTTTTTTTATCAGATCTGCTCAGATCTTTGTCGTGATTGAGCTTTTAAGTTGATCTGGACCCCCAGGCCTATAAAAGGCAAGAAAAACGTGATCAGCTCAAAAGAACTGTAAAACAAAGACAAGAAAAATATATAAAAGAAATGAACACATACCTCAAGAATACGGTCGTGCCATGAAATGGAGATTTAGGGCACCTCAGTGGCTACCGCGGAATCCATCACCCGGGTCACCTTGCCCAAAGTAGTAAGCATACAGGCATACGACTCCTCCGCCCAGCTTAGGTTACCTACTTGCCCCAGATCACTGAGGCAAATAAGTAACCCAATTGCCAAACGTTCGCCCCGATCACTCAGAATAGTGACGGAAAGAACATGAGCAATGTATATCTAAGCCAGCTTCTCAGTAGTACACTGCCGGTCAACCTCATAAGCCGATAACTCATCAGTAAGAACCGAGTACGGACAAGACTACGCATACACATGGAGGGTCGCCGCAAGATGATCCCCCACGAGGTCACGTAATCTCTCGTCTGACCCCTTTACATTCTCTATGACCATAGGCTCGCCTCCGAATGGAAAACCCGTGATCATAGAGAATTCGTAAGGGGTAACCATCATCTCTCCCCACGGGAAGTGAAAAGTGTTGGTGGAATCCGACCAAAACTCTAACAACCCGTGAAGGAAAGCCAGTGACGCAGGCTGACTCGATAGATCCCGAAGAGCTGCCAGCCGGGGACTGATCCTTGAAAACTTTATCACCTCCTTCACTACCTCGAGCAAGCTCTCAAACCGACCTCTAAGGTCACCCGAGCCATATAGACGCATGCTAGGCTCACTTTAAAAAAGAAAATTTGGTTATGATAGGTTTGAAAAAAAAACAGAAAAGAGAAAATAGAAAAACAAAAACGTGAAGAAACTCACTATGTCGCGCTAACCTCGAACCAAAACATGGTGGTCTGGGTCCCATTTAAGGACCTGCGGATCCCAGTTGGGAGGAGCCTCCCAAGCCACATCCTCGTGACGACGTCGCTCAGCACCGACATGCCACTCTCGAGCTTCCTCGTGAGGACGTGTCACCCTCTTTCGAGGGCGAACTGCCTCCTCCGGAACCGGTCCTCCTAGAACCTCCTCGGCATTAACAAACGGGAGAGATTCCATACCACAATCGATGGAATTTTGAAAAATTACACGATTAAGTATATTTTCTAAAGTCCTAAAAAAAACGCAAGGACGAATCCTTGGCCTATTTCGACAGCATAATCGCTACGAAAAGGGCAAAACACTAAGTTGAAAGCCAGCCAATACTTGGGGGCTACGACAACTGCAATTGAACTCAGTTAATGGGGGCTCAAACACGCACAAAGCCAACCTATACCAGTTCAACTAACTATTCTAGAGATTATTTCTATAAATCTTAGGAATTAACAGTTCGTAGATGAAAAAAAATCATTCAAATATAGTGAATCGTCTACTAAACAATTATTTAAATCTTGAGAATGGCGAAAAACAGAAAAAAAAACATGCATTTCGCGCCATTTCTTAAAATCAAAATTTTCAAAAACATGACTCATGAACGTAATTATAGGCATAATACTATAATTTACTTCATAATCAACAAGTATGACCAAATGAGCAAGCAAACAAAGCAATTCGAACTCAAAATTGAAGAAAAATGCAAAGAACGAACTTGAACAAAAATATTCTCATACAAGGTTCAATACTTAACCATTTTTCTTGAAATTTGTTGCAAAACACTCCTTCAGCATGGCATAACAACATGGAACAAACAATTTCAAGAACAATGGGCCGAATTGAAAACCACTTAATTCAAAATTTAGGGTTCTTCGGTTCGATTTTTCCTAATTTCGCCTAAAAAATGAGTAAAAACAACAAAATACTTACATTAGGTTTTGGCAAATATGAATAGGGAGCGAGATCTACTTCCTTTGGCTTCGAAAAACAACATGAAAGGAATGGTGTCTTTCGAACAAGTGCATTATTCCGATAAAGGATTCAAAATTATTTGAAAGCTAATTATTCACTGAGGTCAAGTGATCGAAATGCCTAGTTGGAGGCTGCTTCCGATCAGTAATATTAATATATTGTTAATGCTAAAGCTTAATCTTAACTGGACCTTTCGGGTCACACCTAATCGAGTAACCAAACCGAAATGATGAATTAATCCGAAGGATTAAGTGAGTCATTATAGTATTACGAACAAACACGTCGGATATCGAGCTTAGAGCGTCGAAACCGAGCGTCGTAAGTCAAGTTGAATTTAGAATTCGACAAGACGAGAAATCAAGCAAACGAAGAGTTTAAGCTAATCCGTAGCTTTGCATTGGCCTAGCCATGCGAAGGCCAGGCTAGCATAGGGCACCACCACATCGCATGGTTGTGCCGCAAGCCAAGGATGCATGTGTGTGCTATGCTTGCTGGCTGAGCATGCTTGCGGGGCTAGTGCACCTGGTCGCACGCATGCTAACAGCTGGCGTGCCATGCGTGCTAGCGTGCTAGTGTGCTAGGCCTCGCACTCAGCCGCAAGCATAGCAGCAGCTAGGTTGCGCCTAGCATGAGCATCGCATCAGCAGCGACAACGTGCTATGCGTACGTGTGATGTGGGCTGTGCGTGCTTGCGAGTTGAGCAACGCCTAGCACAAGAAGTAGCTAGCTAGCGAAGACTAGCGATGACAGCACAGCATGTGCGTGTGTCGCACAGCAAGGCCGACAGCCAGCCATGCCTTGAGCCCATGCTAGCCACAACTTGTGTGTGTGGCTGCTTTTGCGTGTGGTTGGTTGTGCATGTCAAGGCATGTGTGTGTGGGTTTGCTTGGGGAGCAAGGGGAGGGTGGTCCCCCTTTGTGGAACTCACCTAACCACTTGCTCACCACTTGACACTTGTCGTTTGTTGATTCACTTGCATTTCAATTTGATTTTTGAATTAAAATAAATTGAATAAAGTGCATTTTACCAACTCTCCCACATTGATGGGAGATTGAATTCAAGAGCTCTCTTCCCTTTAAATACCAATCATTTGGCATTGGGAAGAGACACTAGAGTTGTGAACTTTAAGGGATCTCCAAGAAGAGAATACCTTAGTTCTAATACTCTAAGTTCTTTTGGTCTAGCCCCGACTAAGCTTCGGGGTAGGGGCCGTTCGGGTCAGGTCTTGAGGATGAGAGCCGTCGGAGGCTTGCGCATTTGCGGAGCTGTACGCTTTCAAGTACGAGCTTTTAGAAAGAGCGAAGCACGCATCAAGGGTAAGATTGTCTTTTCTTCTTTCTCTCTCCTTGTTAATTAATTATGTGATTGTTAATAAATTAATATGCAAATTTAGTTACTTTAATTTATGTGCGGATTTTGGGAGGGTTTCATTCCGCGTAGTGTCGGACACTATGAAACCCAACAGCGGTATTGGAGCCGCGCTCATTTAATTATTGTAACTAATAATTAATTAAGGTGATTTAAATAGATTTAAATTTCTGGTTTTGCTTTCTAATTAGAATAGAAGCTCGTTTTAATTAGTTTTAATCTCGTATTTATACTAATTTTGGCTAAAGAACCCAGATTTCGACCCAAAAGTAGTGACTTTTGGGTGGAATCAATATTCTAAATCAGTTTAGCTCTCTTTGAGAGCTTTCCAGAAGCCAAAATCCACCCAGAAACATGTTTTTCGAGGGGTTTTTCATTTTTGACAAAAAATTTTAAATCTTTAAACCTTGATTAATTATGGCATGTTAATGTTATATATGTGTATGGTTACACCGTTAATCTACTACAATAATAACCCTTATTAAGCATGTTTATGAAGTCATATTTAGTGCTTAATTTGGTGAGTTCTTTTTTCACATAAACTTGTAATTTCACAATTTTGCAAATTGATTGCTTCAAGTGTGAATGTTTATGATGAATTTGTAATTTTGAAGTCCCTAAAATGTTAAAGATCCAATCTTTAATTGTTTATCTGGTTGGAACTTTACTTTCTAGATTCTATGTTGAACTACTATTTGGATTTAATCATTTTTTAGTTGATTAAGGTCTTAAAAATTCAAAACTTGTGATTGAAATTTAATTAATCTTCATATTAGAAGATGAAATTTTTCAAATTTACACAAGTTAGTGTTGGAAAATTTTCATTGGATGATTGTGTTTATTTTTTCAACTCCTTTTATTTTGTCAAATCTCATCATTAATTTATGTTTGGTTAAATTAATTGTGAGAATAGCCCTAAAATTTTGTAGCATCATGTTGAGTCAAAATAATTTAAAGAATGGTTCTTGAATTAATTTTGGTTTGTGCACTAAAAATTGAATTTATTTAAGTTGGACTTAATTTAATTTCATTTTTGCTCAATATTTGTTCTAAAATTAATTTAGAATTAAATGTTTATGTCACACAAAAATCTGCATAAAATCCCGAGGTAAGAGCACACAAATCGAGGCACGAATTCCCCAAGCATTCCCTCAGCTAGCTAGGCTGCTCGCGCAACCCGCATGTGGCTACCGAGGAGTGCGGGCTGGTGCTTCGATGGTGCACTACTACTGCGATGTGTGCGAGCTTCGTGCACGCTTAGTGCAAGCTCGGTGCGGTGCGTGGGCTGCTGTGGTATGCGATAGTGGCCAGCACAACCACGCATTGCCTAGGGCCTTTGAGGCCGAGACTTGCTTGCGCGCAAGCACACTGATGTGGCCAGCGTAACGCTCGAGTGATGCTGTTAGCCACTCCCATGTGCTTGGCGCAGCAAGGGGTGTGCGAGGGCAGCAGCTGCGCCTTGGTGCCTAGCACATTGAGCCTCGGGGCTTGGTGTTAGGCACTTGGGAGTCATTGGGCTATGTGTTTTGCGTTTTTGCCGATTTAGTTATTTGTTTTAATTAAAATGAGGCTAGGCCTCAGTTTTTGCTGGCACTTGCAACATAATTTGGCAAAATTTGGGTTAACCGACTTAATTAATAAGATTAATTAAGTTGGTTACGGAATTTAGTGGGAGATTCATTAATTACTTGAGCTAATTTTATTGCGTTTTAATCACATAATCGATTAACAACTTTGACTAGTGTTAATTAGGCGCGTTAATTGGATTAACAACCTAAGTTAGTTACTAGTTTGAGTGTGTTATGCATTTTTACTTATTTTACGTTGTAAAATGAATGGATTATAGTGAATGGATGGATGGAATAAATATTCTATCACAAGTTTTGTGAAAATGGCAACTAGTGGGGCCCGATTAGGGTAGTAAATACGGAATGCGATCCGTTATGTATTTTTGTAAATCTAAATATGGTCTGTGTACCGTTGGGTATTTTTGTACCTTAATATTTAGATTAGTCCTAGTCTTACTAGTAGTTGCATAATTGGTGGAGATGTCTCGAAGACGGCGTTTCTAAGAAGACAAGCCAAGAGGATGCAACGAAGACCCTGAAGACTTGAAGCCTCAAGGGGTCATGCTAGTTGCTAAATGCATCTTTTACTTATAATTTCTTTATATAATTATGCTTATATATATATATATATATATATATATATATGAATGATATGTTAGATGAATGTTTGGGATTTCAAATGTTGCGATGATTAATTAAGTTCACTTAAATTAACCAACAAAGAAACCCTAGGTCCTTATAAAATTGAGCCAAATTTGCCATTCCAAGAAAACACTTACTGAACTAATGTGCATAGTGATGGGCTATGCCAAAGCACGGTATCACTATCTCCCTAAGAACGTAAGGTATACTAGGTATACAAGTTGATTTTGGTTAACCTCAACGATATCCGTAAGGAGTCCTTAGATGTCGTGGCAATGGAGATAAAACGTCAAGAAAGCATTAGATGCAACGTTTTATCGAATCAAGACTAGCTTAGAGCTATTAGCAATTGGATTGCTTACCTTAAAATATTAAGTGTCAAGAAAATCCAAAGCATGCTTAATCACTTCTTGATTTTTAAGATCTTGGAATCGTTTTATGCTCGCCTAAAAGGGACAAATTTTAATGCGTGGATAAAACGCTTAATAAGATTGAAAATTTGCATGTATGCTTTAAATTTCACTTATTGGTTTTATAAATGGTTTTTCATTTCAAATTCTTTCAATTGTAGAAACATTTCTGCAAATAACTCAAACAACCAATTTTCATTACGCTCAATTCTCGATAAGGACAAGTTGAGTGTGCCAAATTTTCTTGATTGGCAAAGGAACTTGCGAATAGTTCTCATGCAAGAGCAAAAGGAATACGTCCTTGATGAGGAAATGCCCGACGCTCCCAATGAGGATGTCACTCAGGATGCCCTAAACCGATGGCAAAATTCCAATCGGGATATCAAGTGCATCATGTTGGCCACGATGTCTCCGGACCTCCAAAAGACTTTCTTTGAAAGGGAGACGACTTTTGAGATCATTTCTGACTTCAGAAACATGTTCCAAGAGCAGGCCCGAATTAAGAGGTTCAAAACCCACAGGCAAATCCTTAAGAACAAGCTCAAGAAAGGAGAGCCAGTCAGCCCACATGTACTTAAAATGATCGAATTATTTGAGAACATGGAAAGGCTTGACGCTGGGTATTCGACTGAGATGGTAATTGACATTATTTTCCATTCGCTGCTCAAAGGCTATGATCAGTTCAAGATGAACTATAATATGCATAGCATGGAGAAAACCCTCACCGAGCTTCATGGGATGTTGAAGCAAGCCGAGTAAACGCTCAAGGATGAGGAGAAGCATGACATACTTATGATAAAAAGGGCAAACCATTCAAGCGCTCGGGCAAGAAGAGAGGCTTTATACGGAAGAGTAAGAAGACTTTTTTTGCCTAATTTAAACGCTACCAAGGACAACAAGGTCAAGAAGGTAGCCTCTTCTAAATCCGATTCCAAATGTTTCTATTGCAAGAAGAAAGGACATTGGAAGCGGGATTGGCTCAAATTCAAGGAAGATAAAGAAGAACGGCACTGTTGCTTCTGTATCAGGTATTTTTGTTATAGACTTAAACTTCGCTAGCAAAACATCATGGGTATTAGATACCAGATGTGGCTCACACCTTTGTTCCAATGCTCAGGGGCTAAGGATAAATAGTAGGCTAGAGAAGGGAAAGGTCGAACTCCAGGTCGACAATGGAGCCAAGATGTTAGCCGTATTCGTTGGAACTCTCAGTTTGTCTTTGCCCTCTAGGCTTGTTCTAGAACTTGAAAATTGTTATCATGTTCCAAGAGTTACCAAAAACTTTATTTCAATTTTGGCATTGGACGCTAAAGGATTTGAATTTCGAATAAAAGACAATAGTTGTTCATTATATTTCAATAATGTTTTATATGGTAAAGCATATTCAGAAAATGGTCTTTATGTGCTTTCTCTTGAAAAACAACTTTATAATGTTAATGATACCACCAAAAGAGCTAAGACCATTGAGTTGAATCCAACCTACTTGTGGCATTGTCGTCTTGGCCACATTAACATCAAACGCATCAACAAATTTCTTAATGAAGGTATTCTTAACTCATTTGACTTAGAGTCGTTTAAAAATTGCGAAGGAAGTTTGTTAGGAAAGATGATAAGCAACCATTCTCCAAATTGGGAGAAAGGGCTAGTGACCTATTGGGTCTTATACAAACGGATGTATGTGGACCAATGAGTACACCCATAAGGAATGGTCATCGCTATTTCATCACTTTAACAGACGACTAGGAGATATGGATATGTCTACCTTATGTCGCACAAATTTGAATCTTTTGAGAAATTCAAAGAGTTTCAGAGTGTAGTGGAAAATTAGATTGGCAAGAAAATCAAAGCACTTTGATTGGATCGAGGTGACGAGTATTTGAGCCATGAATTCGACGATCATCTAAAAGAACATGGTATTCTCTCAGAGTTGACACCTCCCGAAACTCCACAATGGAACAAAGTGTCCGAGATGAGGAATCGAACCTTTTTAGACATGGTCCGATCAATGATGGGTCTTAGCGATCTCCCTATCTCTTTCTAGGGACACACACTTATAACCGCTACACTAACTCTGAACCAAGCTCTATCAAAAGCTATCGAAAAGACTTCATATGAATTATGGACGAAGAAACCTCCACGGTTTTCTGTTCTTAAGATTTGGGGGTTGCGAAGCATATGTCAAGAAATTAATTTCTGAAAAACTTTACCCAAAATCAGACAAGTGTTTCTTTTGGGATACCTAAAAGAAACTAAGGGGTATTACTTCTACCACAAATCTAAGAACAAAGTATTTGTTGCTCGTGATGGTGTCTTTTTGGAGAAGGAGCACCTTTCCAAAATGACAAGTGGGAGGAAAATCGAACTCGATGAAGTTCGAGAAGACGAGCAACAAAGTCAACCTGACAAAACTAACAACCAAAGTGCTTTAGAAGCAGCTGTTGACATTGGTCAGAGTCAAACCGACAATGCAAATGCTCAACCTATTACCCTGCGTAGGTCGCAACGGCCAAGATCTCAACCAGACAGATACCTCGGTGTTATCTTAACTAAAGATCAAGACATCCTAATTATGGCTGGAGATGAGCTAGCGACGTACAAACAAGCTATGACGAGCCCCGACTCTGCAAAATGGCAAGAGGCCATGAAATCTGAGATGAACTCCATGTTTGAAAATCAAGTTTGGGACTTGGTTGATTTGCCCGGAGGTTACACACCTATCGGTTGCAAATGGATTTTCAAGTTGAAAACCGACAAAGACAGAAATGTATGTGTATACAAAGCCAGATTGGTGGCAAAAGGTTACACGCAAATTCACGGCGTTGATTATGATGAAACCTTTTCACCAGTCGCCATTCTTAAGTCCCTCCGGATTATCATAACAATTTTCGCATATTATGATTATGAAATATGGAAAATGGATGTCAAAACCGCCTTCCTTAATGGGATTTTGGACGAAACTATGTATATGACACAGCCAGAAGGTTTTGTTGATCCAAGCAATGCTGGGAAGGTATTCAAGCTTAAGAAGTCCATTTATGGATTAAAGCAGGCAAGCGAAAGTTGGAATCTGCGATTTGATAAAGCCATTAGTAAGTTTGGTTTCATCAAGAATCCAGATGAGTCTTGTGTTTACAAGAAGGTCAGTGGGAGTGACATCGCATTCCTCGTCTTATATGTTAACGACATATTTCTCATTGGAAACAACATTCCAATGTTAGAGTCCGTAAATGCTTGGCTTGGAAAGTGCTTTTCAATGAAGGACTTGGGAGAGGCATAGTATATATTAGGCATCAAGATCTATCGAGATAGATCTAAAAGGATGATTAGATTGAGCCAAATTACTTATATTGATAAGGTACTGGCATGATTCAACATGGAGGAGGCCAAGAGAAGGCACCTACCCATGTCACATGGTATAACTCTCAGCAAGAAGCAGTGTCCACAGACACCTGATAAGCGAGAGAGGATAAATCAGATTCCATATGCTTCGCTTATTGGATCGATCATGTATGCCATGATATGTACTAGGCCGGATGTATCGTATGCCTTGAGTGCTACGAGCCTATACCAATCAGACCTAAGAGAGGCACATTGGAATGTGGCCAAGAATATCCTAAAGTACCTGAAAAGGAACAAGGCTAAATTATGGTCAATAGTGGGAGTAATGATTAGGCTGTTGAAGGTTATATAACCGCTAGCTTCCAGACTGACAGAGACGACTCCAAGTCGCAGTTAGGATACATATTCTATCTAAATGGAGGAGCGGTTAGTTGGAAGAGTGCTAAGAAAAACACAACTGCAGATTCTATAACTAAAGCCGAATACTTGGCAGCTTCAAAAGCAGCTAAGGAGGTAGTTTGGATTCGTAAGTTCACTGGTGAACTTGATGTTGTACCCTCAATTAAGGGTCCGATAGACCTCTATTGCAATAACAATGGAGCTATTGCTCAGGCTAGGGAGCCAAGGGAACATCAGAAGGTCAAACATGTCAAGAGGCGATTTCACATGATAAGGGAATGAAAGTCCGAGGGTGAAATCAGAATTTGTAAGATTGGAACGGACGACAATGTAGCCGATCCACTCACTAAAACTTTGCCTCAAGTGAAACACAATAAGCACGTTGAGGCAATGGGAATCAGGCACGTTAGAGATTGGCTTTCATTTCCCTGTTCATGTGTTTTAATTAAATTTGAGGATTTTAATGTAAAACACTATGTTGAACCATTTGTTTTCGGAGTAATTTAATTTTTTGCAAAATTATTATCACTCCATTTCTATTTGTGGTTTAGAATTAAACAACGAGTCCATTCGATTTATGAGAATATTCAAAACAGGGTATCAAGACAATGTCTTGGATAAAGAAACAGCTGTTAAGTGAACATTGAATGTTTTAATCGAAAATTATCCCTAATCAAGGTCATTTAAATGATGGACGATTAATGACCACTTGAGATTAGTGTGTAGTATGATTTATAGCACCGTTTCTTGTGTTACAAGGACATGATTGTCATAAATCATTTTCACAAGTATTTGTTTGGAACTATACCGGATCGACCTATGAGAATACTTTATATCTTCATAAGTATATTTCTCATTATAGCTATTGGAACCTCTTTCCTCGACCATGAGTATTGTAAGTTCTCTTGTTTGAGTACTAGTCCGTTTTGATGTTGTCAAACGTCTGTCGTAAATGGGGATTATAACGGCAACACTCGGGCTGCTAGGTCCTCTTAGTAAAGGAAGCTAACAATACATGATTGGAAATGTTTCCCTATTAACAATAGGGATCATGTCTTTGTTTTTTACAAGGCCTCTCGAAGAGCGAGACTGTGAAAAATGCATGGCCGTGCTCAAATGGATTTTAGAAATCATCTGCTTATTGACAGTCGAACTCGGAAATCGAGAAACACTTCAGAATGTAATAAGGATAACGAAGAATCTTACCTTATAGAAGAGACATTAAGTGACATAGGAAACAGGCTATACACATACAACACACTTGTCCGAAAGGACAAGTGCAAGATTGATTGAAAGAAATGGTGTCCTTCAAACAAGTGTATTATTATTCCGATAGAGGGTTCAGAATTATTAGAAAGCTAATTATTCAGTGTGGTCAAGTGATCAGAATGCCTAGCTGGAGGCCGCTTTCGATTAGTAATATTAATATATTCTTAATATTACAACTTAATCTTGATTGAACCCTTTGGGTCACACCCAATCGAGTAACCGAACCAAAACGAAAAATTAACCCGAAGGATTAAATGAGTCATTAGAGTATTTTGAACAAACACGTCGGATATCGAGCTTAAAGCGTCGAAACCGAGCGTCGTAAGTCGAGTCAAATTTAGAATTCAACGAGATGAGAAATCAAGAAAACGACAAGTTTAAGCTAAGTCGTAGCTTCGCATTAGCCTAGCCATGCGAAGGCTAGGCTAGCATAAGGCACCAACAGCATCGCATGGCTATGCCGCAAGCCAAGCATGCATGTGCGTGCTAGGCTTGCTGGCCGAGCATGCTTGCGGGGCTGGTGCACCTTGTCGCACGTATGCTAGTAGTTGGCGCGTCATGCGTGCTAGCGTGCTAGTGTGCTGGGCCTCGCACTCAGCCGCAAGCATAGCAGCAGAAGCAGTGAGCCATGCGTGTGTGTATTGTGGGCTGTGCGTGCTTGCATGCTGAGCAGCGCCTAGCACAAGCAGCAGCTAGCTAGTGAAGGCTAGAGATGGCAGCACAATGTGTGTGTGTGTGCCGCATAGCAAGGCTAGCAGCCTTCCATGCCTTGCGCCCATGCCAGCCACAACTTGTGCGTATGGCTAATCTTACGTGTGGTTGGTTGTGCGTGTGAAGGCATGTGTATGTGGGTTTTCTTAGGGAGCAAGGGGAGGGTGGTCCCCCATTGTGGTCCTCACCTTACCCCTTGCTCACCACTTGACACTTGTCGTTTGTTGATTCACTTGCATTTCAATTTGATTTTTGAATTAAAATAAATTGAATAAAGTGCATTTTACCAACTCTCCCACATTGATGGGAGATTGGAATTCAAGAGCTCCCTTCCTTATAAAGATTAATCATTTGGCATTGGGAGAGACACTTGAGTTGTGAACTTTAAGGGATCTCCAAGAAGAGAATACCTTAGTTCTAATACTCTAAGTTCTTTTGGTCTAGCCCCGACTAAGCTTCGGGGTAGGGGCCGTTCAGGTCGGGTCTCGAGGGTCAGAGCCGTCGGAATCTTACGTATCTGCGGAGCTTTACGCTTTCAAGTAAGAGCTCTTAGAAAGAGCGAAGCATGCATCAAGGGTAAGATCGTCTTTTCTTCTTTCTTTCTCCTTGTTAATTAATTATGTGATTGTTGCATGTTTAGTTACTTTAATTTATGTGCTAATTTTGGGAGGATTTCATTCCGCGTAGTGTCAGACATTACGAAACCCAACACAACAAAAAGCAAGCTTTTTAGAGAGAGAAAGAAACGAAAATGGCGAAGGAAGGAGAAGAAAGGGCGAAATGAAAATCCTGCCTAACGATTTCTTTTTTGCTGACTTAAATGTCTCACGCAACTCTGTAAGTTGCGCGTGACAGCCCAGCACAACTCAGTTACTTGCGCGTGCCTGGCAAGCGTGACCTACTAAGTTGCGTGCAGATACTGGTCATTTAAAAGTCCGGTATCCGGATTTTGATCCTTTTTGAATTTTTTGTAACGGCTATGTGCATTGTCGAATGTAATAACGCGCGAATCATCAAAATCCTTTTAACTGCTTTGCATCTTGTAGTTTATTTATTTTTTCTTTGATAGTTTTTTTTTCATCATCCTGCATGCACACCGTGCTTTGTGCCTTCCCCAACCATACGTTTTGGATGTTTTTCGTGAAGCGTCTTAAAATGTCCTGTAGTGGTGCTTTACGCAAAAGCTCCCATAAACAGTTTGGCATTTTCCTGTAATGCCCTTTTAGAAATGTCACGTTTTTCGTATTTTTGGCGTCCAGAACAAAAATACCGCGTTATCATACAGCGGAAAATTATATGGGGTATTGTACAGCGTAAAATTGTATGGCGTATGTGCTGCGTAAAAGTGCACTAGCAACATGATCTGCCTCCCGTTCGAAAACGGTAAAAATTCTGTTTCTGTCATTAGGAGTAAGCTTAAACGAGTCGACGAGCGCGCCGAACCATCGGGGTCAGACGCCCCCCGTTGGAAGCAAATACGGCTAGCTAGGAAGCACTCTAGCTTTACTGGACAGTTAACGTGTCCTTCCACCCCCTGTATAAAGAGCGCCCTTACTGAAGCCGCACCAATTTAGACACATGCCCCCAGTCCTAAGACATGTGTTTTCATCTTGTGGACAAAACTGCTGAGAGAGTTACCGATTTTTTTCTCTCTCACTGGATTTGGATTTGTGCCTCTAGACCTGAGACATGTATTTCTATCTTGTGGACATCAAGTATTCAAGTGCTAGGCTACAAATACCGAAACACTCCCATTTTATCATCTTTTACTTTGTTAAAATCATGGACTAAAGTTTCAATGACATATTGAGGGACTTTACACCACCGATGACATATTGAGAGGGTATCATCCTCTTTACTCTTTTTAAACCCGGTACCTTCTCATAACATGATATCACCCAGGACAACCTTTACTTGTAAAAGCGTTATACATTAGCAAAAGGTCAATCTAGATTCTTTGGCGCACTAAAACCAGAAGATACCTATTCTAGTCTTAGCAGTTACTTGTCTTGACACTTAGCGAATCGAGAATAGTCTCGACATTCTCAACACTACTAAAAGATTCCTTATCTCTAAGGAACTTCACAAAATGAGTCTCGGATTTATTTCCTTGGCTACTTTGATCATCGTCTATTCTAGACTCGATCAAAGTGGGGGCTAACTGTAGACATCTACTTTTGATCCCCTGTCCTGGCCGAAAGTGTTATAACGATAAATAATTCCATCTTTGTGTTGGATTGAAGTGAAGAATGCTTAAGGACTACTGATTAAAGCCTAAACACATAAACCAACTAGCTTGACCCAAATCGAAATGAACTAGCTTGTTAATAATAAGCCCGATCAGCAATTAGGCCTAATCCCGAGATTGAACCTAATTTTAACAGATTTAGAAGCGCCTAGGTTAAAATCTAGGGCTGCCGCAGAAAAAACTGCGCGCAACTCAACTCACAAAGTTGAGCGTGACACCCAGTGCAACCTCTAGTGATGCGCTTGCGGAAGATTCAGAATTTCATAAAAATACTGAATCGAATCTTACCATAAAGCCACGCGCAAGATCATAGGTTGCACTGCCCAGTTTAGCGCGGCATAATCACTTGCGCGCGCCACTTGCTACAGCAGAATGTTCAAAACCCTAAACTCACCCATTCCCTATAAATAGGGGTTCAATACGAGCTTTGAAATACACAGAAATTCACCTAAAAGTCAGCAGAAACTTTGTGAACTTATGCACTAATCATCCCCCTTGTCCTAAACACTCACCCTTTAATTGTTTGTTCTTACAGTGGAGGTTCCCGAACAAGAAGGAGTCCATAATTTTTCTAAACGAAGATCTAGCAAGGAAATGTGGTAAATTCCCGACCACTTAGATGAATCACCTTTCTTTTCTTGCTTAAACAACTTTTAATTAATTAATTAGTGTTTGATCACCTAAAATAAACTTTAATTCATTGATTTCACATAGTATTCTTACGTTAATCAAGACTAGAATTTGAATAACTAATTGATTGTTTTATCACCTAAGCCAAGGCAAATCTTTTTTATTGTTCTTTTCACAAATTTGGAACAAATAAGAATAACGACCATCATTGCAATGTAATCTTTATGTGATTAAATCATGTAAATAAAATCAACTAACTTAGTTTTAGGTATCACATTGCATATATTGTTTGGTAATGAAATTGTGAAAAAGGAAGAGCTAGTAGAGGCCGTACTTGGGCTAGAATAGCGATTCCTCCCTAAAAGGAACGTTATTTTTTACCCTCCCTCCCGAACTCATTTCTGGTACAAGTAGAACAATTTGGGCATGGGTAAACTTATGATTCATGCTAAATATCCCTTGAACCCTACTTGGGAGAAAAGCATGAACGAGGTTTATGAGTTTTCCTAAAACTCATTGGCGACTCCTTATTAGTTTCTTACAAAAAAAAAGCGTAATGATTGGATCAACTCTAATTCAAAGTCCCCCAAACAGTCAGGAATTCAAATCCTAACACACCCTAAAAAATGTATAGTCCTAGGCTTTTTAAAGGGCCATGGGCATGTAGGAGAAGGATCCCCTACGATGGGCACACCCTCCTCACACACATGAAAATTCATCACTCCTTATCATTAAGGTAAACAGGGCGAATAAAAAAAAAATAGGAAACACGGATTAGCAAAATATGCCATGTACATTTAAGTCCAAGATAAGTAAACTCAATTTATTACCAAACATGCTTTAAAAACCAACCATGGAAAAATCCAACATTATTCGAATACTCAAATCTCATAATTCCAAACCAAATTCTCAAATTCTCGAATAACTCAAATAATATTTCAAATAATGAAAATCAATCCATTTAATCCAATTCCTCTCCTAAGTGTGCACACCTCGCAAGTTAGCATCTTTATATAGAAAGGCTATCCTTCAGGAAAGATTAGGTCATATAAACCCAGAGCCTTCTCTAACAAATCCGTATAGTGGGATTAATTTTATCATGCTTATAAAGTTGTAATAAATAATTCCGTAATTCATCATAAAATTCATCCTTTAATTAAATCAACCTTTTTAATAAAATTCCAACTCAAACTCATTTTATATAACCAAACATACTCTTAAAATCAATTCATTTAAACATGATAAATAATTCAACCTATTCAAAACATGATATTAAAAATCAGTTTCTCAACATATTTTATTTAAATTATCATTAAAATTAATTCTTCAAACATACTTTTTTATTTCACAAATCATAATATTAAGACACTAAAATAAAAAAAAACATGTTGATCAAACAATCACTTTGATAAAAGTATCTAGACACCTAAAAGTACCTTGATTCCTCGCTTAGCAAAACCATACACACAAAGAACTCAAGCACTCTCACCGAGAACAACCTACAAATAAATATTACCTTAACTAATATAAGGTCATCAAATAATCATAACAATTAAAATATACTCCTAATTCTATGTATATGAATCGTTAAATCTTTTTTAATAAATCTTGAATAATTTTCTGATTTAATTTAGTTAAAACACTAATAATAATTTTATGTAAAACCATAATAATAATAATAGAATTAATTAGAATAAGAGAAAAAGAAAGATTGAAAACCAAAGAAGAAATGAAGAAGGGTGGCGGCAGACTGCAAGTGGCTACTACCGTCAGAGGTGGTGGATGGTGGTAGCAGTCACTGGTTGTGGGTAGTTGCCGGAGCAAAATTCGAGGGAGAGGAGGAGAGAAAATCGTGGGAAATAAGGGGAAAAAAAGAGAATTTATGAGGTTTTTGTGTGAGTTTTTGCATTAGCATGAGGGGGTATTTATAGGCTTATGAATGTAGGAATTAAGGAAATATTTTGTAGGAAGAATTTATGTAATTTTGATTTATGAAATTACTTGGAAAAGTGAGCTTAAATTTAAGGAAAGTGTGAGATTGATGATTAAGCAAATAAGAAAACAGGGCAAGTTTTGCATTTCTTGTTTGATCATGAAATTAAAGAAGGTAAGTAGGCTTGCTTGAAGAATAATTAAGAGGCATTTAAGGTAAGATACTGCATGGTCATATATTTGCAAGATTGGAATAGGAAGATTTAAAAAAAATAAGAATATTTAAGGAAGATAAATAAATTACAAAAATTAACAAATAATTCATCTAACTAAGCATGACTGGCCGAAAATATTGAGCATATTTAAGCTCAATAATTTCGAACCTCTTATGCTAATTAATACCAATTTGTTTTTAGTTTTAAGAATCCGAAAATTATTGTGTAAGTAATTCATTTTATAGAAAAAATAATTATTTAAAAAGTCTACTTTACTTTAAACTAATTACGTAATTAACTTAGAAAACTCAGATTTTCTAACACTTAGAAAATCCAAAAATCACCTTACTATTTATTTAGGAAATTCGAACCTTATTTAAATAAAATAGAAAATATATTTTTGCGAATTAAAATATCCGAAATATATAAATAATTCGATTTTTATTAAAATATTAAATGAATAATTAATCTTATATAAAATCCAATTTAATAACTGAGTTTGAAAATATTTTTGGCACCAAAATTCAAATATCATTTTGGATCCAAAGTTCAAATACTATTATAAATTACTAAAATACCCTTTTTAGAAATTAATAAATAAATATATAATTAATTAATTAGAAAATACGTCCCAAAAATACGGGGTATTACATAGGTTTTGAGTGAACTCTAAGTAAGAAGAGTTTTGAGTGAAGCTATTAGAGAGAGAGAGAGAGAGATTTAGAGAGTTCAATTGGTTGAGGGATCAGTTCTTGGGACACTCAAATTTGTTGAGGAACTTGAGCATAAGTCTTAGACTGTAATAGGTTGTTTGCCCTATTATAATTAAGAGTTAATTTATAAAATCCCTAGTGGTCGTGCTTTTTCTTCTTGATTAGGACCAAGAAGTTTTCCACGCTAAATTCTCTTTTGTTTCTTTGAGTTCTTTAATTTTTTTTATAAATTCCGCAAAAAGTACCCTAGTTCCTCTACAATACAATTTACCCCCCTCCCCCTCTTATATTGTTCATTCGAGTCAACAATTCATACATTTTTTTCCTGTAATCTTCTAAACTTATTTGATCTTATTAGGTTTTATTTAAGTTATTACTACCCTTATTAGCTCCTATAAAAACTTTAATGAAATTATCTTATTAAAATAAAAATAGGTGAATATAACATGGCCTATTATACAACAAATAATTAGTTTTTATTTTTAGCTAGATGAAGCCCGTGCGATGCACGGTTTGTTTCTATTTATTAAAACAAATATTTTTTGTATTTATGTGATAAAATTTGTTATTTTATTCGAATTTTCTCTCATTTTTTTTATATTTTATAAAATTGCTAGTCTCAAAAGATGACACAATATATTTAATTAATTTAAACTTTAAAATCTCATTCGCCAATTTTGCTTATATGGCATTTGGATTATTTAATTCTAAAAGAATTTTAAAATCTCTTATTTAATTGGCTATAAATAAAATCTATAATCCTGTATGGCATGTTCAAAAAATTTTATCTTACGTGGCTCTCTAAAAACTCGGGAAAAAATTCCCCTTTATATATATACTAGTACGTACCCCGGGCGATGCCCTGGGTTCCTTCCATAATATATATCCTTATGTTATAAAAATCATTACATTAATGGGCTACTTATAAAATAATTATAAAGTACTAATTGTTTTCTCAAAGGCAATATCACTAATGTGTAAATTAAATCCACTCATGTATGAAACATTTGTTACTTTAAATGTTCATAATCAGATGAGTAATTCAATTTTACGGTTTCATTGTTATTTAACAATTTGAGTACTCCTAGGCTTTATTCAAAACCCTTAGTTTGAAAGTAAGTTTTAGGCTCTTAGACTTTTAGGAATTTTTTTTTTTGAAAGACGATTGCCTATTTGGAACTTTAACTCTAGTGGCGATACCCGATTTGTTTATTGAATTTTAAAATAATTATTTTTTCTATATGCCAAATTTATATGCCAAATTCTTAAACATATTATTGATACAAACATTGTTATGTAAGAGGTGTATATCCCTTTTGTTGTGAGGTCTTCTGATGTGTCCTGCAGGAGAGTTACAACTCTACTTGCAACAAACGGAAGCTCCGGTTGTTCGATGTTCCGCCTCCGAAAATCAAGTTAGTATGTGTCGAAGTTGAGTAAAATGCGGAAATTAAAGCAGATCTTCTCGGATACCGAGATCAAGTGATTTCTCTGTTATAAGAGAATAGTGTAATAATTGTAAGGTGTAAAAAGTGTCCCTCCTTAGGTAATAAATGTCCCTATTTATAGGGCATGGGAGTTAGTGCCCTTACCTTAGGTCATTTAACCTAGGTAATTGGGCTGCGCCATTTCAATTGCGCCTCGGGATTTAAGCCCATGAAGGCTGTCATTTCCCTAATGATGGATGTGACGCGTATCCTATCCTAGTTGGCCTATTTTGGGGGCCTCCTTGAATGACACGTGTCATGACCTGATTGGTCCACGTGTCTAGGGTATTTTTACCCTAAACATTTGCCCCTCACTAAGGTGATGTGGCTGGCCATGTGGAGCCTGTGACACTTGTCAGGCAAGCATGGGTGACGGTTAATTTAACCGTTTTACCTTTCTGGGAAATTACAGGGATGCCCCTAAATTTACCCCTCAATAAATAGATTTTTACCTCCCCTTATTTTCGCAATTTTACGAAAAATCTTAGAGAGAGACTTTGACATTTTGAGAGAGAGAATCACTACTGCCGCTTGTGTCTTGTCTGCCTGTATCACAGCTGTCTCACAAACTTCAACAGTTTCAACAGTTCCTTGTCTTTCTTAAGGTAACCGCTTGTTTCTCTCCTTTTTCTCGCTTTATTTACCGCTTGTGTTTGCTTTTTATTAAAAATGGTTTCACAAACACATACGGCACGGCCTAGGTTAGCTGTCAGCTGATCACCTAGTACAGCTAAGTCTAGGACTAGGTGTGTCGTCTGCCCCTTTGTGGACTCTCCCCTGCAAACATCCCCGAATCCGATCGTCTCTGTGTCTATGCAGGATACTATGGCCAAAACGAAGCGGACATCCCGAAAGGATAAGAGTCCTGGTGTCCTTACGGTGCCGACTGCGGAATTTTTTGACCATCCGCCTAGTCCCCCAAGTACGCCGGTCGACTCCATTTTAAATGAGTCAAAGGAGGGGTCTAGAAGTAGTACATCCGACTTTATACAAGGGTCGCCCCATTTGGACGTTGGTTTCGGTTGATCTGAGGCTGAATCAGGGCCGACTGTGTCGAATGAGGAGTCTAGATATTCTGAGGCTAAGTCAAGGCCGTCTGTGAAGGACAAAGAGGCCAACTCTGAAGAGAAGGGAAGAAGAAAGACCTTTACCTCTCATCAGGAGGAGTTTTCCGCCTACTATCACCACCTCACCCCACACACACAGAAGTCCAAGCTAAAAAAGATGAACGAATTCAAGGCCGCCCATGTCATGGGGGATGGTTACGAAATCCATGTCCCTGACTTCGAAGACACAGTCGTGTGGCTGTTTTGGACTAGTTATGGGGATCAATGCTTCGATTGTTACAAGGCGGCCATACAAGCGGGCCTTAGATTCCCTCTCCATCCGGGTGTGGATAAGATCCTTCAGGGATACCGTCTAGGTATCTGGCAACTTGCCCCCAACTTTTAGCTGAATATAATGGGGTATGTTGCCGCTTGTGAAATGCTCAAGGTAGAGCCAAGCTTTGAGGCATTTTTCGAGATGCACTACCTGAGCAAGGCGCTTAAGGCAGGCGGCTGGTACACCTTGACCACTCATAAGGGGTATGTGATGACTGTCAGCAAGCAGTCCAAATGGAAGGATTGGCGAAACAAGTTCGTCATAATCTCTTCGCCGGATACTTGAAGAAACCGCAAGTATAACTCCTAGACCAGAATCCCTAACTCCTAGGAAAGAAGGCAATTTTGCCGTCTGTCCCTGATGAAGGTTAGGACCAAATCCTTACACCCAGCCTTTTTAAAGTCACGACTTAGAATATGGGAGGACAAAAAGAACTAATCCCAAACAGCAACATCCCCCGATATGAATGGCTAGCTGACGGCACCTTTTTGGCCGCCTGTGGCCTTAGTACCGAGCTTAGTAGAGGTAGCTGGTCGAATGTGTGCTTTAACTTTACAAATTTGTATAAGTGTTGTTGTTTTTTTTTTTTCAGCTTACATTCAGCTGTTCTTTGCAGACGAAGCAATGGAGAATGTGTCCAAGAAGAAGAAACCCTCCAAATCCTGCGGCCGCCTATCGCATGATCAACAAGAAGAAGGCTGTGGAATTTAAAAGAGATAAGCATGTAAGGCTTTACAACATTCAACTACTTTTGTTTAGCATATAAGCGACTTCCACCACATGACTTTTAACATGCCTTGATTTCCATTTTGCAGGAGGGGCAAAACAGACCGCCTGTACCTCCTCACTCGGGCCAGAAGCCGTAGAAGCACCCGGCTGATAATGACCGGACGCCCACTAAGTCGAGAAAGACTATGGTGCATCGGACTTCATCGTCCGGCGGGTCTGGGGACGACTCTCACCCCACCACAGCCGACAAATCTCCCGCCTCTTTAGAAACTATAAAGAATTCGGACGCCCCTAAGGCGTCGAAGAGTGGCATGCCATTCACCGCTGCTACCGGCTCAACAGCAGGTGAACTTCGTGATAAGCGTCCGAAAAGCCGGGAGATTGCCGACACTCAAGGTATCTCTGCCTTACCCTTATAAGGTAAAGTCTTATCAACAGACGTCCAGTAACTCAGAAGATTCTTGGTCTATGGGTCAAGCTTATGTCAGCTACTTACGTAGTGTTGAATGTGCATGCGCAGATGTCAGCCAAAGGTCGGATGTGCAGCAATTCGCCAAGAACATGTTGAAGGTCATCTCCCCAGCTGAGAAGGCATCTGTGAGGGGGGTTGGAACCCTCAAATTTGAAGCCATCACTACTCTGCTTGTCGAGGTAAACTGACTTAAGTTGTCAAATTCTTCTAACTTTTTATGCCAACTATCGATAACAAATTTTTTTTTTCGGATGTAGGCTATGTTTCGGATGGACGATCTCAAAAATTTGTTTGTCGACAAGCAAAAGGTGGTAAAAAGCGCCAAAGAGCGGGCCGCCTCTACACTTGATAGAGCTCAGTTTGACACCATGAAAAATGATATACTTACTCGTGATGTCTTGTATTCATAGGCGGAGGCCAATCTGCACGTCAGGGCCCAATTGGATGTGGCCATCAAAAGGGTGACCGAATTAGAGGCTTAACTGAAAAAGGCTAAGTCCAACCTTAAGGCCTTAGAGGATGCTGATCACGAAGCTAAAGGCCTTCGCAGTTAGAATGCGGCCCTGAAGAAAGAGCTAGCCACCAAGACATCCAACAGCGGGCAGAGCCGAAAGCCAAGGCCGAAAAGGAGAAAGCACATTTGATTACCGAAAATGAGGCCGACTATGTTACTTACATGAAAATGGCATGGAAGGCTCTGCACCCTAATAATGACTACTCCGTCTTGGTGTATCGTTATGAGCAGGCTACTGACGAGCTAGACGCCCAGCAATTGGAGGCGACGAGGATGAGCAGATTGTTGAGAATAAGGAGGAGCACAAACAAGAATATGGACAAAAAAAGTCGGCCAACCAGGCTAAAGAGTTGGCTTCCGAAGATGAGCAGCTCCCTCCTCAACAAGATTAAGCTTGATGTATGTTTCTTTTGGCTAGATGGCCAAGTACTTTCTATTTCGACCTGCGTGCCGAGTATATTTGTCTTTACCGATCGTGGGGTCGGGTTTAACAATATTTCTGCCGGTTGTGATACCAGTTTAACTATTTCGCTTTCTTACCGACCGTAGTGTCGATTTCAATTTTAATGAATATGCCGACTATGTAGTTGATGAGTGTCATTTATGGCACTCAAATGGTAGTATTTTAGGATATTTTTGGTTTATTTTTATAGCGTTCTTTCCCTCTTTTTACTTAGTTTTAATCTTTTGTTCCTTAGTTTATCTTTTCCATGCTTATTTCATGTTTTCTCCTATTTTTGTAGATTTTATTGTGTTTTCTCCTTTATTTGCTTTTATTTCTTGGTTTGTAGGTGTAAGTTGAAGCCCAAGACCCATCACGATATTTTTTTGGGTTGGAAGAGGCGGCTCAAAGTGCAAGGTGGAAGCTCATACATAGCTCACAAGGCAAGGAATGGCTAGCTCCAAGACTTGGTGATTACGCTCTCATGCTGCACTTGTATAAGATTTTGGTGTTGAACCCACCGTAAACCTCATTTCGGGACAACCATACCTAGTGTGGATCACGAGGAGTGCACCATCTACATCAAGCACGCACCAAGGAAACGCCTTGCTCAAGTTGCGCAGGCGCGCACTTCTTTCTCACGGCGCGCCACTAGGGGTCTTTGTTCCGTACCCAGAACTTCACGGGTGCACATGCTCGTGAGAGGGCGCGCCCGGGTCTATTTTGGGACTTCTACCTTATTTATTTCCAGTTAGTTATACTATAAATAGCTATTTCCTCTTAGTTTTCATTTTGTACTAGATTTTAGCAACTTTTAGAGAGAAATTAGAGAGAGAAACTTGAGAGCGAATTTGTTGATTACAATTTTGATTTTCATTTACAATGAATTCTAACACAATTTCCTTTGACCAATCAAGTTTGTTTGTAAGATTCTTACTTCTTAGTTCAATTCCTTTGCATTTTAATTTTATTGATTGTTGCAATTCCAAGTTACGTTGATTGTTTGATTTTGATAAGTTTGATTGATTTGTATTGATTTCAATTGCAAATTATGATGATGTTGATGATGATTAGCTTAGTTTTCTTCCTTCAATCCATTATTCTTAGTGAGTAGATTATTTACTAGGGTGATGGTGAAGCATGCATTAGTGATGGATGATTGCTAATTAGAAGATTTTGATTGATTAAATGTTGTAATTAAATTGATTGATAGAATTTTTCATGTGTTTTGCTTGATAGGAGTAGCTAACCTAGATTTCCAAGCTAGATTGTATTGTAGTTCCTAATGACATGACCACTTGATTTAGGGATTGCATTTATTGATTGATTCTGAATTGTGATTCTCCTTGATTAGTCATTCATTATAGGAAACCTAGCTTGACTTCTAGGAGATAACCTTTTGAATTCTTTCGATTGCGATTACTTTTAGTCCTTGCAACGTTCGATTGATTTGATTTCCCCTGATTAGCAACTCTATCATGATTGTATATGGATCCTAATCCCTAGTGCTTGTGATATTGATTTCATCTAGTGATATTAGTTTGATTGGTAGTATAGCTCATTCAACTACACCCTAACCTAAGTTTTGAAGTAGCTTGACTATAGGTTATAGTTTCCAACTCACATTCCTCGTGGATTGACCCTTGACTTACCTTTATGCTTATGTTTAGGGTGGTTAAGTGTTTATAAATTTTGTTGACTTAGAGTTTGATCATATAACGACATGTTCAAATCCCTTACGTTAGTAGTCGATTTTTCTTTAATATTTTCAATTTTTCAAGCTTTTGAATTTTCTGCTATGCATGAATTGACTAAGTATTTTCTTGCCATATTCTATACATGCGGTCTTCAGTATACCAGATGTTCTTGCCCCTAGATGGATATTTAGTTGGTTTAAAAAATGGGTTGATTGACTTAGAAACTTTTGATACTTAAAAGAGTCTGACTAGTTTCTAGCTCAATCAATCACTATGGTGATTGCCCCAAACCAAGTGGAAGTTTGTCCATCGAGTAGACAATACTCTTTTTGGCTAACAAACGACCATTGGCCGCATCTGAACCATAGGAAAGGCGATTGCTTAGAACTGACTGTTTAAAAAGATCAAACAATATTACTAAGCCTTAGACTTAGTGTTATAAGATCAATTATTTTTTCTAAGTCCTTTTCAAATAGCAAGTGCAGACGACCTTTTACTGCCTTTACCACCTTGGGTAGGCAGTCTTATCCTAGTCATTTGAACCGCTGTACTTAGCAAAGTGGGGTAAACGTTCTCATCGAGAAGGCCGGACGGTCTCAAGGCCGTCTGAGTTAAGTTCATACAACTCAAAAGAACTTAGATAAATTTAGAATTCAAGTTAGTCTTGTATTCACGATCGGGGCCATTTGATATCCCATAGGGCAGGCGGCTCCCGTTGCTCTCTATGCTGCACTTTGGCAATTACAGATGGCTTGAGCCTATGGACTTAGCTAGTTCAACTTTTGTGAAAGTTTAACTAAGTGGCAGAAGGCCTCCTGATATCCCATAGGGCAGGCAGCTTACTTTGTCGTCTGTGTTGCCCCTGGGCAATTACAGACGGCAAAGTCGTTGGTATCAATTAGTCCATCGTTTGTGACTTAACCAATTTTAGTTAATTTTATTGTAACCATTGGAGGCCATTTCTGTTCTAATAAGGGCAGGCGGCGTTTGATCGTTTTGGTTAAAAAAAAAAGCAATTACAAACGTCTGTGCATTGTTCCAATTTGGGCAAACACCCGAATGGATGTCTCCTATATGTGCCTTACTCAATTAGAGTGGATAGTTGGGTTAGATTTACCATCTATACATAGCACAGACAGTGATTCTCCCATAGGGAGACGTATCTAATAAATAAAATAGACAAAATTGAAACAAAAGCAATTCTCATTACTTAAGTTTTTCATTTACAAATATTTACAATGCTTAGAAATAATACTTTTTCAAGTTATCTACATTCCAAATCCTGGCTAGCTACCTACCGTCTAGAGTTTCCAGCAGGTAAGTGCCGCCTCTGACTTCTTCATAGATCCGATAGGGACCTTCCTAATTGGGTGTCAACTTGCCTTGCTCATTGGCCCTACCGGTTGCCACCATTTTTTGTAACACAAAGTCCTCTACTTTCAAGGGTCATTTGTGTACTCTTTTGTTATAGGCTCTTGTCATTCTCAGACTGTAAATTTCATGATGTAAGGCAGCATTGCCCCGGCGTTCTGGTAGAAAGTCCAATGCTAGTCGCATGGCTTCCCTGTTAGCCTCTTTATCATACAACATGACTCAAAAAGTCAACTCATAAAGCTCAATGGGTAAAATGGCCTCAACGTCGTATACCATGAAGAATAGGGTTTTGTCGGTTGCCCCTTTTGCCGTCGTTCTGATAGACCAAAGTACATGAATCAGTTCTTCAGCTCACAAACTGCCGGCTCTCTTAATTTTCTTTTTTATGCCGTCAGAGATGAGTTTGTTGAAAGGTTCAACCTGGTCGTTTTCTTGTGGCTAGCCGATAGAAGCGAAGCAGTGGGAAATTCCTTGATTTACTAACCAATTCATAAGGTTAGGCATCTCGAACTGATGACCATTGTCAAAGACCATAGACATAGGAACCACATACCGGGTGATGATGTTTTTCCAAATGAAAGAATTGACATCCTTTGTCTTTATGCCTTTAACCGCCTTTACTTCAACCCATTTGGTGAAGTAATCAACAGCCACTAGAATGTCCCGCCTCTGACCTGACGCAGGTGTATACGGACCTAAGATATACATGCCCCATTTAGCGAATGGTATTGGGCTATGAATTACCGTCAGATAAGTTGTCGGACGGTGAATGAGTTTACCGAACCGCTGAAACTTGTCACACTTTTTTACCATTTCCATGGCGTCTTCTTCCATAGTCAGCCAAAAGTAGCCTTGTCGAGTGGCTCATCCTTCTAGAGCTCTGCCGCTTATGTGTGAGGCATAGAAACCTTGATGTATACCATCCAGAATTTCATGCCCCCTTTCTAGGGTTATGAATTACAAGAGAGGTTGGAGGAAACCATTCTTGAACAGTTCTCCTTTGTAAAAATTTAAAAGTTGGCCGCCCGTTTTTCATGGCAACCATTTCTGGATAAGTATCCAACAAAGTGTCGTTTAGCAGGTCGGCCCGGATGCCGTCCATCCAGGTTGAGCTTCGATCAAGTACACTAATGGGATATTCTTCAATACTTCGTTTTTCCATCGCTTCCCAAAAAACCGACTAAGGTGTATCACAGGAGGCGGATGATGCCAATATTGACAGCACATCCGCCCAATTGTTCAGACCGAGGCACTTAACTTAGATGAAATTCATCAAGTGTCTATGCCTCAGTTATGACCGCCTAAAGATATTTGATCATAGTTGGATGGGTGGCCTCATAGTCACCATAGTATTGGCTTACGACTAACTGAGAGTCTGAGTAGGCATCAATTTTCATAGCCCCTGCCACCTTACACATATAGATTCCGGCTAGCAGGGCTTCATACTCAGCTTCATTATTCGAAGCTTGAAACTTGAGTCGTACTGCATATTCATACTTTTCCCCTTCAGGAGACTAACATATAATTCTTGCACCACAGCCGTTCATTGTTAAACTCCCATCTACGTACACCTTCCAAACCTGATCCAAGTTCTCCGCCTCTACCGGACGTGTCATTTCAACGAAAAAGTCACCAAATGCCTGACCTTCACCGCCTTCCTTGGTTCGAAGGTGATTTCCAGACTTTGAATTTCAATAGCCCATTTGATCATTCGGTCAGATGACTCTAAGGTTGTCATTGTCCTCTTGAGTGGTTGGTCTGTGTAGACTACCACCGGATGTGCCAAGAAGTATGGTCTCAACTTTTTGACGGCTTTGAATAGTGCTAAGACAAAATTTTCAATCGTCGAGTACCGAAGCTCTGCATTTCGGAGAATATGGTTAACGAAATAGACCGGGAGTTGATTGTCGTCTCTCTCAGCAAGGAGAACAACACTAAGAGTATGATCTGAGGTGGCCAAATACATGTAAAGCGCCTCCTTTGACAAAGGGCTTACAAGCCTTGGCAATGAGTGCAAATGTTATTTCAACTTCTGAAATGCCACATCAACATCATCTCCCCATTCAACATTGTTTCTTTATAAAAGCTTGGAAGAAATAGAGGCATTTGTCACCTGACCAGCTGAGGAATCTCCCCAATGCCGCTAGGCAACCAATGAGCTTTTGAACTTCTTTGACAGTGCGGGGTGACTTCATGTCAATGATCGCATGTACCTTCTCTAGCTTTGCCTCTATCCCTCTTGGATCAATAAAAAATCCGAGAAATTCCAAGACTCAACGCCAAAGACACACTTTTTGGGATTAAAGACCTTATGCTGCCTGAGTGTGGTGAAGGTTTCTCGAAGATCAGCAATATGATCCATCTGTAGCTTAAATTTGACTATCATGTCATCAATGTACGCCTCAACAATCTTACCAATCTGGTTAATGTAAACGGCATTAATGATGCGTTGGAATGTGGCAAACGCATTTTTCAAGCCAAACGGTATCACAATATAACAGAATAACCCCTGATCAGTGACGAATGTTGTTTTCTCTTAATCTTTTTTTCACAAGGGTATTTGATGAAAGCCTGAGTAGGCGTCCATAAAGCTCATCATGGCATGTCCAGCTGTAGAATCAACCAGGTTGTTGATCTTTGGAAACGGATAACTGTCCTTCAGACATGCCTTATTTAGATTAGTATAATCAACACACATGAGCCAGGTCCCATTCGGCTTTTTGACCAATACAACATTGACCACCCAGTCGGGAGAAAAGCACTGCCGAATGAACCCGGCGTCCAGCAATTTCTTGACTTCGGCGGCTGCCACCTGACTCCTCTCCCCGCCGTGATTCCTTTTATTTTTCCTAACATGCTTTTTCTTCGGGCCAACGGCAAGTTTGTGGACAGCAAGATCCTTACTGATGTCGGGAATCTCTTCCACTTAGAAAGCAAAAATGCCTTTGAATTTCTTCAACAGATTTTGTAAGTCTGCCCCTAATTTTGCAAAAGCAACCATTCCCACATTTACAGTATGTTCTAGACGTGTATCGTCCTGAACGATGCCAATGTGTTCTCTAGCCGACTGGGGACACAACTCTCGTGCTACCATCTGATCTCCTCTCGGAGACCCAACGTTGCCATCATCTCTTTCGAACTTCATCAGCATGAGGGAGGGGATAATGATGGCCTTGGATTTATTTAGAGTCGGACAGCCTATAATGATGACCTCATACATGCTGCTGGGGTTGAATTTCAGTTTTGATAAGCATTGCCAACTGATTATATCAGACGAATTGCCCGTTTCAATTAAGATCCGGCCAACCTTTTGGCTGGCAACTTTACATTCAAAAACCATGGGGTCATCATGCGGCTGGCGTACTTTTCCATGGTCCTTTTTCAGTGATGACAATCTCAAGGAATGTCTCAACAGACATCTAACCATCGTCAACAGAGTTGATTTTTTTTTTCTGACATGGTCCTTGGTGCCTCTGATTGTAGGGCCTCCTAAAGCATAGCCGCATGCAATTACGCAGATCATGTCCGAACCACTATCAGCTTTCGCTGCATCTTTGGACGGTTGCTTAGGTTCAGTCTTCAGGGTCACCTTGGTCTTCAAAATGTAGGATTTTAGCAATCCTTTCTCAGCCAGTTTGTCCAACAACCGCTTGAGGCTGTAGCATTCATTGGTGTCATGACTTATATCCTCATGGAAATGACAATATTTGTTCTTGTCTCGGTTTTTTGTCGGACCTTTCATTGCCGTAGGCTTCTCATAGCTCACTCGGTTCTTTATCTCCATGAGGATGGAGTAGCCGTCTTTGTTAATGACATAGGGTAAACTAGGTCGTTGACTAATCCTCCCTCAGGCCAAACAACATTTATTATCACTTAACAAACCTAAATACAAGTATAGAGGTAAGTCAAGGGTCAAACCACTAGGAACGATTATGTTCAAGTGCTTTCAATCAATGCCTAAGCTAGGTCGAAGTCAAAAGTGAAGAAAGACTAAACAACTACCAAAACAAATAAGAATCAAACAAATGAAATACTAGGAAATTGTGATCAACAAGTAATCATGACAATTGAAACAAGTTGGAAAGGTCAAATCAATCAATGGTTGTGAAGACTAATAATAAGAGCAAACAATTGAAAACAAAGAGCTATCTCCTAATCGTTAAGCTAGGTTTCCTCTATGAATAACAAAATAGGAAAATCACAATTCAAACCAATCAACAATTGCAAATCCTAAATCAAGTGGTCATATCATTAGGATCTACAATGCAATCTAGCATAGTTCTCAAGACCTAATCAAACTAAGCACATGCAAATTTCCATTAATCAATTTAATCTCAACAATTAATCAACATAATTCCCAAATTAATCACAACAAATTAATCATACAGTTTTACTCAAACCCGAGCAAGCAACTACTCACTAACAAACATGATAAAATCAAAGCAATTAAATGAAATCAAGAATCAACAAAACATGAAGAACAACTACTCTAATCTAGAAACAATCATCAAAACCAAATAAAAAAAAATGAAATTAAAGAAAATAATAAGATGAGATAGAGTAAGAAATGCTCGTTGATAATTGAGAAGATCTTCAATACAATTGTCACCCTTACATCTTCAATCTCTAAAATCACCATTGAAATCCCTCACTTTTTCTCTCCAAAACTACTCCTAAAACTAGCCCTAAACTAGAGAAAGAAACTCTCAACTAAGCTAAGAATTAATTGCTTAATGAATTGCTTAATTTCTTTATGAGGAAATAATAGAGAAAAGCTATTTATAGTATAACTAACTACAAAGGAAATAAGGCAAATATCCCAAAATAAACCCAGTCGGGCACACCCTCTCACGACCTTGCGCGCCCGCGATAATTAGGGTACGGAAACATAGAACTCAGGTGGCACGCCCGCGAAGAAAACTTGCTTGCCCGCGCAAAGGTCGCGCAATCAACCTGTTGAATCTAACTTCCTACACAATTAAGAGATACCGTGGCGCGGAAACCTTGTCGTGGCGCGGCGTAGGCTGCCATGGTGCGGCGGTTGCTGCCGTGGCACGACGCTTCCTGCCGTGTCGCGGCAGTTCTTTTCTGCACCCCCGCGCATCTTTCCTGCGCGCCCGCGCTGCTAGAGCAGGGGACTTCCTTCGGTGCTTGTGTGATATACATGGTGCGCTCCTCATGATTGTCACTAGGCATGATAGTTTTGAAATGAAGTTTACAGTGGGTTCAACAACATGAATTAATAAGAGTGCAGCATGAGAACGCAAGCATCAAGTCTTGGAGTAAGTCATCTCTTGCTTTGTGAGCCATAAGTAAGCTTCCACTTTGCACCTTAAGCCTCTTCCAACTCGGAGAATCATCGTGACGGGTCCCGAGCTTTGCCTTAAACCTATAAACAAAGGAAAAGAACAAATAAAAGGGAAAAACACTAGAAAATCCACAAAAGTGGACGAAAACACAAAATAAGCAAGAATAAGGAAACTAAAGAGCAAAAGAATAAAACTAAGAATTTATTAAGAAAGAAAGCTATAAAAAGAAGGTAAAAACAACCTAAAAACTCGTCAATTGAGTGTCATAAATGACACTCATCAAATTCCCCCAAGCTAAACTTTTGCTCGTCCTCGAGAAAAAAAAAGCAGCAAAGGAAAATGATGAGTTTATTCAAATAAGAATGAAGAGGGAAGATGAGTATATACACTAACTCACTTTCATAGGAACCACGGTCAATTTTAGCAACTAAAGACAAGACATTTAAACCCCTAGATCGCCCTAGAGAACGAGTAATGCTCTCATAAAGGTTTCCTAAGAGATTAACCTATAACTCTCACAAACCAAACAAACAAGGCAAAGAATCAAATGGAAATCAAAAGAAAAACAAATGCTCTTGTATGGACTTTTGCAAATGACCAAGCACAAATGGATGCAAAACTTCCTAAACAAATAAGGGAATGCACGTTTCAAGATATCTAAGGTTGATTGAAACATAAAATATGATAAACATAGAGAACTAATGAAACACAATTCACCTTCATCCCAAACAATCTTGTCACGTTCTCCCTACTAGTTTCAAATCCACCTCTAGTGAGCATCTCAATGATTCCTCAAAGGAACCAGAAAAGAAAAGATTTTAGAGGTACCCGACATCTTGACTATGCAAACCTGCTCCAAAAACTTGACTCCTATCTGTTCGGTTTCGTAGTGACCCGACACTACGTGGAAGGAAACCTACCAAGACCCGCCCCTTAATTAAAACAATTAACAAGCATATTAAACTTAATCAAACAAGATTAAAAACAAGAATTATACCTTTGTCGCGTGCTTCGCTCCCAAAGAGCTCTTACTTCAAAATCCCGAAAACACGAGATCTCCGACGGATCGTACCCTCGACCCGACCCGAGCGTCCTAAGTCTTGAAGGTTAGTCAAGACCCGGATAAAATAACTATGAGTTTTACGAATCAAAGGTTTACTCTTAATTAGAGTTGCCTTTTTAATTCCACTCAAGGTTGTTCATTTCCCAATACCCAAGCTTGGTATTTATAGGGAAATGATCCCTTGATTTTTCAACCTCCACCAATGTGGGAGTGTTGAAATACAATGATTTATTTAATTTCCAAATGAAATAAATAATCAAGTTAATCACATTTCGACAAGTGGCATGATCATATGCAAAAGAGTGGTGGACAAGGTTAGGTGGGGGACCATATGCCTTGCTCCCCAAGGCCTTGATTTGGTCCCCACATCCTTGCACAAAACCGGGTCAAGGAAGGCTAGCTGGTTGCTAGCTAGGGCTGCCAGCTAGCACTGCCTTGCTGCCCAGCACCCCAGCCAGCCAGCCAGCTAGTGCGTGCTGGTGCTGGGCTGGTGCTATGTGCTGGCGCTGGTGCGTGCTAGTGCCATGCGCTGGTGCGTGCTGGTGCTAGCCCTAGCACTTCCACGCACTGCCTCGCACACTCCTCATGCTACACGTACCCAGCCCCATGCCTAGCATGCGTGCTGCTAGCGAGCCACGCATGCTGGGCTAGACGCTGCTTGCCAGCTCTCCCTCGCATCATGCTACGCACCACGCACCACGCAGCACTCGCACACGCATCAGCCAGTGCCTAGCACTGCTATGCTTGGTGCGAGGCACGCACACACGCACATGCACATGCGCCAGTGCCTAGCACTGCGATGGCTGTGCTTGGTGCGTGTGTGGCCTTACCATACGCACCCAGGCACCCAGACTAGCACGCTGCTAGCTGCGATGGGCTGCCTGGTGCTTGTGGTGCTTGCGATAGGCTGCCATGCGCACCCAGGCACCCAGGCTAGCACGCTGCTAGCTGCGATGAGCTGCCTGGTGCTTGTGGTGCTTGCGATAGGCTGCCATGGCGCCTAGGCATCATGCTAGGGCTGCGATAGCGCCTAGGCAGAATGCTAGGGCTGCGATAGCGCCTAGGCAGAATGCTAGGGCTGCGATGGTGCGCCTAGCACACCTAGTGTGCTTAGGCTTGCGCCATGCATGCTAGCTCGAATTAGCCTAGCATTCACATGGTTAGACCATTGTGGTGCTACGGCTACACTCATACTTGTCGCTTTGTGATTTTGCGACGCTCGGTCTCGACACCTTAGGCTCGATATCCGACGTCTGTATTCGTAAAACTCTGTCTACTCATTAAATCCTTTCGGATTAATTCGTCGTCTCGGATCGGTGATTCGATTGGGTTCGACCCGAAGGGTTCAGTTAAGATTAAGCTGTAACATCAACTGTACATTGATATTACTGATCGGAAGCGACCTCCACCTAGGCATTCCGATCACTTGACCTTACTGAAGAATTAGCTCCGTAATAATTCTGAACCCTCTATCGGAAGAATACACTTGTTGGAAGGACACCATTCCTTTCACTATCTCCCTCCACCGACTTGTGACTCAACCATAAAGGTCAAAAGGTCTTTGAAGGGTTGTAACGTATGGGCAAAGAGGTTAAAGGTAGGCTAAAATTTGAAAATTTGGTGGTATTCCTAATTTGTGAAGCAAAGGGTGATCAATCCTCAACACCATAATCAAGTTTTCACCAAACTCAAACACAAATACCAACACCCCCAAGCTTATTCAAAGTAACACTACAAACATATATACAAAAAGCGTATACACCCTTCCCCCATGCTTAAATGGAGCATTGTCCTCAATGCTCTAAACTAGGAAGATAATGACCACATCAAAATATTTTTGTGCTTTTCATTATTTTCTTCTTCTTTTTTTTTTTTTTACCTTTTTTACATTTTTCAAAGCATTTGCTTTTGCCCTTTTTTTTTAACTTTATTGCTTTGTCCTCACCTCTTTTAACTATGGATGGATTTTTTAACTTGCATTTGCCTTTATTCACACACTATATACAACACATGCTTACTTAGCAAAAGAACAAAAAACCACACTTATACTCCCATAAGCTCCAACAAACAATGGACCAATTACTTCACAAAAACGAAGAATGGAAACAAAAACAAAACAAATGGCTAATGAGCTAGAGATATGGCTAGAAAAGAAGGTATAAGGCTCAAACGGTTAGCAAGAAGGCAAGTGTAAACCCAAAAACCAAAACTATAAGAACGAAACCTAGAAAAAGAAGAATAACTATCCCAAAAATGCCTTTGTCCTTCCCAAATGGTTCGGTCGCGATCTCGAGAGATAAAAGTCGAGTTCTAGATAAAGTAAGCGATAGTCAAGGATCCATGTGCCGCTCATGCAATATCGGTTGAAGGCTAGAAAAATGAAACCTCACATTGTTGTAGCAATAACTCACTATTAGCTTCAAATCAACTATAGGAAGCTATACCTTCTTACCATAAGAAAGTAGACTAGGGATTCAAGGTCCCAAAAGTACTTAACCAACTACCTTAGCATATCATATCCTAGAGTCATCCCCAGATATCTCAAAGCGTGCAAACCACTACCATTTAGGAAGAAAAGCATTCAAGAACACAAGTCTAAAAGTATTACGTCCGAAGCAAGAACAAAACAAAAACACATTGCAAATTTGCCTTGAAAGAAACAAAAATCTTTTTGGAATTTTTCAAAATAAAGAACATGGAAATGCATATACAATTGTGCATGGCATATAAGAATCAACATCCCACCAAACATGAAAGAATACCCTCCCCCGAGCTTGAATAAGACAACAAGCTCAAACATAAACCAAAGAATCCATGGGAGGAGAAAAGAAAGAAATCAATCCAACAAACCAACATATGTCCAACAAGTCACCAACCATTAGAGAAAGGGAAAGGAAAGATATTACCGGATATAAGGTGGGTGTAAATACCTGCAAATGACCTAATTCAACCTTTCAAAGCCAATTTCCTCCAAAGCCATGCCTCATATGCCATATGCTAGGAAAGAGGAGTCAAAGTTCCTTGACTCTTGATTAAAACCAATGCATAAGAGTATATTAAGTCATGTACCTACCAAAGAGCATACAAAAATTTCCATAAGAGAAAATCTATACTAAAAAGAAAAGAAAATGAAAGCAATAAAGCACGGGTTACTTCCCGAGAAAGGCTTGCTTAAGGTCTAAGCTTGATCGCTACAGTAAATAATATTGCAACGAACGCAAGAGCTTGTCAAATGCACTACTACACATTTCGTAAGATAGAAGGTAGGCAAATGACGAGAAGAGGACGTGCAACATGGATAGTGCACGCAAATGAGGAGAGAGATGCCAAGAAAAAGAAGAAGAATCAAAAGCAAATTCAACAAAATAAGAAGAAGAGGAAGAAGAAAAAGAAAAGGAAAAATAAGGCAAACTCTCCTCAAAATGTTTTTGGGTGGAAAAATCACCCTTTTCCTCAATAATCGATGAGTGGGGAGCTTGAATATCACAAATAGAAGGAGGCTCCCCAAAAGGCTCTTTGACAAAAGAAGGGAGGGATATAGGATAGTAGGGGATGTGGTTAAATTTCCTTGAAAAAAGGACATGACGAGGGGGGATAAGAGCAATGGTCTCACTAATGATCTCTTCCTCTCCACCATTGCTCACATCACTAATAAGAGCATAGAAGTCAATCATTGAATCTTCAAAAGAAGGACACTCGTGATCTCCATCTCCCTCAAACAACCAACTTCCAAGAGAAACTACATCATTCTCTCCAACACAACAATGAAAAACAACTCCCTCAATATCCTCAAACCCAAAGTCTCAAAACCATGCATGAATGGATGTAAATTCATTTCAAGCTCATCTCACTTTCATGAAGCATTCTCAATGAACTCACTCAAAATGCTATGATTTTTCATTTGAACCTCTAAGAACATTTTGGACATAACCTCAAACGAGATTAAATACTCATGGAAAGAAGAATCACGTTCATGCACTTGACACTCATCACAATCAACATAGGAAAGGGAGTTTAGATTCACAAAATCATCATCATCATCACTCTCAACTCCCTTTCCTTCACTCCTATGCTCACTAATAAGATCCTCACAAACTCTTGGTTGCTCAAAAACATCATCATCATCCTTAACACACACATTGGATTTGGAATTTCACAAACAAACATCAAAGATGACAATTTACTTTCTACCTCTCCATATCTCCTTCTTCCCTCCTCAATATGCTCCTCACTCTATTTCATCATCTCTAATTAACTTCTCATAGAATTAAGAATCAACTCCTTAATAGGCCCAAGATCATTACCAAGCTCAATGTGCCTAATTTGAGATTCAAAAATAACAATAAGAGATTCAAATGGTGTAGAAGCACTAGTAGAAAAAATGAATTACGCAGCACATTTTTCGCACCGATTCTTGAAAATCGGTGGGAAAAGAAATAGGCAGGATTGGGGAAAATACTTTTCCCACCGGTTCCTAATAAACCGGTGTGAAATCATATTTTTTGCACCGGTTCAAACCGGTGCGAATTACGAAATATAAAAAAAAAACCGGGCTGCTTTTCTTCTTCTTTCTTTCCATGTTCTGTACTTTTAATTTCCCTCTCGTTTTTCCTTCGTTCTCTATCCAGAATCCCGAATTGCCCTAGCTTTCTCACTCCATTGAAGCAGCACCTCCGCCTTCTCACTCCATTGAAGCATCACCTCCGCCTCCATTGAATCGTGCTCTATATTCTCCATTGAAGCCGAATCTGAGCTTTCTCACCTCCATTGAAGCTGCTCCTGGTTTGCTTCGATTTCGCTTCCTTTTGGTTTTGATTTTGTTTTTTTTTTGCTGTTCTTGATTTTAATCTTCTTTGCGATTGATGAATTGTTGGTTGATTTTGTTGTTGTTGTTTTAGGGTTGTCGAATCTGGTTGTGTTATTGGATTGATTTTTAATGGATTTGCTCGTGAATTTGTTCTATGTTTGAGTGATTTTTTCCAATTGAGGTTAATTGGAAGAAATTAAGGGTTTTCTAATTTCTCAAGGCTGTTAATTGGAAGAAATTAAGGGTTTCCAATTAAGGGTTAATTGGAAGAATGTCATGCAATTCAATTTCGTCAGGTCTCTTTTAATTTATGTACATACATTATTGTTGTTAATATATAATTCGTGAACTCTTGTTATTGTATATGTTGAAAATTTTGAAATTTATTTTATTCCATTAAGTTAATTTTATCTGTATTAAGTAGAATATGATGGCATTGAGTTAGATTTAAAATTTATTTTGCGGAACTAAGTTAAATTCTTGCTAAAGTGAATAGAATATTGGTGTTTTTAGTATTGGTTGATTTTTTTTTCTAGGTCAATTTGATTCTTTAGAAGTGGGAAATTGGTGTACAACTTATGGTATAAAAACGCAAAAAGATTGATTACTAATAGTCATTTCAACTGAAGATACTTATTATAGTATAAGACTGTCAATTCTAGTTCCATGAACAAATATCGCCACACCAAAATCAATTAGGGAAATATTGGCAAAGCGTGTCCCAATCACAAAGACCACTATTGCGGGAATAAATGACATAGGAAGGTTGTGTGTTGGTCAGGGAGTCTAAATCATACAGTCATTTTTATGTTTTCTATTTGTATAAAACTGAGTGTAATTCTTTTGTTTCATCACACCAGCAGGAACTCTAAGGGTCTTATTGTTCTAATGAAGACTACTAATAAAGGTAAGTCTGATCAATTTATCACTATTTTTTTTTTTTGCCTGGTATCTTTACTAGTTTAGATTCTTCGAATTAAGCTAAGTAGTACTCTGTATTATTGTATTACTCATATTTATAAAAGGGCTACATTTAGTGTTAGTTGGATGCTAAGTTAGTGGGATGCTTCTCATTGGTTTGTTTTCCCTTTATGGCGGTCTTGTTACTAATTGAGCTTTTGACAATCTAAATGTTGGCTATAATGGTTGATGCTAAAGAAAACTTTAGCTGGGTTGGTAAATCTTGTTCCTTGAAAAGCATCCAGTGTCAAACATATATACGAAGTTGAATGTTGCTTGTTGAGCTCTTGGGAGCACTAATTGTCTAGGAGTGTTTATTTGTGTGCATTTACAATTTCGTTTCTATAACTCGCTTTGACAGGTAAAACAGCAGCAACAGCCAGCACCAGGCAGGCACAGCACCAGCAGACAACAGCTAATAGCCAACAGATAGCCAACAGGAGTGGTTACTGCAGATGCAGATGGTACTGCTGCCACAACTTCAGACCTGGGACTCGATAATACAGCAGCAGAGTCTGTTAGAGAAATGGCACATGATGAATATCCTGAGTGGTTCCTCATTGAGATGGGAACTGTTGCAATCGATGCTGCTCAATTGGCAAGCGAGCATCAATCAGCAAATAGGAGAGGTCAGAGGATGAATCTACGGAATTATGTTGAGTACATTTGATGATTCGGTTCCATGGAAAGTCGAAAAACCTTTAAACTGTTGCCATGCTTCGGTGATTGTAAGTTGTAATTGCTCTGTGTAAATGGATCATTTGGTGAAAAAAAAATAAATAAAAAAAAAAAAGTTGTTTGGATAAACTATTTTAATGTTAATTTGTTTTATGGAATGAGCATTTTACTGTCAAGAGCTTTTATTATTTTTATTTGAGTTACAAAGAAATGAAAGGAAATCATATTGTTTTCTGTAGAATATGTTCACTTCTGAAGTTGGGGTTGGGAATTTAGGAATGCATTTGATAATTTTGGCAGAAAGATATTGTCTTTGTAGCATGCAAACAGCAACAAACATATTGAGTAATTTGTTTCTCTCTTACTACCTGCAGCTCTATTCAAACACCCCTTCGGATTTTGATTTTAAGCTTGAAAGGTGTGTAGTTCTAACTTTTTATTTATTTATCATCTTTCATGAGAATTTAGCGGTGATTCCATAAAATGAATTGTTTGTTTTTACTGTTGTTCTCAGCCTTGCTCAAGGTTTTCGCTGCTTGTCAGATTTTGTGGAACACCTTGCTGCTTCAGTTGATATTGTGTTTCCTGTCATCCATGGTCCTTTTGGTGAAGATGGTACTCTTCAGGTATATAAAATCGATGCTTTTGTCTAGGAGGAGTTTTTCGCAGAAATCTCTCATGCAATTAGGCATCCAGGAGTTGTTGGAGCAAGCAAAGGTTCCTTTTGTTGGTACAAAATCAAATGAATCTTACAAGGCATTTGACAAGGTGAGTTTATTGCTCTGGCTGACCCTCTAATACTTTGAGGACTAGTTCATTGTAAGCATTTAATATTACCGATGATGTGCTATGAATCCATGACTAACTCATATAATAGTGCGCATTATGTCATATCATTCTATCATAGCACTGTTTGGTTTAGCTGGTTCATAGGGAGGCTTCTGTCAGGAGTTTCTTGCTTCTTTCATAAGTTGTCTATGCATGTCACATGCGCATTATGCCCTATAAAGATGGAACAAATTAATATTAAACTGGGAAAACAGCATCTCAGATTAGTTATATTTCGGATCTTCCCACTAGAGGGACGGCAATTGAGTCTACTAAGTCAGGTGAACTTCTAAGATTTAATCTGTCCTACATCTCAATTATTTTCCAAAAAAAAAAAAAAAAAGGCTTGACCAGCAATTATACAATTAAACCAGATTAGAGCATATCAATTTTTTTTATAAGATGTCAAAATGCCAAGAAGCTAGTTTCAATTGGAAAGACTCATGCTACTTATGAAGTATGCTTTAGAAAAGAGTAATTTGCTGATAGTTTGTATGCTTTACTTTCCTTGGTCTGATGTAGAAAAACCGAAAAGCTTTAAAGAATTACTAAATATTTATGCTTACCCACACTCACTTTTTACTCGCTCTTTCTTACTTGATCCTTGTTTCTCTAACAAATTCACCTTTTTCTAACACACCCCCACGTTTTTCTAACTTGCCTTAATAATGAACCTACAGGCAGTGGGTAGAACAAAAGGATAATAGCTGAGGGAGTATATAAATATATAAGCTTATCTATGAAAGGAGATTATATGCAGTTCTTCCTAACATAAACTCTATTATATTTTAACTAATAAGGAATGGGATCTATTATGTGCCTAGAAAGTGGGATTGGTTCTAATTTTCCCTGCTTATCACCAATCTGTTTCTATTCTTTCCTCTGTATTTAATGAACGACTAGCCTTTGTAGGACTTATCTCATCATATCACAAATTTACCTTTGTTGTTGGTTTAATTACTTGAGTAAGAACATCTGTTAACTCAGAGGTTTGAAGTCCCTCTGAGAAATGACCTCACAATGCAGACTTGTCCACCCCCCCCCCCCCCAAAAAAAAAAAAAAGGTTACCTATCTTTGGTGCTAACTGATGTGTTTCATATGATGTGTAGTATGAAGCCTCATTAGAGGCTAGCAGACAAGGATTCTTGACAGTTCCTAGTTTCTTGGTTCAGGTATTTGTATTGATATAAGTCATTTTTGTTGCTTCTGTTAGAATTGTTGCCAGTTGATTGTAGTGTTATTCTTTCAAGATTACTTTGTCAGTTTGAATTTATGATTGTTGGATGGTAATAAAAGTTGTATGACACCTATTTATGTCTGTCATAGGCAACTCTATTCCATTTAGATCAAGTTTCTAATGAAAGTGAGAAAAAATCTCTCAGCAGTTCTAGGGGTATGGCTGCAAGAAGCTAAGAGTCCTCTATTCTTACACTCATTATCCCCTTATATCCTGTTATAGTACATAGGTGGTAACTCTGTGAGAGAAATTGAGAAACAATGTTGTCAGATATGGCTCTTCCATATGATTTTCAAGACTATTTTAAACTCATAAATTCTCAGGGATCTTTTTTTATGCTTATGAAAGGTTGTATGTTTTGACTAAGGGGATATTGAAGAGATTCTGAAGCTGAAGCAGTTGCTTTTAAAGTTATAGAAAATCGTCAGCAACTGTGTACAAGGTCGTTAAAAAAAAAATCTTCAATTCAAGGAGAAAACTCTAAGTATTCACCAATAAGCTATACTAGTTATAAATTGGGCAAATTTTTGCTCAACTAATGAACTATACGAAATTGAATGAAAAATATCTATCCTTATAGGTCGTTTCTCCACTTTGTTGGGTCCTTATTAGTTATTATACTATAAACAAAATCAAATATTGTGTCTCAACTCTTGCTCGTTGCTCCCTTTTTTTAAAAAAAAAAAAATATTGTTTTAAAGAATGTAATATGCTACTGATAATTTTTTTTATTCATGCTATTAGGGAAACGAGTCAGATGAAACCGATCTACAAAAGTGGTTTGAAACAAATCAATTGGATGTCGGAACAGAAAAAGTTGTGGTAAATAAATTACACATTTGAAAACACTTTTCATGAAAGTTTGAGGTTATTCCATTCTTGTGATTATTTATTTGTTGTTTCAGGTAAAACCAGCAAGAGGAGGATCAAGCATTAGTGTTACTGTTGCATATGGAGTTGCTGATTCCTTTACAAAGGCTTGCCGAATAATAACAGATGTATGTATTGTACAATTGACATGTCACTAGACAATAGACATTAAACTGTGAAGGTAATCCCCCCTAAATAAAGGTTAAGGAAAGATAAAGGAGAGGAGGGAGAAAGAGGGGGTGGGGTGGTGTTAAATTCTTAGTGATGTGTGTCATTATTGAATGACTTACTGTACTTGTACTTCATTTATACCCTAGCTGCCTTGCATGAAGCTCAGTAATTCAGTATGGCCTAGAATGATGAGCGAATTAAGCAACTCTGTTGTGCTGTTGGTCTGCTAGTTTTGTCTTAGTTTTTATTCTATTTATCAACGATGTAGTGCTCTTTAATGGATGTATGACACAAATATTGAAGAAAATATGTGTTTTATGTATATTATGATTATATATAAGTATTTGTACAATTTAAGTGAAAAAAATGCAAAAAAACAAAATATTATTTTTATTTTTGGGGCACTTTTGGCACCGATTTTGGAAAAGAACCGGTGCTAAAAGTTTTTTTTATAAATATTTTTGGAGACTTTTAGCACCGGTTTTAAGACAAAACCGGTGCGAAAAGTATAGATTTTGGCACCGGTTCTCACTAAGAACCGGCGCGAAAAGTCCTTTTTCCCACCGGTTCCGGTGCGAAATCTATGGGGTTTTAGCACCCCCCCAAATACAACCCGATTCAAAACCGGTGGGAAAGGGGGGGTTTGAACCGGTGGGGAATTCGTTTTTTCGCCTAGTGAAGGTTGAGGTTCAACAAGAGAAGAAGGATCACAACCAAGATCGGAAGAATTAACTTAAAATCATGAGCAGTGATCACATTGGGGGGTGGGAGCACAATCAAGCACAAGAGATTTATTATTAAGGGAACAAGACACATCACAAGAAGGCATGGCAAACAATGAAGAAAATTTAAACACATCGTTAGCATCAACTTGAGCATAATCATGAGCAAAAGAGGAAATAGAGTTGAAATTATTTGTTCTAGGTTCACTAATGGGATTATGTGTCAAATAATGGGAACTCATGCTAGCATTAGAAGAATCAACACATTGCACATCAAGATTAGAAACATGATTACCCCTATTATAAACATCCCAAGCAAACCAAACATAAAATTCCCAAGTATCATCAATTGAATGCTCTAAATTCACCGTTATGCATGCCTTCAACTATGCCCCTAGTTTGCTCATTCATACCAAAATAACAAATCTCACAAGCCTCCCAAAGACTACAACAATTATAGTCAAGAAATCCCTCAAGTCTATTGAAATATTCACAAAAAGGCTCATTGTCAAATTGAGGATATGAGAAGCATGCCATTTTTTATTTTTATTTTTACAAAACAAACAAAATCAAAGAAAAGAAAAGTATATACAAAGACCTAGACTCGAGCAATCAAAAACACTCAAACATAGACACTGTTCCCCGACAACAGCACCATTTTAACGTAGGGTGAACTAGGTCATTGACTAACCCTCCCTAAGGTCAAACAAAATTTATAATCACTTAACAAACCAAAATACAAGTATAGAGGTAAGTCAAGGGTCGAACCACTAGGAACGTTTATGTTCAAGTGCTTTCAATCAATGCCTAAGTTAGGTCGAAGTCAAGAGTGAAGAAAGACTAAACAACTACCAAAATGAATAAGAATCAAACAAATGAAACACTAGGGAATGGGGATCAACAAGTAATCATGACAATTGAAACAAGTTGGAAAGGTCAAATCAATCAATGGTTGTGAAGACTAATGATAAGAGCTATCAATTGGAATCAAAGAGATATCTCCTAATTGTTAAGCTAGGTTTCCTCTATGAATAACAAACTAGGAGAATCACAATTCAAACCAATCAACAATTGCAAATCCTAAATCAAGTGGTTATGTCATTAGGACCTACAATGCAATCTAGCATAGTTCTCAAGGCCAAATCAAACTAAGCACATGCAAGTCTTGAGAGCGCAAGCATCAAGCCTTGGAGTAAGTCATCTCTTGCTTTATGAGCCATAAGTAAGCTTCCACTTTGCACCTTAAGCCTCTTCCAACCCGGAGAATCATCGTGACGGGTTCCGAGCTTTGTCTTAAACCAACAAACAAAGGAAAAGAACAAATAAAAGGGAAAAACACTAGAAAGTCCACAAAAGTGGACGAAAATGAAAAATAAGCAAGAATAAGGGAACTAAAGAGCAAAAGAATAAAACTAAGCATTTATTAAGAAAGAAAGCAATAAAAAGAAGGTAAAAACAACCTAAAAAATCATCAAATGAGTGCCATAAATGACACTCATCAGTTAAACTCGTACTTTGGGACGTACGACTTAAATTCCGTTTTCTGCTTTTTAGACAGATGACTAGAATCATCGACTGTCCAAACTTCTTTTCTCTTTTTTCTTTCTTCATTTTTCTGAGCCGGCTGCTCTTGCCGACTGCCTTTTTATTTTTCAGATCTCTTTTCATCCGTCTGCTTGCTGAAGGACCAGAGTTTTGACACCAATATGTAGGCCTCTGCCTCCCTCAACGCTTTTGGAAGAGTGAAGACTCTCTTCCAGACGAGATCAAATTTGAACTGTGATCTGTCCTTCAGACCCTTGAAGAAGTCTGTATAAGTAACTTCGTCAGGCAACCCTTAAATCTGGATTCTCTCCAGATTGAACTGCCTAACATATGAGCGGAGCCCTTCCCGATCTCCCTGAATAACCGCCCCCCAGTTAAAACTTGTCTTTTTGGCCGGTATGTTCATTGAGAAGTTTGAGGCGAACAGGATCACAAGCGTCCTGAAATTGTTGATGCACCTAGGCGGAAGGTTACCGAACCACTGTTGGGAAATGCCCTTTAGCGTGGTTAAAAAGCATTGACACCATGCAGCATCATCCGACCTTTGTAAATACATGAGGTTGGTATATTCCATTAGGTGATCTTCTGGGTTGGAGGTGCCATCGTAGGCACCAACCAAGAAATTCTTAACATTGGCCGGTTGTGCCGCCTCGATTATTTCCTTGGAGAACGCAGAAGGTTGTTCTCCAAGTTTTAGTAGACAGAGTTGCCAGTCCAAGGGTTTGACCTGATATGCCGCCTAACCTCCGTAGAGAGCGGGCTGCTGAAAGGCGAACGAGTCGTATGATTGATGGGGCACATACAGCGCCGAACCTATGACATGAGGGCATGTTCGAACGGACGGGCCGCCTAACAGGTACTCCTGTGTAGATGGGAAATTCCTCATAGAGGTATTCCTAAAAGAACTGTCTAGCATTGTCGGCGTTGAGGCCGTGTCAGACAACTGCTGGCTCCTCCTTTGCTTAATGAACTACCAAGCATCAGTATAGGTCTTTTTGCTACCATCTAATTCATGGTGCCGGATGGGCTTTCTTCTTGACGTCTCAAGGAGACGAATCTTGGTCCAGTCAATGAAGGGTTTAGCCCCCTCCTTCTACTTGAGATGAGGAGTGGGTTCCCTATCCTTGACCATCTTTGCCCCTCTCAGCATGAGAAGGCTTTTTGGCTGACTGACCTTTGCTAGGACCAGCTGCTTGACTTTTGATGAAGCTCTTCATCTCTCCCTTGAAGTTAGTCTTGAACTTCAGGAATTCAGAGCAGATGATGTGAGCAGTCGGCCCTTTAGCCTGAGGCTTGCCAGCTGACTTGCTCGCACCAGCCTGATTAGCATTTCGCTCCTTTTTGTCTTTGAAGCGAATGTGCTTAGTGATGAGGAACCAACTTCAACTGTATGTACTTCGACCTCTGGTTCCGACTCATTATCATGGTCCGAATGGACTTCTGCCCTATCCGGGCATTTATCTTCTGGAGGCGGTACAGGTTATTGAGATGTCATCCTAGAGGTAATCTCCCCATAGACGCCGCCAAATGTTTCGGGGTCTTCTGATGTGTCCTGCGGGAGAGTTACAACTCTAAGACTGGATCCTTGGACGTATGTACCTGCAACAAACGGAAGCTTTGGTTGTTCAAAGTTTCGCCTACGACTATCAAGTTAGTATGTGTCAAAGTTGAGTAAAATGCGGAAAGTAAAGCAGATCTTCTCGAGTCCCAAGATCAGGTGATTTCACTGTTGTAAGAGAATAGTGTAATAATTATAAGGTGTAAAAAGTGTCCCACCCAAGGTAATAAATGTCCCTATTTATAGGGCATGGGAGTTAGTGCCCTTACCTTAGATCATTTAACCTAGGTAATTGGGCTGCGCCGTTTTGACGGCACCTCGGGATTTGAGCCCATGAAGGCCGTCATTTCCCTAATGATGGATGTGACATGTGTCCTATCCTGGTTAGCCCATTTTGGGCGCCTCCAAGGGTGACACGTGTCATGACTTGATTGGTCCACGTGTCTAGGGTATTTTTACCCTAAACACCTTTTGATTTAGGATGTTTTGACGAAGGATAACATTGATTTATTATTTAAAGTAATATGGGGTAATTTAATTATTTTTTAAATAGGCTTATAATTTAATTTGAGAGGGTTTGATTGATTAAGAGGGTTATAATTTAATTTGTACATATAAAATGTTGGTATTTTATCAAAAATAAAACTCTAAACCACTAATTTTATCCTTAAAATCTATCCAAAGTTTATTGAAAATAAAACTCTAAGCTTAATTTTTTTTATTTTATAAAATCTATCCAACATTTTTATCCTACGTGTCATACTAATAATTAATTATCGCCTACATGGCGTGACACTAGGCGAAAAGTTGGAACTCCAAGTGTCGTTGTCTCGTGGCCTGACTAAAAGTTTAGCTTTATATATTAGTTACTAGGTTTGTGCCTGGGCGATGCCCAGATGGTTGATAAGATAAACCTTTTGGATTGAATGTTAAATACAATCATATATGATAATGCATGATATTCAAGCATACTAAACCGAAAATATATTTTATTGAACTAAAATTATTTTTACTAAACTAAAAGTATTTTTACTAACACTAAAATTATTTTTCCTGATTAAAACTTATTATTACTGATTCTCTATTATTTTTGTAAATAAATTAAATATAATTATAAATGGATCTTATTTTTAACTTTTAAAAACAAATTTTATGATGGAAATAGAACATAATTATAGGATATTTATTAAAAGTTATGATTAATTTTGTATGTGAAAGGATCACAACGGTGATGAAACAAACATATAAATACTCTAGAAGGAGGGGGGGTTGAATAGAGTATGGGCAATTTTCGCAAAACTGATAAGTCAAGACCTTGAGATCAGTTACAGGGCGGAATAAACTAATCTCTGTTTTAAAATCAAGACTTTGAAAACTATTTATAAAGCAAAACAATTACTAATTAGAATATTAAAAGCACTCGTTTGGATTTTGCTAGTTGTATTTAAAACAAAAACGAAAGCAGGAACAAAGCAAAAGTAAATGCAAAAAATAAACAGAAGAGACACAAGGAATTGTTACGAAGTTCAGCACAAAGGCCTACGTCTCCGCCTAGGGTTGTTAAACCCGTAGGATTTTAAACCAACTTTTATTTCCTCCTTTAGAGCTCTAAAGCATCCTAGAAGATCTCACTATCTTCTCTCCGTAGCACCCCAGCTACACCTTAGACACTCAGTTCCTAGAAATAAAAGCTATCACACTCAAACAACTTCGAGTATTATAATTTTACTGCGAAGTGTATCACTCAAGATTACAAAGTTAAGCACAAGTGTACACTCTCGTATTTTTCCCTCACTTTGAAGTAATAGACAAACTATGATTGAATGAGAGAAAGTATAACTCTAGAATAGCATAAAACTTCTGAAAACTTCGATGATCATTCCCAACAGATCTTCATGCTATTTATAAGGCTTTAGGGTTGATTTCAAATGTTGTAGAGCTATTTCAAAACGTTTGAAAAATCTTCAACAGAAATCCATGAATCTTGCAGAAATTTCGGCCCTTTCAAAATTCAAACGTTGATAGCTATTTGTTTCTGTTTCAACGTTTATCTTTGAATAACTCTTTTGAATAAATCAGCCTTATCCTGTGCAACAATACAACTAACAATCTCCTTGAAACTTGGTTGGTTAGCACAAGATATAATTATTCAAAAATAATCTGAAAATCTAAATAGTAGTTATAAAGAGATAAAAAATATGACTGAGAAATATATTTATCTTTAACAAACTTAATCATAGCATATGGATAAAAATATAAGTGAAGTCAGAAACTTATCTTTATAAAGACTTCCAACAAAATATGAAGAGACAAAATAAACCATCATACATGAGCAAATTACGTTGGACTCCATAAACATGTAGACTCTTTTGACTTCCATCACACAAACATAAATGTAAAGCATATAATCTCATTATAATCTAATTAGCTGATCAAGGTGGAGTCATCAGTATGTATGAAATATTAAAAATACACTGATAATAAAACTCTATACAACATTTTTATCTTGAAAAATCTATCCAAAATTCGCTTACTTAACATCATATGTGTCACAATAATACTTATTTGTCACTACGTGGCATGACACTTGGCGAAAAACTGACATGCTATGTGTCGCTGTCTCATGGCCTAGCTGCGAGATCGGCTTTATTTATTAGAGATATGATATGATATGATATATATTAGATTGTTACAAAACTTAACGTTAAAATTAAATTTTTCTTTTTTAAGACCACATTGGCCATTGCTAAAATGTAAGACCATAAACCGTACCATTAGTCCAAAAAGAGTTTCTTCAATTTTGGAGTTGCATATCCAGACTTGGAAGTCTTAAGTCATATTGGATTGAATCAGATTTATTTGGAGGAAACTTTAGATTGGATTTCAACTCAAAATCCTTTTCTGGATTTGGACTTGGACCAAATTCAAAACAGATTATTTCACCAAAGAATACTTGTAATTATTTTCTAAGACATTAGCTTAGGTATGTATAGCTGCACAAAAATTAGCACAAATACATATGTACACACACACACACAAAAAAAAAAAAAAAAAAAAAAAAAAATTCAAAAATTAGAGACATCAATTTTGTGATGTAAGTGGTCAACTTTATAATATTTTTATCATACGACTAAATAAATACTTCGTAAGATTTATCAGTAAATCATCCGTTTTTAACACACGACTGAGAGATCATGCAATCTTGTTGTTTATTAGGAAGACAACATAAATAATTGAATAGCAATTAAAAAAACAATAAGATTGATCTTATAATTGCAAGATGATTAGCTTTGAATCAACAGCTCTTGACTTGCATGCAATTCATAATGAAACAACTTATGAATGTATTCTTCATAATTATTAAAATTTCATAATTCATAATACATAATGCTTTGCGTAACGTGAACAGCACTACAATTTCAATTTCTTTTTCCAAAGCTACGTAGAGTACTGTCTCTACTCAATTTTAGCAGCTTTTTTTTTTTTTGTTGCTTATTTTTATAATTTCTTCTTGTAGTTTAGTTTCCTTGGTAACATGTAACATGACAACCACCTTAATCAACAATTTGCTTCCCAATTTCAGAAAGTTGTCAAGTTGACCTAGTCCAAATGTCTAACAATTAGGTCACTTTGTTTAGAAAGTTTGTACCAAAAAGGTCAGATAATGTTAATATGTTATCAACAGATGGTTTAACAACTTCATTGTGTCCAACTTCATAACAACCATATGCAAAATTTGCAATCAGCAAAGCCTTTTGGTAATCAACATGTGAGAAAATAAAGTTTTATCACAAAGTACTTTCCAAAGTTTAATTTTGTAATTAAGTGTACTCTTGGCAAATATAAACCATAGTAACTTGATCAAACTGACAATAATCCTTTCTCAAATCAAACAAGCAATTAACGTGACCAAACAGATTTGATCAAAATGCTTGGCTGAATATGGCCTAACTCAAGGATATAATAACCTAACCAATTTCACTAGTATCAAGCTCAACCTCGACGACCCGTTTGTTATCATATCGATCAGAGTTCGCAAAAGACAAACAAAATACGGATTATTTTTTTTTTTTAGTGGTAAAGCTAATAGAGGTGACAACCTTCACCATTCTATGGTCTATTATATATGAATCAGACACTTTAGAGTAGGGTAAGACAAACCAAAATTGTACAAGATAGAAAATTTTGACTCCCACGTATCCAAATTATACATACCACCCAAGTTACCACAGTGTACACATTGAGCATGAGTATTGTTCCCAGTTCGTTCAATGTTGGCTAACTATCAAACATAATGACATACTCGTCAACTTATGAGTCCTGGCTTATTCGTTCCAGAGTTTACATTAACCAAAAAGTCCACAAACGAACAAGCTACTAATCACTCATTGCTAATCAATTTGTTTAATTATTGCTCCCATTCAAGGCTTTAACAGCATTTTTACTATAAGTAAAAATATAAAAGTGGACATAGATATTTATTTAATAGTAAAATTAGCTTTTGATTATGCTATTATGACAAGATCTGCCTAGTAGTAATCAACTCGTCTTGTATAGTAGGGTGAGCCATACGCTTTAATCTATATGGTTACGTCTTAATTTAGAATTAGTTACATTCATCTGATTTTTGTTTATTGATAAACTTGTATTTTTTCAACTAAAATTGTTATTTTTTTTCATTGTAAATTAACCTTAAGTATCCCTTCTCTTTTATAAAATCAAATATTCATTACTCAATACATATTAGAACTTATTTTACTCGAGCTCAACTGCAGGAACAGCTATAGGTTAGATTAATCCAATAATATATTGTTACCTTTTGAAAATCGAAATCATCTTCCACTAATAGGTTAGAATTAATCCAATATATTGCTATAATCTTTTGATAATCAAAATCATATTCCACTATAATTTGGATAAGGTACAAAACTGCAATAAGCATGACACATTAAATGAGACAAAAAGATAAGAATGAAAATTGAATCCATAATATTAATATTATTCCTAAACACCAACCTCAGTGGTAGCAATCAAATAGTAGTAGCACGTATATATATGTATTACAATCACTAATTTGTCTATTCCTAAACTCTAAATAAATCTAAACAAAATAAAACCTAACTTCTATTTTTATAAATGAATATTAATAATTGAAAATCACCAGCTACCCACCAAACAATATGAATTCTCTTTTTCAATCTCTCAATCTATAAATGAGTCAGTTCATCTAGCCCAGAAAACGACATGAGGCCCATCACCGGCCCATTATCAATATTCAAAAAGCATACGTGTGGGGCTCAAACGTTGGGAAAAGACCAAAATGTTCTCACTCGTAAATTAAGTTAAGAGTTAGTTCGGACTTTTGTGTATGTGATTTTTGGAGTTGCTGATAACGTCTATTGACCAACCAATATGTGGATTAGAAGAAGAGCTCCGACAACCGCCAGATGGCAATGAAGGTGGCAAACCCACCGGCAATAAGCGGTGAATGATTGCATTTGGACGGTGAGGATGACATATCTAAAGCACCTTCGTATACCATTGAGCTGTTCATTATTACATCTGATGACGGTGTTGATGTTGATGGTGTTCCTTCGTCTGATGATGATGCCTTTTGGCTGTTAAATTCATACAACGCAATAGGTGAGAATCTTAGAACCCAAAATACCCCTTTTTTTACTAGTTTGATGAACAAAATCAATTACAACACGAAAGGACACATTCATTAGCAAATTTAGTAGACTTGACAAAACTAACTCAGACTTGATAAGTCCATATTAGCACGACCATGCAATTATAGAATTAACGTGAATAATAATGAAATACCAACCCTAACAAATCACTTAAAACCAACATTTAACTCATGAATATTCACAACCACACAGCCAAATTGCAAGGGAGGGGAAAAAGTACTAACTCCATAGTCCATATTCAAGATAGAATCATAGAAACATCTAACATACACAAACATGTTAGCTACAAGCCTATAATAATTGTAGCATAAAATGCAACAAACTTTCAGTAAATGATTATTGTTTTTCCTAAAATGAATGTTACTTTTTCCGTGTTTTAACAAGTGTTACACTTTCTTTTTTGGCAAAAAACTACATTTAAATATTATATCTCTCACTTCTTATGGTCCCCACCTAAAGCCACTACTACTTTTTTTTTATAATATCTTTCCTCGCACATTCATTATTTTTTAATAAACTATTAACCCCACTATATTTCTTTTATAATTTTTTAATACTCCAACTATCCCATTTACCTCTTATTTTATTTAAGTCAATTAAATTGCCTAAAAATATATACCAGTCAAATTGTAACACTTATTAAAACACAGAGGGAGCACGTTAGATATAATTATTGTGAATTGTAGCATAAAATGCAACCAACTTTCACTAATTAAATGACTATTGTTTTCACTAATATAGAAGATGTCATTCCAACATATCATAAAATAAAGGAAAATCCTATACACATCCCTAAAGGCTATGCATACACAGCCCTAAAGGATATGTATAATGAGCTAAAAGAGGAAAGTATTAATGAAATATCTCTATTAATAAATTTACGCGTGTTTTTATCATACATTTTTAAAATAATACCAAATAAGAAAAGATATTTAATATTTATTTATAATGCTTAAGGCTATATATATCATTAACCTAAAATAAAATATCTTAACCTAATCTACCGTGATTAATAATTCCAGGAGTAGAACGATGGACCGTTGCAATTTTCATGATCCAACGGCTGAAAGAGAGGCTTGGACCTATAGAATAGTGAAATGAGATTTTTTTGGAAATGGTGAAAATCTGTTTCTTTGTGTAAAACCGACTTAATAATGTTCATCATACAGAACACTCCACCCTTGAAAAGACAATTATGCCCACATAAATATCTCTGGATATTTCTTAATATGGGCATTTTTGGGAATTTCACATACTGACAAATTATACTATCTCTTACAAAAAGAATAAACAAAAAAACAGCTGAAGATCGTGACTCGGTTTATTTTTGTTCTTACTTTTAAAAAAAAAATTACTGATACTACTGCCAACCAACGTTCGAATTGTCAGTTCAGAAGTTAGTGAGCATAGATTTATACCCACAAAAAAAATTACAAAAAAAATATCTGAAATGTTTCTTTCGATTTAGGGTGATCGATAAATATATATATATATATATATACCAAAGCTGCAAAAGGAGTAGATAAGAAAATTTTACAACAAAAATTGATACTCCTTCCATCGTCTAATACAAAGCTTTATTTTCTTTTTGGGTAAATCAAAATATAATGCCTCTTTTTATTTAAAAGTTGTATTTTTTTACATTATTCTCCTCTTTTTGATGAATTGTATCTTTTTCTTTTACTTTTTTTTTTGTACTTTTAACATTAATTTTCAGCACTTTCTTTTTCTGTTTCTTTAATTATTCTCAATTACTTTTTCTTTTTCTCTATCTCTCTCTGACCCCACATACACATATGAACTTTTAGTCATTAGTTTTAAAGATTATAACTTTCTTAATTCCCGCACAAAAACCAAAAGAGACTTTGTACTGGAAAACGGAGGGAGTAATGTTATAAAAAATTGGAAGCAGGAATCTGGTTGGTGTTTGATTTCACCTAAGGACTTAGAGTAAAGTTGAAGCATACAAATTTTTAGAAATTGGGAGTGGCCCATTTATTCTCACTAACCATATGAATTGACATTCACTCATCTATCTATAACTAATTTCATACTGCTTTTTAGGGGGTAGGCACCAATTTTGACATTTACCTTAAATACAGTATATCCATTCATCATTACCAACTCAAATGATCAATTATTTGAAGATGCTTTCAATTATTGTGAAAAAGTAATTTTTACAAGTATTTGTGTGAGTTTGTAGCTTGAAAGTATTGTAATTTAGAAATATGACGTGACAAGTCAAGCTATTGCATCAGCGATACTTTCACGTTTTAGATTTTATTTGAAAATAGTGTTAAAATTGCTAAATGTAAGTCTAAGAATTGTCAGTCTCTTTCAATTTCAGAAAAAAAAAAAAAGAAAAGAATTGTCAGTCATACATGATACAATTTCACATTAAATGTGTGATTTTGTCATAAACTTTTTTATTGGATTTATATTTTAATGTCCTTAGTCACAAATCAAAAAGCATTATGTAATTAGTACAATAAATAATCAAGCAAAAAATTGAAACAAACTTTCATCAAAACAGAATTAAGCAAAAAAGACAATAAAATTACCTGGTAGCAGGAGAAGGGCAAAAGGTGATGGTATAATCAGGAGAGCCCTTACAAGTGAAAGTACTACTCTTATCATCATACGCATAACTATACGCGCGTGGGCAAGCCTTCTTAAACGCCATTGAATAACTCGATGGCTTACACGTGTCAGGCGATCCATAAGCCCCACTACAACAATACTGCGGAGTATTAAACGCATCACACGCGCTTTTACACGCCACCGGACTGTCTTCACCCGCACTCATCACCTTCAAATCCGATGGACACGCGCCGTTCAAGTCATTAATACAACCAGTAAACGAGCAATTCGGCCCACCCCCGCCTCGCGGCGCCACCAACATAGCAAGGTTGTAACCGTCAACTAGGCTTACATCGTAGAAATCCATCCCATCGGCGCCGTCGAGAGTGAACTCCGCGAGTGTTGCCGGCGGTAATGCTCCAGCGCCGGAACAGTCGATTTTACCGGACCCACAATCGCCGGTTAAGCAAGTGAATTTCCCGGTTTTTTGATCGGTTGAACAGAAGGTCCGACCCCAGAACCGACCTCCCCAACCAGAGGGTGGATTGAGTGTTCTTGTTTCGCCTTTTTGGAGAGCGAAACCAGTGGTTGAGAGCGGTGCTATGCCTGCGTTGGATAAAATTCCTGGCCATACTGTGTAGTCGCAGTTGTTTGTTATTGTGAATGTCACTGCTTCTCCTGCAAAAATAATTCAGAATTTACTTGGTTTAATTAAAACAGAGGATTATAACTAAAATTGTACATTATGTTATGTGATTTGAGATGAAAGTGTATAATGAAGTTAATGATGGTACCTGGAGATAGATGAAGAAGGAGAAAAAGAGCGAGGAGAGAGAAAATGAGAGGGAGGGTAGAAGCCATCAATGGAGGTGAAGAAAGAGGACGAAGGTAGTTTAGTTGGGAAAATAAAAAGAGTGTTGCAGAAATAATAATAATCCCAACTTCTTCCTCTTCTTCAAAATGTGGGAAATGAGTGAAGAAGAAATGAATCGAAATGGGAATTTAGGGAGGGCGGCAGAAGAAGGGGAAGTTGGTATTTATAATGGAGGAGAGAGAGGATTTCGGCGAACGTGTTTTTTAATGATCGATTTTTCCGTTGCACAACCATACTGTTTCTGCTGACCTTTTTATTTTTTATTTTTTTTTCTGCTGGTGGTATTTGTTACTCTGTTGTTTTTTTTTTAAGATTAATACTATTTTTTAATTCCAACTTTTACCAATTTAGTTTCATTAATCCCAACTTTAAGGTGGCATATCATTCTTCATATCCAAACCGGTCAACAAAAGTCAACAACCTTCTATTATAGGTTGCTGACACGTGTCGCCACGTGAGTGGGCTTTTTTTTTTTTACTGAACCAAATTTTTTTAAAAAAACAGAAAATTAATTTATTTTTTTATTTATTTTATTTCCCCCTTCCCCTTTAACAGCCCCTCCCCCTCCACCTCCATTAATGCCAGCCAGCCACCATCCCCTCCATTTCCGACAGTCCTCCCATCCCCTCCATTTCCAGCAACCCTCCTTCCCCTCCGTTTCCGGCCACCCTTCCACTTCCCCTTGAAAAGCGAAAAGGGGATTGTGAGATTGAGTTTGAAAACTTAGATTTAATGCAAAATTGGAGGTAACGAGAGGTGAATTGAAGGGGATTTCGACTGGTGGAGTGGGTTTGTGGTGGCTTTGCGGGGTGGGTGGGATGGGTTTCAATGGTTGGTTCGCTGGTTGTATGGTGGTTTCGATGGTTGTGGTTGTTGCTTGCGGTTGTTGTTGGTGGTGCAGTGGGTGGTGGGTGGTGGTGCAATGGGTGGTAATCATGGTTCGGTGAAACTTCTTAATTATTTCTTAATCACATGCCCGTACTCTCGCTAATTAACTTCTTCAATTTTTGGGGCTGGTGGTTTTTGGGGTTTGGTTGGGGGCGTGGGAGTTTCGGTGAAGGGGGCCGGTGGTTTTTAAGGTTTGGTTGGTGGCGTGGGAGTTTCGGTGAAGGGGGATGGTGGTTTGGCTCGGAGCGGCGCCTCTAGTGGTGGGGAGGGCCGGCGGTTGATTGGTGGTGGTTGCCATGGCAGCTAATAGCCATGGATGAACAACAAAGGGGAGAAGAGAGAAAATGGGTCTTTGGGTTTTTTTTTTTTTTTTTTAAATTTAATTTTAATTAATTTATTTTTATTTTGATAAACCAATTAACATGCAACACGTGTCAAATAAATGGTTTTAAGTTTTTTTAACCCTTTCTTTAAGTAACCGGTAATCCGGACCAAAAAATGAAAACGCACTCTAAAGTTGGGATTATTACGGAATAATCGAAAGTTGGGATTGATAAAAATAAATTGGTGAAAGTTGGGATTAAAAAATGGTATTAATCCTAAAAAAAATATATTAACTTGTTGCTCCGTCTATTTTATCCTTAGAATTTGTTTTTTTCAAGTTTAAGAAAATTTTGCTTATAATCACCTTTTAAATCTTTCCTTTTTTTTTTTTTTTTTTTTTTTTGTATATTACCATATTTTTAAAAAAATGTTGCAAAAAACAACTAATTTTAAAAAATTTATTGCAGCTTACCACCTTTTTTAGCCAAATCCACCAACTGTTCTCCATTGAACTGGTGGTAAGTTGCAACAATTTTTTTAAAATTGGTAGCCTTTTGCAACATTTTTTAAAAAAATATGGTTATATGCAAAAAATAAGATTTAAAAGGTGGTTATATTCAAAATTTTCTAAGTTTAAATACATTCAGTTAAAATAAAATAAACACAAGTTTTGATATAGGTTGTTTGAGTTCAAATTATAATAAAAAGATTTCATAAATTTAATTAAGTTTAAATAAGATAAGTTTTGTTTAGTTAAAATAAGTGAAAATCGGGTGAATAGATTACACCATAAGTATATTTCGTAGCATTTTAATTTAGTTTAGAAGGTTCTGCCGCGTATGGTGCCAGATAGTAGGATTAGCTTGGCTTGAGCTCTTATCGATAGCTAGTTGCGTTTCTGCTTCTCTTTTTATTTTTTCTAATTCTGTTTTGTGCTTTGTTTGGGGCTTTGCTCCTCTCTTTCACCAGAAAAAATACTACTACGTCCGTTTCTTTTTATTTACAACATATACTATGTACTAAATATGGAAACTACATACTCCCTCTGTTTAATAATGTTAGTCCCTTTTGAATTATTTAACTATTACTGTAAAGATGAGAAGGAATCTTCCAAATTTCTCTTTATATAAGTACAACCATAGTCATATGAAATCTAGTTTAGGCCCTATTCACTTCACCTTAAAAAAAAAAAAAAAATTCAGTTCAACAAAAATAATTTCAGTTCTGTAAAAAAAATAATTTAGTTCAGTAAAAATCAGTAACTTTAAAAAAGAAAATAAACAGAGAATCAGTAAATTTCAATTTAGCAAAAATAATTTCAGTTCAGTAAAATTAATTTTAATTCTGTAAAAATAATTCCATTTCAGCAAAAATAATTTCAGTTCAACAAAAGTAAGGTGAAGTGAACAGGGTCTAATTCCTCTTGATGAGTACATATACATATACATAGTCATTTTTGCTAGTGTGAGATTTTAGATATTTGTGATCAAAGTGCACCCGATATACGCAAATGGAACTAATATTATGAAACGGATGGGGTATTCTTTTGCAACAGAATGAAACTTTATTTTTTTAAAGTAAATTTTAAAAATATACAAGGAAAATTTGTCAAAAAAAAAAATCTTTTAAATGCATTATTTTGCGAAAAAAAAACTTTTAAAAGCTTTATCATCATAAAAGAAGACCCGAAGTTAAAATTTTGAGAATGAGAGAAGGTGGGTTAGAGTTTTAATCCGAATGAATTATGTTAGGTTAATTTAATTTATTGTATTACTAGTAATTAAATTTAAATAAGGCTATGATGGTAATTGTATTTTGGAAAATTTGTCAAAAAAAAAACTTTTAAAAGCACCATTTCGCAAAAAAAAAAAAAAAAAAAAAAAAAAAAAAAAAAAAAAAAACTTTCAAAAGCTTTATTGTAAAAAAAAAAAAAAAACCCAAACACTTTTTTTGTTTAAGGCAACCTAGTACCACTAATTCACCTAATTAACCACTAATTATTTCTAATTATCCTCTAACTCTCACTTAACTATTTAATAATGGAATTAGTTTATAAAAAAAATAAAAAATAAAATAACAAAAAACAAAAACCGCCACCCCCACCACCAACCAGCCACCCACTCCCTTTCCCCATCCCCTGGCAGCAACCCCCACCACCGACTAAGCCACCAGAATCGCTGCCCCCATCCAGGCCAACCACGAAAACCACCCCAAGCCACAACCTACAGCCAGCTAACCTACTCCCGTCATCAACCACATCACCACGAAGACCGCACTACTCCCTCCGCCAGCCCACCACGAAAACACCCCCGCCCTGTAACATCAACTCGACCACGAATTCTCGAAATACAACCCACCCCGCGCACAAACACCCACCTCGACAAACACAAAAATCGTGTTCCAAAGAAGGTCGAGAACAATAATTGGAGTTTGCACAATTGGAGGTTGAGAACAACAATCGCAAAGGAGATGGCGATGGAAGAAGGAGAGAGAAAATCAAGGTGAAATTGAAGTCTTCGATTGATAAATTAGGGTTTTGTGGGATGATTTAGGGAAATTGAGAGTAAGAAGCCCTTATAACCAAGATTGAGCTAGGAGAGAGAAAGATGAAATTAGGAATTTTTGGAGGAAATTGATGAAGAAAAGAGGGGGGGTAAGGCGGAAAGAGAGGGGGTCGGCTGGCAGTAGGAGTTTTAAGCCGGCGGCTCAGTTGGGGGAGGGGGAAAGGTTGATGGGTGGCTAGCTGGTGGTGGGGTTGATGGTTTTTTTTTTTTAAAAAAAAAAATATTTATAAATTAATTTAATTATTAAATGGTTAAATGAGAGTTAGAGGTTAAATAGAAGAAATTAGAGGTTAATTAAGTGAATTAATGGGATTTGGTTATTTTAAACAAAAACCATGACATCCACCTCCAACACTACCTATTTTCTCTCTCTTACCTCTTAGTTGCCACCACCACCACTTATCTCGCTCTTCTTTCTTCTATCATAAAACTTTTTTTTACGCAAAATAGAACATATATTATATCATAGTGGCATTAGTCAAGTTGAGCAAAAGCAGGATAGAATGGTGCGTGAGAAGCATCCATTTCCTAACCTGTATAATAGTTACAGAGATATTGAAAGTAGCTATAATACTAATAAAGTTTATGAGAACTTAGACAAAAGATCTCCTGCATGACACATTGAGGCACATAGTAATGACAAGAACCAGCAACATCTTGATGAGATTAGGCTGAACCTTGATAATCTGGAATTTCTGAGGCATATTGCTCAAAAACATCAGCAGGTGGGTAGAAATATGTTTCCTTCTTCCCTTTCTTGACCCTAGTTCTTCCAATGTTAGCCAATTTGTCTGCAATTTGGTTAACAGACCTTTTGGCATGGAAAATAGTGACATTCCAATCACGTCCAAGAATAGAAGCTACTTCTCTGATTATGTTGCCAAGATCATGGTCTTTGAAAGCATTCGGATTTTTCAGCATCTTAGAGAGGGCATTCGGATTAGTTTCAAGATCAAGGAATTGAATTATCCTTTTCCAAATAGTAAGTAAACCTTCCCTGATAGCAAGAAGCTCAGAGGCAACAACTGACATAGCATTGAAGTTGATGGAGAAACATATCATAAAACTTGTCGTCGCCCAATTTCATCAATAAACCAGATTTAAACTTTGGTAAATCATGTTTGCTATGTTTAATAAAAAAAAAACATTCTTTTTTTTGTCTTAGTCAAGTAGTACGGAACACATAAACCTAACTCAATATTTTAACAACAATGTTTTCAACTTACATGCCAACAACAAAACCCAAACCCAAAGTGCGTGACTTTAAAAATATAACCTACTAAAGAAATACAAATATGAAAATACTTTCTTCTCTTCTTATACTTCCTTTGTTTCACTTACTCTGTTTATCAATATTTTCATTACATTTACATGTTATTTTTTATAATTTTATTTCTTAACTAAATTTTACATACTACTCTAATATTCTATTTTAACTCATACTAAATTTTAATTTCATAGTATTTTTGTAACTTAAAATATAATCCCAGTCAAAAACTATTTTGTTTTTCCTAATCTAAATTTTAATCTAACAACTAGTTTGCTTTTCCAAACTTAAGATTCAATTATGAACGGAGGGAGCAAATTTCTTGGTAGTCTTATGTAATTTATATTATTCTTACTTCCTACTGCATTCAATAACTGAAGATATTTTATCAAATTTTTCATCCAAATCGTTAACAATACTTGAATATATAGTGAACATTTATGAACTATATTTGTATGAACCCAAATAAAATAGATAGTGTCGGGCTGTCGGCCAACGTTTACGGATGTTTTGTAAGCCAAAGATGCCCATATATATATAATCTTAAATGGGGCCTAATAAAACTAGTGTGAAGTATAGATATTTCCATCTTTAACCAAAACAAGCATAGTAGATATTAAATGAGAACATACATGATCTTTCTTTTCAGATAGTTAGACTGTAGAAGATACTACATTACTCTCGCTCTTTTCCAAAATAAATATCTGCAAGGTTAAGTTATGAATTAAGATATTTTCATAGGAAAAATTGGCCGCAACATCCTAAGGTATGTCTTAGGTGCACTGAGCACCCTGAACTTTGTGTAGTAGCCAAAACACCACCAACTATGGTGTTAGGTGCAATGCATGCCATAAATGAAAATTTTCGGCAACTTATTTCACCGGGATGAGGTGAATCTTCACTCTCTAGAACAGTTATGTAGTATTCCATCCACTTAACACGCATGGATTCACCTCCTCCTATGAAATAAGTAGCCGAAAATATTCATTTAAGGCATGCGTCGTACCTAATACCATAATTGGTGGTGTTTTGACTACTATACATAGTTCAAGGTGTTGCAGCCAATTTTACCTTCATATTATTGTATCTATTTTTTTGGCATTTACAAATATTAAATGTATACTGCTTTGATGGTTTCGGTAATACAGTAGGTCTTTATGCAAGTGCTTGTTCAGATTTTTTTTGGGATGCTTGATCTTTATGACTACGGAGTATATCGTAATTGAATACGGAACAATTTTTTTGTTAAAGAGCCCTAATCAAGAGGTAAAAAAAAAAAAAAAATTTAAAAAAACATTTAACTGATTAAAAGATCTATCAGTAATTTATAAGTTGTGTGATTTTTTTCATGCATCATATAAAATTATGGTATATTGTTTTTGAGTGGTGGTAATAGAATCCATTAACCACCTCGCACCCATAGTTTGGTATGAGAAGTGTGGTAACAGTGTAACACCCACCATTTTTTTTGGATAATCTTCATTAATTGTTACCTCTCCCAATCTTATGACAACAAAAATATCATGTGCATATATACCACGCAACAAATATGATTGTAACACTTTATACTATCCTTTCTACTCTTTATAGGGATTGCTAAACACCGCCATAAAAAATGATCATCACCATTAACATTTGGCGTGAATGGTGGTGCAGTGTCAAACACACACAAATTAATAATAATTACCCTAAGACTACTAACTTGTAATTAACGGATCGGAAGTAGGGGTTGATCCCACGAAGAGTGTGCTTGCAAATAACTAAAAATAAGATTCAAAACACTTAACCAAGACTCAAAACAGTAAAAGAAACGATTGGGGGGGGGGGAGTTTAAGGATAAGGAACAACTAACAAATAAATCTAAAAAGGAACTTTTACTAACAGGAACAAGAACAAAAAAGGAACTTGAGATACTAAGCAACTATATATAGAAATCCACCATGCAAATGTATAATCCGGGACATAATACTTAACCCTTTATAATAGCTTAACTTATAGAACACGTTCCTCTATTTCCCCTTATTAATGGTTAGATCCCGTACGACTTTCACTAACCCTAACCAACAGATAACCCCTATACTACGAGCAAGGAATTTAACCTGATGATAGCATTGATAACTAGGAAAACATCAAGCCAAGACAACCACAACACTTTGGAACTTACGTGATTTAGCCTTGATCAAGAATTATTTTTCAATTAATAAAGAGGAACGTCCTCCTCTACAATTGTTTGCTACTTCATTAATGTTCCCAAGCAATTACGAACTTAGTAGTATTAATTAGCAAAAGAAATCAGACCCAAACAAATATTTGTACACCTACTTATAAGAAATCATCATTTGTATGAACAAAACAATAATTCAAGAATTTTCTAAGGAATTAATAATTAAAACCAAAAATACTCATCTCAAATACTTATTACATGGCTTTAAACAATTAGTTACTGAGCATAACAAGCTAAGGACTCATAACACAAAGATAAGAAAAGAAAACAAACAAGAACCCATCAAGCTCCTCAGATTCGGATCTAAGTTCGTCTCTGGTTGCTCCGGTGCAATGTATCACGAACAGTGACAAACGACTCCTAACCCTTGAGGGTTTTTGGAGTGAATTCTCCCTTCTCTCGCGTCTTCCTATTCTCTCTAATTTTGTGGCTTTAAATAGGCTAAGATATAGATGGAATCTTTCAAAGATAAGGAAAGTAATAAGATAAGATTGTGAAAATATATATCTCTTTCCATATCTTAACCAATTGATAAGATTTTCTCTTGAATCAAATATATCTTTTCCAAATGCAGTAGATCTTGTAAATTATTCCCAAAGACTTCCCAAATTTGTGGATTCAATGAACCTAGAGGAACAAAACGGGCCCAACAAGATCTTTTCATCCCCGTTAGTTTCTCAAGTACCTCTGCAGGAACTTCCATTAGCGTTTCACATTGGCTCCTTTATTTGGTTCATCTTTTTATGTTCCAAAACCACTCAATAACTTATAAAAACACACAAAAGATAAATAAGCCACGAAATAAGAAAAACCTAAATAAAGACACTAAAATGCCAAAGGAACTAACCTAAAATCTAAGGAACATATATATAAAATAGTATCGGAAATGACACTCATCAGACAACCATGCCCTTACTACTTCACCACCCCTTATCCTCCCCGGTGATCCACCACCCCTTTCGATCGGCGGCCACCACCACCACCAAACCTGACCGGCGACCCACCACATCCTAATCAATGACGACCCACCACCTTCTTCCCTCGGTGGTTGACAAGCGCACATTAGGTCGCGCTTTAAGGCATATTAATGGGTGATTTTGGATGTATTTAGGCCCGTTTTGGTCGTTTATTGCCTTGTTACACTCCTTTCCTTCGTATTACGTGCTTCACGGGTTTCGGTCTGTTTTTGGTGTGTTAACAGGTATAGTTGACCAAGTTATGTCGAGTCCCAAACCATTGGTGCGTAATCAGACTATTATCAATCCTAGTCCACCAAGATAAGGCTTTGCTGCGGTTCCCAAGGCCTTGAAAGGCAAGTTAAGTAGCAGGCAAGACAGAACAATTCACAAATATGACACCTGTTCACTATTTTGCTCATAACTTTTGATATACAAATGATAATGGAGTGATTTTAATTTCATTGGAAAGTAGACTTGAAGAGCTTTCCAACGATATATTGCACGCCTCAAACGAAGCTCTGGATAAGAAGTTGTGACTGTTTTAAGAAGACCAAAGTGCCTGCAACCTTCCTGCTTATGCTTGCACGGCCGTGCCATTTTCCATGCATCAGCACGGCCGTGCCAGGCATTAGCACGGCCGTGCCAAAATTGAAGATATTGCGGATCAGCTGCTGCCATGCTTGCACGGCCGTGCCACTTCTAGCACGGTCGTGCTGATTTACGAAGGGCAACCTACACAATTGCTTTCTAAATTAAAACATATATATATAACCCTATTGTGAGGGTTAAGAACAGACAGATTTTTAGAGAGATTTTTAGAGAGATATTGAGATTACTTCCGTAGTTAAGGTTCCATAGTTTTTCTTAGATTTTATTGTAGCAATTTCATAGTTAATCAGATTCGAGATACTCTAGTTTTCCGGATTTTATTCAAGGCAAGATTAATTGGGATTCTTTGTAATATTCATTGACATCGAAAATCAAAGTTCCAATCTTTTGCATTGATTTGCATCGATACAATTGGTATTATTCATTCTTGTTTATTAATCAAGCTTTATTATTCCTTAATCAGAATTCATGTTTAGATCTATTATGCTTTTGGAATTCATTATTGCTTTGATTATGAATATGTGTGAGTAGTCTCCTAGCTAGGGTTTTGGGATGAAACCCGGCCTAGGTAATCTATGTAATTGAGGATTGGTTTTGATAAACAGATTGTGATTAAATTGATTATATGCGATTGCATGTTAATTCATTATAATAGGAGTAGCTAACCTAGAATCTTGAATTTGATTGCATGATATTCTTGATTTGAACAAGAGATTGTGAATTGAGTATTTCATTGTTGAATGTGGTTTGATTATGTATCGAGTAATGTTAAGTGCATGAGAAATCCAAGCTTAGTATTGCCCGTTGTCTTCCTATCACATGATATTGATCAGACTTATAGTCTTTGCATATCCAGTTTGTATCTATGATTCCTTATTTCTTAATTACCAATGGTAGGCGGATTCCCGTTCTCCCTAGTGTCTTAGTTTATTGATTATTTCATCTTATTAGTAGTATTTTAGAACACCATCTTCCATTGATTTCGAACTAGCTTAGGTTTTAGGATTGATTAGCAGTTACTCCCGTTCTTGGTGGACCGAACCTTTATTTGCCATTTATACTGGTTATAGGGTGTTCGTATAAGTATTGTTTGATTAAGAGTTAGATTGTAGCGACCGATTTAACGCTTGTCAGTGTGGGTTTTTTTTTTTTTTTTCGGCAACCGTACCAATCAGAATTGGAAACCATGATAACCGGTTTTGGTCTCTGGTTACTAGGCATGATAACCGGTTTTGGGCCCGGTTACCAACCGGGGCCCAAAACTGGTTTTCGTTCTTGGTAATCGGTTTCCAGCTCCGATTAGTGCGGTTGTCAAAAATAAAAAATACCGCCACCTTCCCGCCGGCGAGGGAAGGTGGGTCATCATTCAGGGGATGTGGTGGGTCACCGATTAGGTTTGGTGGTGGTCGTTGCCGATCAGGCTGGTGGTGTCAAGGTGTTAGTGAATAGTGGCAAGAGGGAAAATAGTGGTGAAGTACTAAAGGCATGGTTGTCCATCAAACTAAATGTTGGCGGTTTTGATCTTTTTTTATGATGGTATTTAACACCCCTCTTTATTCATCCCTTTCCATCATTCATACCAATCATGCACCAGGCCGCCCAGGGAACACTCTCCTCCAAATTGCTCATAATGGCCAAGGGATTGAACCTCCAACTTCTTGGTTAAAAGGTGCTCACCTTTCCTTTAGGTAAAACAAAACTTGGTACTCTCTGTTAAAAATGAAAGATCTTCCTTCATTCTCTCCAAATTAACAAGCTATTTTTAGTTATTACTATATTACTATTGATATCATTTTAATAATCATTCAAATTAAAGTAAACTATTAAGTTTATGTAATTAATATTGCTATAAAAGCATTGTAAAATCATAAGAATAAATGTCATATCAACAATAATGAAATCATATATTATTTATTTCAAATTTCTTTTATTTATTATTATGCACAATTAGCACTATATCCTAGCACTGGTATCAAGAGCTACTACGATCAAGAAGGCTCTAACACGATTTCCGCAAAGTTAGAAATATTTCATTAAAAAAATACAAAAAAAAAAAAGAAGAAGAAGAAGAAGAAGAAGAAGAAGGAATTTTCAAGCACAAATCAACAAGTTGCTCCACTATTCAATGGTGATAATTACGAATATTGGAGCATTCGGATGAAGGCTGTTTTACGTGCCTTTGGCATTTGGGAAGTTGTTGAAACCGGCATACCGGCAACACAACAAACTGAAGGACAACCAACTTCAGGAGAAATTGATCGGTAAAAGAAAGATGCAGAAGCATTAGCCAAAATTCATCTTGCTACAACAGACTCGATATTTCCTCAAATAATGAATGCTACCTAAGCCAAACAAGCACGAGATACCTTGAAAAATGAATTTCAAGGAACAGAGAAAATGAAGGTTGTCAAACTACCACTTCAACTTGAGTTTGATCATTTAAAAATGGGATGGAAAAGATGAAAGTATAAAAGATTATTCTTCTATAGTAATAGAGCTCATTAATCAATTAAAAGCCATGGGTGAAAGTATAACGGATCAACGAGTGGTGCAGAAAATGTTATTAACCTTGTCAAAAAGGTACAATACAATCGCTCAAATAATTGAAGAAGTAAAAGATCTCACTACATTATCCCTTGTGGACTTTCTTGGTTCTCTACAAATTCATGAAAAAAGAATGATTATTAGGTATAATGATGAAACAACATCTACACATGGTCCAGACGGAGCTTTTCAATCAAGACATAGACCATCTTCTTTCTCCTCTTCAAAACCTCAAAATTCAAGATGAAATTTCAAGTAAAATAATTCATACAACAATAAGGAAAGAGATCGAAAAGGTAAATTTCCTCCTTGCAAAATTTTCAAAAATACAAATCATGAAGAAAAGAATTGTTGGCATAAGGGAAAACCACAATGCAACTATTGTAAGAAATTTGGTCATATTGAAAAAGGATGCAGGTTTAAAAAACAACAAGCAAGTGTTTCAGAGACAATAGATGATGAACAAGGATACCTTTTCTATGCCAATCAAAATAATAACAATAAAAGAGATGATTGGCTTATAGATAGTGGATGCACAAATCATTTGACTAAGCGGTTTGATATTTTCACCAACATTAACACATCTATTAGAATTCCTATCGAAATGGGTACTAGAGCAATGGTGAAATATGAAGGCAAAGGTACTACTGTTGTTGAAACAAAACTAGGCACAAAGCTGATTAATGATGTTCTTTATGTCCCTGGTTTAAATCAAAATTTTTTTAGTGTTCCTCAGATAATTCAAAATGGATATTCCGTTCACTTTAAGGATGAATCATATGCAATATTGGATTCACAAAGAAATCAAGTTGCAAATGTTAAAATGCAACAAAAATGTTTTCCTTTAAATTGGCAATATGCAGGAAAAGAAATGGTAATGCAAGCACAAGGAGATGAAGTTACATGGCTATGGAACAAGCGTTTGGTCATAGTAATTTCCAAAATCTAAAACTTCTTTTGCAGAAAAATATGGTGAAAGGTACAACGGTGATCTCAAATATAATTGGTGTATGCAATGGTTGTCAATTAGGAAAAATGACAAGGCAACCGTTTCCAAAGGGACTTGCGAGAACAGCGATTAAGAAATTGGAACTGGTACGTATAGATGTATGTGGTCCAATGAAAACTCTTTCTCTTGATGATAGCAAATATTTCATCTTATTCATTGATGATTTTTCTCGAATGACATGGGTATACTTCATGAAAGATCACTACTAGAATACGGTTAAATTACGACCGTCATTAAAATGGTCGCGAAATATAAGATCTGTGACCGATTTTAACGCAGTCGCAATTTTGAGACCATTTTCAAAGCGGTTGTAGATTTATGACCGTTTTTGGGCTATTTAACGGTCGCAAAGGTATTTAGACATTTTTTTAAATAAAATACACGTGTAAAATAATTTTAAATAAAAATAATACTATTGCAACCGTTAAAGAAACGGTCGCAATTTGTGACTGCTAAAAGTGGTCGCAACAGGGTCATTATTTTTTTAACAAAAATAGGTATAAAAGGAGTTCCCATCAACTCACCCTAACCCTAATCTTGTTGAACCGTCGCTCCATCTCTCCTCTTTCCTTTTTCTCTCTTATTTTTCCTTTCTTTCTCTTCTCACGCTTCTCCTCCTCCCTAATCTGCTCTCTTCTCTTTCCTTTCCTTCCTTTTTCTTTCTCTTTCTTATTCTCCTTCTCTGATCTTTCTCTGCATTTCCGCCTCTCCTTTTCTCTTTCTCTTTCCTTTTCTCCTTCTCCAGATCTTTCCTCTTCTCCCTCTCGTTCTCTTTCCTCTTCTCCTTCTTTTCCCTCTTCTATTCTAATGTACTTTTTGGAAGTTTCCGGCAACTTCTGTGGTGTTGGCGAGTCCGGAAAATCTCCCGCACGGTACTATTTCTCTTGGTTAGATGCTTAGGTGGTGGTGTTAAGCAAGTTGATGGTTTTTGAGGTCAAATTTGACCATGAAAACTCTAGATCTAGACTTTTCATGGTCGAATTTGGCCTTAATAAACCAAATTTGAACTCAATTCGGGGTTTGAGGTATGTTTTCGTGTTTGTAATTATTTTTTTTTTAAAATTTTTTGTTCGAATTTGGTTTGATTTTTTGTTGATTTTTTTACGAATTTCCATGTTTGAATGTTGATATTTTTATTTGATTTTTGTTCTTTTTGGGTTTGATTTTCGTTTTGTTTTTTTTTTTGTTAATTTTCGGTTTAATTTTGGTTTTGATTTATGTTAATTTTGGGTTTGATTTTATTTTGAATTTGGGTTTAATTTTTGTTAATTTCGATTTTGGGTTTGATTTTAGTGGGCAGTTTTGTTGATTTAGTTTTGTGGGGTTTTTTTTTTGATAAATTTGTATGTTTGGTGGTGGGTTTAGGATGTGCGTTTAATTTTGGTGGGTTTAATTTTTGTGGGGTTTTTTGTTGGGGTTAAGGGTAGTTTAAGGTTGGCGATGGTGGTGGGTAGAGGTTGTTTATGGTTGGCGGTGGTGGTGGGTAGAGGTTGATTAGGGAGGGCAATGGTGGTGGGTAAGGTGGTTTAGGGTGTGAAAGTATGCAGGCCAGTGGGAAGTGGCTTCTAGGTTACGTTTGATTCTGGTTTTTTTCTTTTTTTTTTTAAAAAAAACAATTAGCGACCGCCTATGGCCGTCGCAAATGTCCATATTTGCGATCAGTGCGATAACGATCGCAATCAATAATATTTGCGACCGTTAAGCTTCTACATTACAAATGAGTCTCCTCTCAAAAACCCCAATACAGAGTTGGAGTTCAGCGCTCTTGCGTGTTCAAGTGGCCTCCTCCTCGACGAGGTAGTTTTTTCACCGGTGTTATCTCCTTCCCTCTAGAAGTCGAGATGGCGGATGAAATTTCTAATAAGTGGGCAAAATTGAGCATCACGGAAGAAGAGAATGACATTGCAGAATTAGGGCGAAGTGATAATAATAACAACTAGGAAACCCTAGCCCTCTCCTTGGTTAGAAAACCTTCTCATGATTAGATCGTATTATTTCGAAGCAGCAAACGTTGAAACAAATCTGGCCTTTCTCTCGTGAAGTGGTGTTTAGGAGGATTGAAAATAACCTCTTTATCATCCAATTATTCCATTGGAGAGATAAGTAGAAAGTTATAGATGGCGCGCCGTGGAATTTGGACAATCAACTGCTACTATTGAAGGAGATACAAGGATGCGAGCAGCCGGAAACAATAATTAAATTGAAATTTTGCCCATTTAGGGTAAGATTATTCAATTTACCGTTTGACAGCCGAACAGATGACGATGTGAAGGTAATTGCTGGGAAATTAGGTGATGTGATTGAAGTAGAAAAGGATGAATTAGGCTCGGATAAATCGAGGAGAGTCCGTGTTATGATTGATACAACAAAGCCCCTCCATCGAATTCAGAAAATAAGGAACAAACAAGGGGCTTTCACTATGATACAATTTAAGTATGAACGACTAGCCACTTTTTGATTTTTATGTGGTATTCTCGGCCACACCGAGAAAGACTGTCCTAATGTCGAAGAGGTGGAGAAACAATGGGGAATGTGGTTGCGAGCCTCCCCGTGAAAAGGATATGATAAGAAGAAAGAGGAGATTGATCAACTGAAATCCGCTTCGAAGAGGTTAGTTTTTACGATGAAACCAATAGGACCAACTTCTAACTCTAAAAAACCATGTGATGATGTATGCGTGCATGATAATATTTCTGGTGTCAAAAGGGGGGATTTTGGGGGAAATTTTTTGGGAACTGCTACAGGCATGAATACAGGACAATACGTAGGTGGGGGTTCTGGAGCATGTCTGGATAGGGGAGTGGGGGAAAGAACCAATGAGTTGACTAGTGGGAATGGAGGATTAGAAAACAATAATGGTTTTGGAGGATAGGCACACTTTAAAAAATTGCATAGAAGACGTGGGGGATTATTCTGAGGGAGTGGAGATGGAAGGAGTGGGGGAAGACGATGCAGGGGAAGGGGAACAAATAGGTGAGAGGGGGGATAATATTAGCCCACTTGCTGACAATAGTGGAAGTATGACAGAAGGGAGAGTGGAGAAGCATATGGTATTGAATAAAAAAATGAGAAGCTAGAGAAGGAAAGAAAAAAGAGAGACAGATGGATTGAAGTCTAACAGGGGACAGGGGGGATCGGAATACATTTTGGGGAAGAAGAGAAGGGAAGATCAGGAAGGAGACAGCAGGCCGTGTGAGAGTGATGGAAAAAGAAGGGAGAGCAGCGGAGGCCCAGTGAATAAATTGCAAAAATGTAGCTCGGACTCTATGATGAGCAGCTTTGATGCACTGTTGTTGAAAGTAGCGGAGGTGGGACAAAACCCACTCCGCGAACAACAATGAAAATCTTTAGCTGGAACTGTCGGGGAATTGGCAACCCCCGAATAGTTAGCTCTCTTCGAGATTGGTGTTGGAGAGAGTAGCCAAATTTGGTATTTTTTGATGGAGACCAAAATAGATGCTATGAGGCTTGAAGGGGTTCATAAGAGTTGTGGTTACACTGAGGGAATTGGGGTGGACAGTGTGGGGTTGTCTGGGGGTCTGAGGATGTGGTGGATGGTTGTTCGTGCAAGTGTTGTATCATTTTGCAAATCATATTGCAGTAGATATCATTGATGAGAATAGCATGGTGGAATGGAGAGCCATAGGTGTTTATGGGTGGCCAGACAACACTTATAAATATAGAACTTGGAAGCTCATGAAGACGTTGAGGAGAGAGGCCCCGGGGCTAGCCATCTTTTATGGGGATTTCAATGGATGAGAAGAAAGGGGCGTCCAAAGAGCGGAGAGACTAATGGATAATTTCAGGGAGCCTATTGATGTTATTGGCATGAAGAATATGGGGTACAAGGGTAATATTTTTACTTGGCAACGGGGGCTTTCGCAGGAAAATCTAGTACAGGAAAGGTTGGACAGGTTCCTTGCCTGTGAGAATTGGTGCGAGTTGCATTCTTGGCGTGAAGTCACCCACTTACCCATCATGATTAGAAGATCTGATCATGCTCCCATTATATTGAAATCAGGGGTAAGAGAGAAGAACAGGAGGAAGAAGAAGTTGTTTTTCTTTGAGGCTTATTGGTTGCCGAGGCCTGATTGTGAAGAGATTGTTCGGGAGGCCTGGAATAGTACTACTGTTGGAAATGTTCCAAGCAAAGTGGCGGTTTGTGCTGATAATTTAGGACGGTGGGTGAGTAACACCTTTGGAAGCATCAAAGCAAAAATCAAAAAATCTGAAGAACAACTTAAGGCTCTTCAAGGGAGGATTATGGACAATGTGAACTTGGCTCGATGTAGACAGCTGTCGGAAGAAATAGAAAATTTGAGATTATTGGAAGAGTCGTATTGGCATGCAAGGGCTAGGGTAAATGAGCTCCGGGATGGTGATAGCAACACTTCTTACTTGCATCACAAGGCTAGTGCGAGGAAAAATAAAAACACCATAATGAGGCTTGAGGATGACAATGGGAACTGGGTTCAGGATGAAATAGGAATAGAAGGGGTGGTGACAAGTTACTTCACAAAGCTCTTCAACACGGAAGGTGTTAATGATGTTGCAGCAGCCCTCGAAGGTGTTCACCATAAAATCACGGAGGAGATGAACACTACACTTTGCAAGGTCCCACGGCCGAGGAAGTACAGGTGGCTCTTTTTGCTATGCATCCTAACAAAGCACTCGGAGTTGACGGTATGCATGCTCTTTTTTATCAGAAATTTTGGCATATAATAAAAGATGATATTGTTAATTTTGTGATTGATTGGTGGACTGGTAATGTGAACATTTCGGATATTAGTAAAACTTGCATTGTACTTATACCAAAATGTCATGATCCTCGCAAGATAACCGAATTTAGACCAATCAGTCGCTGTAATGTTTTGTATAAGATCATCTCAAAGCTGCTTGCAAACCGTCTAAAGCTTCTCCTGCAAAATCTGATATCCCCCCAACAAAGTGCTTTTGTCCCGGGTCGTCTTATCACCGATAATGCCCTTTTAGCTTTTGAAATTTTCCATTATATAAAGAATAAGAGGGAGGATAGATATGGAACTGTGGCTCTGAAACTTGATATAATGAAGGCTTATGACAGGGTGGAGTGGGGTTTTGTTGAAAAACTCATGCAAGATTCGGTTTCTGTAATGCCTGGATTAGTAGAATCCTGAACTGCCTCTCGTGTTTTTCTTTTCAATTGAAGCTGAAAGAGGAGATAGTGGAGAATGTTACTCCACAGAGGGGACTCAGACAAGGTGACCCAATCTCCCTATATCTTTTTCTGCTGGTAGCGGATGTTTTTTCTTGCCTATTGTTGAAAGCTGTGTCTAATGGTGTAATTCATGGGGCAAAAATTTGTAATGGAGCTACGATTATTTCTCACTTGTTTTTTTGCTGATGATAGTATTTTGTTCACCCGTGCTAACACCGTGGAATGCACTAGAATTGCAGATGTCTTACATATTTATGAGAGAGCCTCAGGTCAAAAAATAAATTTGAATAAGTCTGAAGCCGTTTTCAGTAGAAATGTGCCCGAAAGCAGAAAACAAGATATTTGCAATCTCCTTGGTGTGAAACAGGTGGATAAACATGAGAAATATCTTGGCATTCCGACTGTGATAGGAAAGTCGAAAAAGCCATCTTTGGAGGGCTAAAAGATAGAATCTAGAAGAAATTGCAGGATTGGAAGGAAAAACTTTTGTCGAGAGCAGGGAAAGAAATTCTCATAAAGGCTGTAGCACAATACCCACTTATCTGATGGGGCTCTTTAAAATCCCAGAGGGGCTCATAGATGAAATACACTCTATCCTTGCTCGGTTTTGGTAGGGTAATGGCACATAGGATAAAATTCACTAGAAGAGGTGGGAGGCTCTATGTCTTCCCAAAGCTAAAGGCAGGATTGGTTTTAGAGATCTCAAAATTTTCAACCAGGCCCTTTTGGCGAAACAAGGATGGAGGCTTCTCAGTGGAGGTGATACGCTTCTCTTCAAAGTATTAAAAGCAAGGTACTTTAAACACTCCAATTTCCTTGATGCTCGATGTGGGTATAACCCGAGTTACACGTGGAGAAGCCTATGGGGTGCAAGGGCTTTGTTGAAGGAAGGTCTGCAATGGAAAATTGGTAATGGAGGTGGGATTAAAGTCTAGAAGGATTGTTGGGCCCCAGATTCCTCTGGAAACAGTCTTCTTAACCCTCCCCCAAATGGGTTACATGATGAAGAGTTCACGATTGATGCATTGATGAATGATAGCAGAACAGGCTGGATGATCAGTGAATTGGAACTACACTTTCTGCAAGAAGACATAGAACACATCCTTGCAATCCCAATCACCTACACACATGGCCCCGATTGGCAGTTCTAGAGGCTGACAACCAATGGAGTTTATTCCTTCAAACAGCATATTGGTTAGGTCAGCTAGGAATGAACACCACAAGCTCCATGATCACCGAGGAGGTGTGGAGGAAAGTGTGGAGGATGAATGGCCCACCAAAGATGCGACATTTCTTGTGGCGTACTTGCACGAACACCTTAGCAGTGAACAAAGAACTGAACATACGCCATATCAAGGAAGACAGTAGATGCTAACGCTGCAATGCCAATATTGAAACAGTTCACCATGCAATTTTCAGCTGCAATAAAATTAAAGAAATCTGGGATGATTGTCCTTGCTGGCAGGTCGATCAGGACGATGTTGAGGAAGACTTTGTGGATACGTTTGCTAAGATAGCTGACAAATCATCCTTTGATGACCTGTGCACCTTCTCAGCTATCGTTTGGGCTGCATGGACGAGCCGAAACAAGTCTATATTCACGGATGTTGCTCATGACCCACGACAACTAGCTGCTGGGTTTGTAAAATATGTCACGATTACCAAACCTATTCAGCAAAGGTAAGAGGAGGGGTGGCTGTGTGTAGAGAAGGAAACGTGTGCAGATGGAAGAGACCAAGCACATGTGTCCTAAAGATTAATGTTGATGCTGCTATCCTTTATGAAAAAGAGGTGGGTCTCGGTGTGGTAGCAAGGAACAGCTTTAGGGAGATTTTCTTCACGGGGTCTAGACGTATAAGGGGAAGATGGAACGTTGGAATTGCAGAAGCTGCTGCTATGGTGTATGGTTTAGAGTTATCTATTCGGTTTGGCTATGGGAGTGTGTGGATTGAGAGTGACTCCCTCGGTCTAATCCAACGAGTGAAGCAGAGAAGGGAAGGTTTTAACTATATGTATATGTTGATTTCCCATATTATTTCCTTGAGTTATTCCTATTCGCTGTTTAGTTGTAGCCACATCAAAAGGGGAGGAAACTCTCTAGCACACTTAATAATTGCTAGACATAACCTTCTGGATCTTTCGGAGCTTGTAAGATTTGCACTAATTCCGGAAAGCTATTCCCGGCTTGCGGATATGGATATTAATGATTAATTGTTATGGCTTTCAAAAAAAAAATTATTTGTGACCGTTGTAGTACGGTCGTTGAAATTAAAGAAAACGGTCGCAAATTTATTGCGACTGTCAACCAGTCGTAATAATTTATTTTTGTGACCAAGCGAATAACGACCACCACATTACAACCGTTAACGGTCACAATTATTTTCAACGACTGTTTTTGTTGTTTTCAGCAACCGTTCGAGACGGTGCAAAGACCTTCATTTTTAGTTATGATTATTCTGAAGTTTTCAAAATATTCAATAAATTCAAGAATTATGTCGAGAAAGAATGTTCATCACAAATAATGAATCTTAGAAGCGACAATGGGAAGGAGTATACCTCATTAGAATTCAACAAATTTTGTGATGATGAAGGTATACATCGTCAACTTACTATTCCATATACACCGCAACAAAATGGTGTAATTGAAAGAAAGAATAGAACTGTGATGGAGATGGCAAGATCAATGCTCAAGGATAAGGGAATGCCTAACAAGTTCTGGGCAGAAGCAGTTTATACTTCTGTATATCTTAAAAATCGACTCTCTATAAAAGCAATAGAAGGTCAAACAACCAATTGAAGCATGGACGGGATGTAAACCATCTGTAAGTCATTTAAAAGTGTTTGGATGTGTATGTTATACTCATGTACCTGAGCAAAAATGTCATAAACTTAATGATAAAGCTGAAAAATGAATTTTCCTTGGCTATAGCTCTCAATCTAAAGGATATAGGGTATATAATCCATATACTCATAAAGTTCAAGTTAGCAGAGATGTAGTCTTTGATGAAAATGCATCATGGAATTGGGAGCAAAATGACATTGGTAGAAGGTATGTTACGACACCAACATTCATCAAGAGCGTCCTACACCTCCAATATCGACTCCAGTTGATCGGACTAGTCAACATTCGCAAGAGGAGACTTATAATAATACAAATGAATCTGATAGATATGACTATGATAGTTTACAGATTCACCTCCTAGAAGAACTCAAAGAATTTCAGACATATATGATAATACTGAAAGAATTCCGGATCTTGATTTAGAGCAATGTGAACTTTGTTGCCAAGCTACACATGAACCAGTTAACTATGAGCAAGCCTCTCAATATGAAGAATGGAGAGCTGATGTGGAAGAAGAAATTCACATAATTGAGAAAATTCAAACATGGGAATTTCAAGACAAGCCACCTAACAAAGATGTCATTGGTGTAAAATGGATATTCAAGACAAAACTTAATCTAGATGGTTTGATTCAAAGGCACAAAGCCAGACTAGTAGAAAAAGGATACTCACAACAATTTGGCATCGATTAATGAGACATTTTCCCCTGTATCAAGGCAAGATACGGTTAGGGTAATTCTTGCTCTAGCTGCACAACAAAGATGGAAAATTTATCAACTCGATCTTAAATTTGCCTTTCTAAACGGATTTCTCCAAGAAGAGATCTATATAGAACAACCTCTTGGTTTTGTTGTGAAAGGAAAAGAAGATAAAGTATTAAGACTAAAGAAAGCTCTATATGGGCTCAAACAAGCTCCACGAGCTTGGTATAGTCGAAGTAATGGTTACTTTATCAAGCAAGGATTCAAGAGGATTCCAAATGAAGCAACCTTATACATCAAGAAAAATGGGTCACACATTATCATCGTATCTCTTTATGTTGATGACCTAATCATTACAGGGAACAATTTATCTATGATAGAATCATTTAAGCAAGATATGATGAGTCAATTTGAAATGACTGGTCTTGGCTTAATGAATTATTTTCTTGGTATGGAGATTAAGCAAACAGAAGAAGGGATTTTCATAAGTCAAAAGAAATATTCACAAAATATCTTAAGAAAATTTAAGATGGATAATAGCAAGTCAGGCCAGTATCCACTCCTTGCTTTAGCTCAAATTGAAAAGTTGAGCAAAGAAGATAATTCAGAAGATGCTGATGTTAAACAATATAGAAGCATAATTGGGAGCTTATTATATCTAATTGCTACTAGACCAGATATGATGTATGTTGTGAGCATGTTAGCAAGGTTTATGCATAAACTAAGCTAAATACACCTACAAGCAATTAAGAGAGTTCTTCGTTATCTAAAGAGAACCTCAGATTATGGAATATGGTACACATCTATGAAAAATTCAGAACTAATTGGATATTCGAACAGTGATTGGGCTGGATCTATTGATGATATGAAAAGTACATCGAGATAAGTGTTTTCACTTGGAAATGGCGTATTTTCTTGGCTAAGTCAAAAGCAAGATATTGTGGCTCAATCAACTGCAGAATCCGAGTATATTGCAGTATGTGTAGCAACAAATCAAACAATCTGGCTAAGAAAAATCTTAGCAGAAATGGGTGAAGTTCAAAAACAACCCACAAAAATATTCTGTGATAGTAAATTTGCTATTGCTAAGAATCCAGTACTACATCGAAAGACTAAACATATAAAATTTAAATATCACTTTGTCCGAGAAGTTGAAAGTGCAGGAAAGATCGGCCTTGTTCATCGTACTACTGAAGAACAAATTGCTGACATATTTACAAAAGCACGTCCAAAATCAAGTTTCGATCGGTTAAGGGGAAAACTTAAAATTCAAAGGAAGTTTTTTCAAGGAGGAGTGTAAAAAATGAAAGATCTTCCTTCATTCTCTCAAAATTAACAAGCTATTTTTAGTTATTACTATATTACTATTGATTTCATTATAATAATCATTCAAATTTAGGTAAATTATTAACGATGTTTATGTAATCAATGGGCCTCATGAGAATCATAAGAATAAATATATCATATCAACAATAATAAAATCATATCTTATTTATTTTAAATTTCTTTTATTTATTATTATGCACAATTAGCACTATATCCTAACACTCTCTAAATATATAGAGGACACACTTTCAATAAGGTCATTTGCTTGTACGAAGTACTTGGTATATGCGAACATTTGGTAGAAAATAGTGGTGCATATAACTAGGATGGTTGACATTTGCATGATTAATTAATTATAGCTACTCCATATTAAAGTTCTTTTGTTTGTCAATTGTAATTGACATGCACCATAATTATTAATTTATCCGATATGATCGTTGATGGGGCTAATAGAATATAAATCGATTTAGAGGCTCTGTAAAATTGGTTTATCTATCATCAATCTTTTAAGTGAACTAATAGAATTGGATTCATACGCTATTAAGGAGCATTTCATTATTTTCTTATTGGAAAGCCCTTTAATTTTATAACATGTCAATGACTATTCCATACTAGCCGAAATGGAGTTGAAATTAACAAGTTAACTGGCCCCGATAAGGTATGTAGCATCTTAGACACATACCACCTCCCGTCTAATAAATTTTTATACCTCTTGACATGAAAGATACATGTAACGAAAATGAAGAGATTAAAGAAGAAAATGATACTCCAATAACGATTTAGTGATGATGCAGAAAATTAGTTAAGTCAAATAATTTTATTTATTTATTTATTTTTATTTATTTATTTATTTTATATTTTTTTTTATTTTTGCCAAGAAGAAAAGGTATTTCATTAATAAAATATAGCCAAACAACACTTACATATAATTCCTAAGAAATCAAGAATTCCAACACAAGTACACACCTTAAAAGTAAATACATCGTAGATTGATTAACAATCGTCTTTATAAAAAAAATTCATCTGAAGCAATACAATCTGTGAGTTCGTACTAATTTGGCTTGAAATCCACTGATGCGTAGTCGCTTGAGTGAAAATACTCATGTGGTTCTCTGTATTCTTGTAAAGATTATGAAACCCTAGATCTTCATTTCTTGCATACAAACATAAAAAATACAAACATAAAAAGAAAATAAACTCAAGAGAAAAACCACCATCTCAAGGACGAGATTTATTTATTAAAAGCAATTAAAAGGTTTTTGGGGCTTACCACCCGTAAAAATACCAGTGGAAGCCCCTACAAAGATTCACAACTGAGACCAAGAGGAAAGATATGGTAGAGATGGAGAGAAAAGGGAGAAGAGAGAAGGAAAATCTTCAAAAAAATTGAAAAAACCTAGCAATGAAGGCTAGGAAAACCCTCCCAAAGGAGAAACCCTATAGGAAACTAAAAAACCCTTCCAAGGAAAAAACCTGTCAAACAATTGAGTTGGATATATATTTGATTATGACTCTTGAAATTTTCTGAATGTAGAAATTACGTGCATAAAATTCGTTTCAACTACTTGACCTTTCTAATTATGTCCCCATTGAAACCTTCTATCCTGGGAAGCAGCAGCCAAATTAAACCTGTAGAAAATTATAAGCAGCCGCCATAATCTGTAGTCCAAATTTCGGTTTGAAAAGCCAGAATATTATGTATTTAGGTTCAACTGCTAGTAATATGTTGCAACATATTTCGTTGATAGATGAACAGTTGAACAACTTGTCTTGCTAAACGATTTCTTCAAAAACTAACTAATAAAACTAATTTCAACAAAATTAAATGTACGTCAAACTTCTTAAATTTTTCGCAAATGAAACAAAAACTCACAACACTCAATCCCAAATGTTGGCTTCCAATATAGAATTCTATGTCGAAAGTAGGTTAGACTGAGCCAATTCAAAAGTTAATGTCATACGCGTATCATAATACTCCGTAAATAGTTATTCAGGGACAAAATTTAAAAAGCTTAATAACCGCAGCAAACGTGATCAACATTCAACTTTGATTAATCAATTTTCATAATTCATAAAATCGCAGTTCATCAAAAAAGATACTTAATTTGCGATAGGATTATAAAAACAATTAAGGAAATTTTCAATGGTACTCATCAGTTTCTTTTTTTTTTTTTCGATGGTAAACACTAAAATATCAAATTATCTTTGGTAATCTATAGTTTGTGAAACTAATTCAGTGGTAACATTAGCTAAGCATTTTAAGGAAATATTAACCATGGTAAATTGTTTTAAAAGGGAGGAAAAGAGAAATGTCTAAAATACCCTTATTTAAAAAAAAAACCACCTACTTCTTCCCCCCTCCCCCAACCCACCCCAGCCCCTCCCTACCCACGACCCCGGCGCCGGCGCCGACCCCACCGGTTATTTCCTCTCTCTCTTTCGCGACGTCGCTGCCTCTGTCACCACCTTGACCACCACCCCATAAAACCCTAAGTAACCTTGAATTGATGCGGATGTTGCAACAGTTCCGGCGAGCCTTGGTGCTCAACAGGCGAACAAAGTTCGGAGGAAATCGCAAGATCAATCGAATGCAGAAAAACCCTAGCGTAACAGTTGCTGGAAGCCGCCATTGAAGGAGATTGAAGGTTTTTGAGGGTTTTTCTCTCTCCTCAAGATTTGTGTTGGTGGTGTAGTTTGGTTTGGGTGAGTTGGGAATCAGGGGAAGGAGAGGGAATCGGGGGAAGGAGATGGTGGCTGGGCTGGGAATCGTGGGAAGGAGATGGTGGCTGGGCTGGGAATCGGGGGAAGGAGATCTGATGGAATCGGGGAAGGAGAAGGTCGTCGGCGCTAGGGGAAGGGAGGGAGAGGGTCGCCGGCCGCCGCTTGTAGGGGAGGGGGGTTGTCAGTGGGTTGGGGTTGGCGTGGCTAGGGTTTTTTTAGTTTTTTTTTATTTAATTAATAAGGTTATATTAGTCATTATGTGCCTTTAGTAACTAGGGTTAGGCTAATAATTATGGATTAATGTCATTAATTTTACTATTGAAATAGTTTTACTAATTATAGATTACCATTGATAATTTGTTTTTTTAGAGTTTACCATTGAAAAAATAAAAAACCTTAAGAGTACCATTGAGAATTTCCCAAACACTTATTTACTTCATATAAATGAAAATGGATTAGTGTATCTTTCATAATGAACTTTCAATCATACCAAATAGCATACCATTAGATATTGACAACATAATTCTCATAACTTTCAATTGGTAAGAATATGTTATGTGTACCAAATCAATACAACAACCTACTTACCTTATGAATCAACATTTGGACATACACCAGCACCACACATGCACAAAAGATGTTACAGGAGAATAAAGAGTGAATTAAAAGTTCTATAACTAGGTCCAACTATTTTGGTGAATCGCTAAACATCGCCCGCAAATCTCCACATAAAGCCCACAAATTTGTATTGAAGTGACTTTATTGCCCTTTTCTTTTTTAAAAAAAAACACTCTCTACATCTCTCAAAAAAAAATCAGAAAATCTACCTCTCTATAAAAAATTAATTACGACAATGTTGAGGTGGCAAGGGAAAGAGGTGGCGGCGGCGGTGGAGGAAAGGCGGCGACCTGGTGGCAAGGTAATTATTTAAATAATTTTTTTATAAAAAAAATAAAATAAAATAAAGGGCGAAGGTGGGGCGCCAGCTCCGGCAGCCAACGCCGGTGGCGTGGCGTCTAGCTTGGAAGCCCAGCCACCGGAGAGGCGTCCAAACCAGACGCCAGGCCATAGGCTGTGGCGGCCAGAGCTGGCGCTTGTGCTTATGGGTGGGCGTCCAGTTCAAGCGCCTGCCCACTGGCTATGGCTGCCGGATCTGGCGCCACCGCCAGTGGGTGGGCGTCCTGGCCAGGCGCCCCACCTGCCTTTAATTTTTTTTTTTTTTTTTTTTTTTTTTGTTTTTGGAAAATCAGAAATTTTGTTTTATGTCTATTTTTTTTTTGTTAATGTGTTTGATTTTTTTTTTAAATATTTATTAACTTTATGTGTTATTTTTTTTATAAATCTAGTATATATATTTTTTATAAAATCAGATTTATTTTTTGTGTTAATGTTTAATTTTTTTATGTTTGATGTGTAAACATTTTTTATGTCTTAATTGATGTAGTATGTGGAAATTGTTTGTGTTAATGTGTAATTGTTTTTTTTTAAAATGTGTAATACATTAGGGTATTATGTGTGTATTTGTGTATGTGTAATATATTTTATTTTTTATTTTTTATGTTTAATTATTTGAAATAATTTTTTTTTTTTAGAAATCAGAAATTTTGTAATACATTAGGGTATTATGTGTGTATTTGTGTATGCCGTATAATATTTTTCTATGTTTAATTATTTGAAATAATTTGAAATTTTTGTTTTGTGTCCTATTTATTTATTATGTGTTTGATTTTTTATAATCTTTATTAATTTTATGTTTATAAACATGACGATATGTTGGAAGTGTTGGTATTTTGTATGTGTAGGTAGTTATTTATTTTTCTAAGAAACTTTTGTATGTTTATATATTTTTTAATTTTTTGTAGAATTCACTCGGTCGTCATGGTGCGGGGAAGAATGTAGAGCTTCTTAGTAGAAGCTATTCAGTGGAGAGGTCGGGGCATAGACATGTTAGATCCCGTGGTATTTCGGCCTCGGCTCGTAGAGAACGGATCCACCGTCGGGATGAGGATGACGATGACGATGATGATGCTGAGGAGGGTGACCAGGAGGAGCAGGAGGAGGACGCATATGAGGATGAGGATGAGGATGTGGACGATGGGAGTGGACCGTATGATGATTACGGTCCATTCAGTCAGAGGGTTGATGACATGTACGAGACACATATGGTAGAGGTGCGTAAGGGTAGGGGTGGTAGGTTTGTTAGTAGATCTGGCACATCATCTGCGTCCACTGTGTCTGGGGCAAGCAGGAAACGGTCGAGGGCCGTTAATGATTCTTGGGTTGTTAGGAGTGAGGTCCCCGGTGGGCCTGTAGACGGGAGTGTGATTCCTAGATTTCTAGGACACATAGCTACCCATATTTGGGAGGACCAGGAGAGGCCTTCAGTTACGGGCTTGTTGAAATGTCATACCCGGGAAAAGACTTGTAGCTTTTTGCGTACATGGGCTGAGGCTTGGCCGACGAAGAGCGAGATGTTCGAGCGATTGGAGGGCACTGGGGTGAATCACGTTCCTGCCACCATGCACGATAAGATTGACACTACGCTGATCACGGCTTTCATTGAGCGATGGCAGCCGGATACAAACTCTTTCCACCTTCCGTTCGGTGAGATGACGATCATGTTACATGACGTCGAGGCCATTCTAGGGATTTGTGTTGAGGGTAAACGACTTTGTGCTGTGACTGATGCGGATCAGGCAGATTTGCTGGCGGAGTTGTTGGCGGTGGACAGGGCTGCACTGTACACCGAGGCGCTTGGTGTTTGGGAACACGGCGGTGTGAAGATCGCATCCGTGTTGCAGCGGTGTTTGTACCCCAGTGCACGTAGGACGCACGACGCACAGCTGGTTGCTTATGTTTTTCTACTCCTCGGATGTACCTTGTTTCCAGATAAGAGCGGCGGAAATAAGCTCAGGCCACGCGACATAGTTGAGGCGTGTGACCCCGACAGTGTAGGCCAGTTTTCTTGGGGATCGGCTACGTTGGCGTATTTGTATCGCCAACTAGGATTTGCAAGTCGGGCTGACGCGGCAGGTATCACTGGGTGTCTGACTTTATTGCAGACCTGGATATACGAGTACTTTCCTTCATTGCGACCACATCGTGACCCGGTTCCTATTGATGAGGGGATGTCGCGTGCTTGTGCGTGGAGTCCGCGCTCGGAGAAGAAGTCCGTTGACCGCCTCCGATCGATACGGTTATTGCTTGACAGGCTGTCCCCCTTAGAGGTAACGTTTATAAATTATTTCTACAATTTATTATATGCATTTATTATATTCATGTTACTAAATTTTAAAACTATGTGCAAGTGAACTGGATGCCTTTTGGCCCGAACCCTAGTGTTAGGGTACCCAGGACCCTGTACACGGGACTCATTCAGTATCGTGAGATCGTGGAGGCGTACATGCCCCAGCGTTGTCTTCACCAGCTTGGATTTGTCCAAGTTGTCCCTCCTCCCCCGGCATGCCCGATGAAGGCAGTCCGATCTGCATCGTCGAGGGACTACGTCGTGCATTGGCCGGATATCATGACTGGGACGTAGGACCAGTTTCCGATGGTTGCCCGCTTATGGACTGCGGAGTTGCAGAGGCCGCCATCTGGGGTTCCTCCCATGTGTGACCACTACTACATGGAATGGTTCAACCGGTATTCGCATCCGAGGTTGATCGCAGATCTCGACCACAGCGAATCTGATTATATGACACCGCCTACTGTCATGGAAGCGGTATGTCTCATAAAACATTTATCGTTGTTTTTTTAATTAAGTTTTATATGTTGTTATTGTATTTCATGTTTTATTTTTTGTTGTATGTAGTGGATGGGAAAGATAATGCAAGACGTACATAAACTCTCTCTGGAGAAGGACAGCATGAGTGCAACAGTGAGAGCCGTTGTTAATAGTTTGGAACAGACCCTTGCGCATTGGGAGTCGGCGTCCAAGAGGGATTACTGATGATTTTGGCATTTTATTTGTAGAGCACTTTAAATATTATCGTTTTAGTTTTTTAAATTGGACATTATGTTTTAAGTTTGTAACATTTTAGATTATTGTTTTAGCTTTCAACTTTGACATATTATCATTGCTGTTTTTAAATTTTGACATAACCTTTCGTGGATCCGCGCAACTTACCCATGCAACATATAAATGTAGTAAGCAATACAATATAAAAAATTAATGTTCTCATTAAAATAGCAATGTACAAATAAGGTTACATAGAAACAATGTAAACATGAAAAACTAAAAGGCAGCTAGGGTGTTCCATTCGTGGATCCGGTCATGATATAGCGCATCCCAACCCTCTACGCTCGCTGTGCGAATGGTGTACCACCGAGGTATAATCGGTGGCACAGGAAAATCGGATGACATGTCTAGTCGGATGAAATGTCTGTATGACGACCCAAGAAACGCAATAGCTACCTCTCTGACCGGTGTAGTGACAGTCTCACGCAAACGCCAAAGGAGAACTGTGGTACAAGGATAATAAGCTCGACTATGCAATCCCAGCCCGAAATGCTTGACTGTACACTTGTAAATGTTTGCAACGGCAAACAAATCTAGGGGCGCGTCAAAACAATGTGCAATGTAAAAAACCAACCGTACCAGTTCTCAGGGGCATATTCACAGACGATGAAAAATGACTACGACTAGATGACGATGTCCGACCACGACCACGACCAAGACCACGAATGTACTCAAACGCACTCCTGTTCCGCCGTTGGCGACCTCGAGGACGGTCAACTCCTTCGGGTTCCTCATAATCTAAGGTAGACGTGTTGAACATGTCATGAAGTACATGAGTAGCGTCACGAATAATAGAAGGATGACTGGAGGACACTCGGTCGTACATCGAACGAAAATGCTCCAACTCCTCCTGTTCACGGTCGACCGTTTGAGTATCTGCATACTCACCAATAACGAGCGTCCGCCAGAATGAATGAACCTGATCAACATGTAACGACGCCCTTTCTTCTGTAACAACGCGGTGAATGGTGCATGCGCAAGGTAATCCATGAGTTACTGAAATAGCACACCCGCACCGAGCATACACTTCATCAGCCAAGTCCCTCATCCTGTTTAGCTCAGTCAGAATCAACCCCAAGCAGTAGTGTGACACACGACCATGGAGAATCTTAAATATGAAATGGCTATACATCGTACCATGTCGTCGTCTGGAGTCCTCTAGAGAGTTCCTGATGCCGTTCTTCTGAGTTTCAATTGACTTGTTAAGTCTATCGAACAGTGTATCCAAAGCAGCGGTCGAAGAATCAATCCAGTCCTTGGTAGCTCTATGAGCGCTCTCAACTCTACATGTTGTAGTGTTCCCGAAATGAAGTACTTGGTTTGTCCAATATTTGAAAAACTTTTCCCTATGAGGGACCCATTGCTGCATCACATAGTCCACCAGTGCCGGACACCACTGGTACGAATCCCTGAAGTTAGCCAATTCTTGCTCGTACACTGCCTCTGTGGTAGCCTGTAGGATCTTCCGCCACTTACCATTCACCAATCTCTCTGCCATTTCCAAATTCTTGTTGAAAAGGTTGTAGGTTTTCACTTTCACGCAGTTGTTGATGTGCCATGTGCACAACAAGTGCTTCGACTCTGGAAACAACTCCCTAATGGGGGCAAAGAGACCTCCCTCACAATCACTGACGATGGCTGTTGGATGAACATTAGGCCCGATGTAGTTTCTCAGCTTCTCCAAGACCCAATAATAACTTGGAGCCGTCTCATCCTTGATGATTGCATGACCAATCAGAAAGTTCTGGTTCGTTGGAGTCATCCCCATGATCTCAACCAGTGGGAACTTGTACTTGTTTGTCTTGTATGTTGAGTCGATCAAAATCACAAATGGCCAAGACTTGATCATATCAGCACAATCAGGATGCACAAGGAAAAGATGAGTCACCTCCGCTGTATCTTCATCAGAATCAAACCAGAGCAGGAAACCACGTGATTGTTCCTGGTGTAGCAGCTGCTGTATAGGGTTCCTTCCCTCTGACCGTTCAAACCTGAGTTGCTGTCTGACGTTGTAGATGTGTCTTCGGTTTGGATGGTCTTCTGGAAATTTCTCTAACACAGATGCTAATATTTTAGCAGGCTTGACTTGAGCATCACTCATTTCTTTCACAACTAGTTTCGCAGCAGGACTTAAGCCGCTCAGCTGTCGATGACCCTCTTCATATACTATCATCTCATGGTTGTGATACCCCCATTTAGAGTAACCAATCACTTCCCAACTGTCACGACTCCGTAGTTGTCGAACCTTTACCCTGAACTCACACCCACAATCTTTCCGCTTTGTATCAAACCGAGTGGTTGTACGAAAATCTCTTTCTTCTCTTTTGCGATAATGGTCGCATCTCAAAATGCGATCCATTATACCATCCCGTTGAGATTTATGAGTTACTACTACCAAACAAAATCCAGCTGTAATTGCAACCTGTTTTGCCCAATCAATCGCTTGTTGAGCATCTTCGAATGGACCATCATGTCCAAATATCCCACTGTAATCATTTCCGTCTCCACCATAATCCTACATCAATTATATATTATAATAAATATTAATTCAAGCTTAAATTAATACATTTAACACAACATTAACACATAATTAATATCTACATTTTTAATTTGTAAATTTCATTTCTACATTTAACGGATAATACATTTAATTTCTATATTTACACAGAATTAACACAAAATTAAAAACATAATTATGTATAATATTATTCATACACATACAAATTTAAAACACAATCATTTGTAAAATTATTCATACACATAAACAATTAAAGCATAATAATATAAATTAACACAAATCTACTCACATCATAAATAAAAACATTAAATTATTAAACTTAATTTTAAAAAAAACCGTTTTGAATTTTCAATTTTAAATAAAATAAAAAATAAAAAAAAACCATTTCCAATTTTTTTTTAATACAATTTCGATTTTTCAAACTTACTTTTAAAAAAAAACCATTCTGAATTTTCAAACTTAATTTTAAAAAAAGCCATTTCGAATTTTCAAACTTAATTTTAAAAAAACCCATTTCGAATTTTCAAACTTAATTTTAAAAAAACCCATTTCGAATTTTCAAATATAAAACAATTTCGAATTTTTTTTTAATACATTTTCGATTTTTCAAATTTTTAAAAAAAAAATACAACAACAAAAATAAAAAAAAATAAAAAAAAAAACAGCAGGGGCTGGCGCCTGCCAGGGCCGCCACAGCCACTGGACTGGCGCCTGGCCAAGACGCCTGTCTGGTGGTTCTGGCGTCTGGGCTGGACGCCGGTGCGGTGGTTTTGGCGTCTGGCTAGGACGTCCATGCTACGGTACTGGCGTCCAACCTAGGCGCCTGCGCCACTGCACGACCACCTCTTTCAGACGTCGTTACGTACAACGTGAATTTTAACGGTGCTTTACTTCGTTTTCCGTCGACGACGACGTACCTCCGGCGTCCCCCGCATCTCTGGCCTGCCCTCCAGTCTCCCCCGGCGAGCCGGCTCCACATTTTTTAGATCGAGATTTATTCAATTTTAGAAAATGGGCATAATTGTCATAGCAAGTCTAATTTGTGGGCTTTATATGGTAATTTGCGGGCGATGTTTAACAAATCCCCTATTTTGACGTATCGAAATAAATAATAGAAACAATGCACAAAGCTAAACAAAGCAACGAGAGAAACCCAAAAGTTCCACGTGGATAAATCTATGAGCACAAATGAGTTGGAAATTCGTGTTTATAATTGATTTTACTACGTCCGTTTCATACATATTATATATAACTTTTGAGTATTATTTGTGAGTACTCATTCTTTTATTTTGAAATGGATCAAATTTTCGATAGATTATTTTGTTTTTATCTCCATTTTGCTTTGTTTGTTTTGTTAAAGGGTAGAAAATAATTTTTCCATCAAGTGAAAATTTATTTTTAAAATGAGAAAAAATCATTCTACTTTTGTAAAAAACACGTATGCCATATTTTCCTCTTTACATCTCACTTCTCTATTTTCTCCCCTCCTCCATTAGTTTTTCTTTAATCAAACAAAGAGGAAATTAAAACTCCTTTCACAATCATGTTTTCCATTGAAAATGGTTTTCTTTTGAAAAAAAATATTTTTCCATGAAATGTGTTTTCCATCAAAAACAAATGGAGCGTGACACTAGTTTCTTACAATTCTTACAACCCCAGTTTATCTTTGAGCTATACATTTGAGTTACTTCGTTCGATTCAAGTTCCCTTTGTAGCTTCTTGGCCTTCTTCTAACTATCATATTCCCTACCAGTCACAAAATAATCTTTATTTTAGGTTTGAAAAATAGATGCTAAGGAAATAGGAATGATGGTCTTAATCTCTTATCAATCACATTTTAATCTCATTTAATCATTCATTTTAACAATAAATTTTTGCATTAATTTTCTACTCCTATCATATAGGTGATATAGCCATTTTAAAGCTCGTATATTTCATCAACTGCTATACAAAAATCAACAGAATTTACATTTTACATCCACAATGATTAAGGAAGTATTACTCCCCACTTGGTATGCATTACGTTTCATCACACATACCACGATATTTTGGTAAAAAATGCCAACTTTTTTCTTTTCATGTATTTGAATATTGATTACTGTATATGTGCACAATGCCACTGAAGTAAATAGTTGATTAAGTAAAAGTTCAAAGCATTCCAATAGGAGAAAATACAAGATAATCATCATGATTTTAATGATAGTTTGTGGTAGCTCTTGATTCCTCTCTTCAAAGATTTAGGTTTATGATATGTTTATAGTACGGGCTTTGTCGGCTTAATCCATACTATGTACCTACAATGTTTGGTAGTAGGAAGGAGATGGGGTCTTTGTGACTTGTTCCATCTGAGCCTAATTAAACCCCAAAAACGATGTAGAGCGTTGTAGAGTAATAAACAAGATAACTATCAAATATTCTACGAGATCTTGAAGATTAATATCTTATATTTTTTTTGATATTATCTCCTAATTTACATATATTTAACACCTAAATCAATAATTACAAAATACTAAAACAGACACAAAAAATGACACATGTCACTTTCTGGTGTCGGTTTTTCACTCCAAAAACCAATTTCGAAAAATAATTATATTTAAACTTTTTTTTATTTTTTTTATTTCTTTTTGATTGACAACATATTTAAGACAATAAAACTATATATACATTTTTTTAATTTATATATTATAATAGCAATTAAAGATTCTTAGTACTAATTTTAATATTATTTGCATAAAATGATTTTTTTTCTTCTGATATATTACATTCAAATGGATTTAATTTATAGTACAAAATAAAAATATATATATATATACACGTTATATTGCATCAAATTGACTTTAACACATAAATCTATAACTATAATTATATATGTTATATTTAAGGTGAAACTAGGAATGACATGTATCATCTCCGATCTTTTTTAAAAAAAATCCCGCCAATTTTTTTTTTTTTTTTTTTGGCCAAAGCTTTTTAGAGAATATTTAATACTATTCAATAATATTTCCTTACTATTTGGTAATTATAGTCCATTTGTACACATTCAACAATAATATTATTCTTTATTTAATACTATGCAATAATATTTTTCTTACATATAACTTTGACGTAATCTATAATTAGTTTTATTAGTCATGCACTCGTGCAGGTAATAATACTCCTACTATCTTCTTTAGTATGATATAATTTTATTTTAATTTTTGTAATTACGATTTTTATCTTATTTTGCAATTGGATACTTTTTATAATTAAATATAGTGTTAAGCTAATACTCCCTTTGTCCCATAATACTGACACAGTCAAACATTACACACATGCTAATGCAATAGTTTGACTTTATTTTTATATAATTAAATATTAATGAAAATTATTTCAAAAATTATATTATGAAAGTTTATATTAAAGCCTATTTAACAACATATTTTATGATCTTTAAAAAAAAAACATATTTTATGATAAAATATATTTTTATTATGTTAGTAAAAAATTATGGTCAAACCTAATGCATGAATAGTGAAAAAAAAGTCCAACATATCATGTCTTATGGGACAGAGGGAGTAATAAATAGTAAAAATTATCGTTCATGGCACGGTTGCTAAGCTACTATTAACAAAATTTCGATGTCAACAAGCCCTTAATCTTCTTTTTTATTATTTTTTTCTCTCCATTTTTTTTATCTTCTTCCGCTTGGTATGGTTGCGAACCTCCCCTTATACCCTACCAGGTAGACGCCTACTCTTCCTCCACGGTGACTAATCGCAACAACCACCCACCTACACTCTTAACACGGGGAAATCCCTAGTACAGAGTCAAATTTTTTTGGGATTATTCCTTTAATGAACTAATCCTATACCTGAATACTCAGCTCAGAGACTCTTTTGAGTTTGTATACAAACTATATCACCAAAACTAGGTGCAAAGAACCAACCAGACTGACCTAGTGGATAAATTAGGAATTCAAATTAAGTAAAAAATCGAAAATTCTCTGTATCTTTCTTCGATCCGTGAAAATGAAACGATATATTCTGACATTTCCGATTGATCGGAAGGAAAAAACTAACTATAAATAGACAAAAACGAAACATATATTTATTAGAGAATAATCTCGAAAGATATTTATTTCTTTTGCTCCGTTTTATGAACAAGATGCAACAATAAGCTACTAAATCACATAAAATTTGACACAAAAACTATATATTCATATAGGAGCATGTATTGAATGTATGAAATATGTATGAAGGGGGGAATACAGAAAAGTTTCTACTCAAATTTGAAAATGTAACAAGTATCTAAGTAAAAAGAAAAAGGAAAAGAAAGAGTTTTCCCGATTTGATTTGGTCTGTCGAGCTTGAACCCTTTTCTTTTTATTCCTAGGTGGAAGTTTCTACAACATAATCGATCATTATTTTTTTCTTTGTTCTTCGATTTCAAAGAAAAAAAAATATATAAAAAGCACAAATCCAAATAAAAATCGAAAAAGCCGGCTATCGGACTCGAACCGATGACTATCGCACGGGCGGCGAAAGCGGTACCAAATCGAGGCAAACTCTGAATACTAGATATGACCTCCAAATAACAGGGGTCAAGGTTGGCCAGTGAGACGATGGGGAGTTATAAGAGTCTGCCTTAAGAAAACCTAAAATAAACAAGAATAAAAAAATGAGAATCGATAAAGAAGAACTCTGGATTGATTTGTTGCTAAAATATCGGTATTAAACCTGAAACTCCCGGCGGATGGCCAGTGACCCAAGAAAACGAAAGAATCGGTTACATTTTTCATATGATCGTTTATCGATTCCTCGAACAGTACTATAAGAATCGGTGAAAGAATAGTTTCAATATTGCCCATACGTAATCCTTTGTATAGGCGTTGAGGCGAACGGACGTTGTTTATCTAGGGGTAATAATGTACTTTCAAAGTTTTCAAGGTTTATTCAGTAAACATATTAAAGCTTGTTTTCTATCTCTTTCCTTCTCATTTTCTCTCTCTTCCTCATTAGGTAGCAGATTCCTCTAATCTATTTTGTAAGTAACAAATTTGTTCTTTTTTTCACTTGGTAGAAGCTTAGCAAAATCTAAGAAGGTGGTAAGAGGGAGAATCTAAGAAGTTGATAAGCTATTTTAGTATCAATTTTAGTTTCACGAATGGAAGTCATTCTTTCATCTTCCTCGCGAAACATACACATAATTACAAGCATTTTTAATTGAGGACTACGATAAACCCTACCTTTTAGGGTTAACCTTGTCATTTATTTTACCACTTTCTCTTAGGGTTTTCATTTAATCGGTGGCAAAGCCGCCGGATATATGGTGGTGGAAATGGTGGTTGAGTCGCAACCAACTTCAATGGGGGAGATAGATGGATAAACGGTTCTTTTTGGAGGTATTTAAAAAGAAAAAAAATGCAACACTAGTATAGAATATGGTAATTTCATGGATACGAATGGTTCCTCCATTGTTAAGATGCGAAGGTGGGTATTCTTTTTCTCTCTCTTCTATTCTGGGAGAAGTTGGATTAACAGACGTCAATGGTAAATCGTTAGTGACAGTTGGCGGAAAAAACAAATATTATTTTATAATTTGTAACACGATATTCAAGGCAAATAATTTAATGAAGTGCCATTTGATAAACAAAAAACATTTATCAAGGTTATAAACCTAGTAGAGGTGATCATTGGGCGGGCCGGCCCGGGTTCGGGTCGGGCCGAAGCTAAAAAAATTGCCCACTTCTCGGGCCGGGTCAAGCTTCGGGCCGAATTTTTTGTGCCCAAACCCGCCCAAAGTGGTCGGGCCGTGCGGGCTTTTCGGGCCGGTCCTAAAAAATCAACTAAATATGCTTTAAAACGCATTCCCAAACCCGCCCAAAAAAATAAAAATTTCGGGTCGGGTCGGGCCCAACCCGATTTCGGGCCGAAAATTTCTGCCCAAAGCCCGCCCAAAATCGGGCCGGGCCATACTTGATCAGGTCTAAAACCTAGGCTCCCTTATTATTAGGAAAAATGGCTTTAAATAATACGAACTTTACCCCGTCCGCTAAAAACAAGTTGAACTTTTGTTTATTTCAAAATAATACGAACTTTGGGGGGTGTCCGCTTTAAACAGGTTATTTTACCTACAACCTGAGTAACCGGTTATGTTTTTTTTTTCTTTTTAATAAATTCATTTAACAATGTAATTAAGATTGTAATTAATCTTAATAACAACTTTAATTATGATTTTATTAATAATTAAATAAATAAAAAAAACAAAGAATACCCCCCTAACCAAGCCCCCCCGAAAACCGCCCCTAAACAACCCCCCACCCCACTAGACTACCTCCCCCACCAGAAACCATCCCCCTCCCCAGCCCCCATCCCCGTTTCCAACCCCCACTCCCCTCCTCGTCCCCGTTTCCGGCCCCCTCTCCCCTTCTTGTCCCCGATTCCGACCGCCCTCCTTTCCCCATCATAGATTCCGGCACCCCCTCCCTTTCACGCAAGATGAGTTTCGTTTTCCGGCATGTGGAGGTTTGGTTTCGGGTTTGGGTTTGGATGCTTTGGGTGTGGGTTTTATGTATGTGGGGCGCCGGATCGCAATGGAGGAAAGGGTGAGGGGGTCGTTTTCAGGAAGGGGAAGGGGAGGGGAGTCGTTCAAGGGTGGTGGTTAGGTGTCAGGAAGGGAAGGGTGGGGGTACAGGATGGGCTGGGTGGTTAGGTTGGGTTGGCCGGCGTGAGGGAGGGGCATGGGGCGGCGGCAGGGGGTGGTGGCTGGGTTGGATAGTCGGAGGGGGGAGGCTAGTAGGGTGGCTGGGTAAGGGAGAGGATTTTTTTTAAAAAAATTATTACCTATTAAAAAATAAAAATATTAAATAAAAAAAAAACAAATTAAATTTTTTTAACCCAATTAACATTGACACGTGTCCCATATACCTATTAATCAAGTCAACAATAGGTCATAATCTGTTTAAAGCGGACACCACCCAAAGTTCGTATTATTCTGAAATAAACAAAAGTTCAACTTGTTTTTTAGCGGACAGGGTAAAGTTTGTATTATTTAAAGAAATTTTTCCTTATTATTATTATTATTATTATTATTAGTAGTAGTAGTAGTAGTAGTAGTAGTAGTAGTAGTAGTAGTAGTAGTAGTAGTAGTAGTAGTAGTAGTAGTAGTAGTAGTAGTAGTAGTAGTAGTAGTAGTAGTAGTATTATTAGTATTATTATTATTAGTATTATTATTATTAGTATTATTATTATTATTATTATTATTATTATTATTATTATTATTATTATTATTATTATTATTATTATAACAAAAACCTACAAAGTCAATCCATTTACAAGAAATTAGTGGGGGCCGAGATACAATTTGGGCCCCCACCCTTCTAGCTATAGCGAACCCGATCCTTTTGAAGATGTGAGCAGCTGCACGAGCACCAATATCTTGAGTCTTAGCGAACGCCTGAACCCGATTCAACAACGCAACATCATCCTTCTCTACCCGATGAAGAAAATGAGAAAGAAAGAAAACCATAGCCAATAGCCCTGCAACGCGCCCCATACTTGTCTCGCTTCTGCTAAGCCGCAACCGACACAACACGACCAGGAACGAAGTCAGACAACCCATATTGTGTCAAAGGAGAAGACCCCGTTAAGTCAACACATACATCAAGGCCTTATCCCAAGAATAAAGCAACACATCTGCTGGTCGAAGAGCCCCGTCGTTCCCTCCAGTCAACCCAACGTTAACCTCCTTTCTTGCAGAAATCCTAAAGCGAAAACAAATACCAACAAGGGTATCACGAACAACATTGTGCCGATGCTTAATACCCACCATCACAGCACAAGACACTGCATGATCCCCATAAATATCCCCATCAAAAACCCTTGAGCAAGCAGAACACGATGTCAAAACGGAGAACAAGGGAACACCAAACCGGTAGCAAAGAACATAACAGTAAGCCTTACCATTCATAGTCTGACCTAAACCTGATATTGGGACCGCTTGTAACCAGGCAGAAGCATGATCCCCCTGCTGCGACTTCCATAAGGCAACCTGACGCGGAGATAAGGAGAAAGTGGATTCTACAGATGCAGTGACCTTCGTGAAATATATATCTGTCAATTTCTTCATGAGTTTGGGGGCATCGATCTCACTAGGGTTACATAAAAGGTTAGTCTCCACAGTCCTATTAAAAATACTAAGAGCACCATCGAAGGCCAGTCCTGGACCAACAATACCAAAATTGCGAAGAAGCGAAGCCTGAAGACTGCAAACGCGACGCAAGGAAAGCGTAGTGTCGAGCATCACCCGCTGAATAGACACCTAATCCACCATAAGAAAAAGGTAAGGTAGCAAGTCGACAGTGCCAATCACCAAAACCTAGCCTCGAAGTAGTTACAATGCGCTCCAAAGAAACTCAAAGGGCCACATCAAAAGAAATCTGGGCCGCTTTAAAAAGACGAGGAGGACAAGTGCACATAGAAAAGTAGAGTTTTGAAACCCCAGTGTACACACGAAGAAGTAACAACTCACATTTGGGATCATCCAGCTTAGCAACAGCATCCATTAGCACAATGGTCATCGACACTCTCTGCGAAACAAGCTTACCAAAGAAAGAGGAATCCGCACTGACAGGCCCACCAAGCAACTTAACACCATGTACAGGATGAGCAATATCTGAAGGAAAGACACCGACAAGACGGCTACGTGGGTCCTCCGTGGGCCAGAAAACTTTCGTTTTCTCAACATTTACATGGAGGCCAAGACGAGGTCTCTCCACAAAAAACAAATCCATAACCTTTCCTACCACCAAGGTGTCACCAATAATAGTGTTGTCATCCAAATACCAAGCCTGCAAACATAAGTCGAAAGAATCCTGATTTGGCACACCAACGGATGGAGCACCAAAGCAAAAAGCAAAGGGCCAAGAGGATCACCCTGTTGAACTCCTTGACATGATCTTAAGGTATGCTCCCCATAAAACAGTCTGGCTGGAGAAGAGTAACAGAATTCAACCCAATGCGAGAGAGCTGGACAACGGAGACAGACCTCACGCAGGAAAGTCGTAGAAAGGCTAACATCACCACCACGAGCCTCAACCAAATGATTAACAACATGAAGAATAGCCTCACCACCCGCCGGCACACCAACACCAAATTGAAGACCTCCTAAATAGCTTCCCAAACGTGGACCAATTAAAGCAGCCCCGGCCTTTGAAACCAGACGCCTCCAAACGGTACCCACAACAATAGGCCGAATACCACCACCAGGCTTAACAAGTGGTGTGAGAGAAGCACTAGCTATGTATTCTCCCAACTCAGCAGGACATTTCCTAGCGAGAAAAAGATTAACCACCTGCGTAATAGAGTCTACCAACTTATCCAAAATAGCAACTGTAGCACCACTCAAGTAATCCATAAGGTGTTGAGCACGTAAGTCGTCTCTACCGCATGACGTACCATGCGGAAAACCCTTAGTTTGATCCAAAACAATAGCAGGTGTAGTAATAAGGGGCTGATCAACAGGGATATCCGGTGAGATAAGAGCCGAAAAGGAAGGTTGCTTAGCTTGTAAATCAGCAAGAGTAGCATCATTATAAGGGGCAAGACCAGAAGACGAAAGAACCCTAACCGTAACAGTGTTATGTCCGTCACAAATCTTTCTCTTACATTGCTTAATATTACGCTCAGACAAATCATGCTCATCATCAGCATCCAACAAAGGAGGAGACACATCAGCCAACGTATCCCGCACAAGATGCACGGAACCACCAGGCTCACACCAAGAACGAATAGCAGCGGTGATACTCTCTTCCTGCGCTGCCATCTGACACCCGAAGAACACTCACGACTACTCCTCGGAGAAAAGGTTTTAAGAACACAGAGAGGCAACACAAACAGTTGAACCCAACGAGAGACGTCATCAGGCTTGCAAATCACCTTATCAAGCGCTCCTTTGAGAACCCGAGAAAAACCCAAGCGACACTTAGGAGGAATAGATTTCACCGAACGGAACCGCTTAGATAGCAAACTATCCAGGAGAGCAACATCGAACGCCAAAAGAGGCTGACGAGTCACACTTGGAACAAGATCAGATACCTCCGAAGATGGACCTTCCAGTTTAGGAAAACATTATTATTATTATTATTATTATTATTATTATTATTATTATTATTATTATTATTATTATTATTATTATTATTATTATTACATCTCAAAAACACACAAATTTATACAACCTACAAAAAATTAGTGGGAAGCCGAGATACAATCTGGGCTCCCACTCCTCTAACTATAACAAATCCTATCCTAGTGAAGATATGAGCAGCAGCACGCGCCCCAATGTCTTGAGTCTTCGAAAATTTCTGGGTTCGCTTCAGCAATGCAATCACCTCCTTCTCTAATTCCCCAAGAGAAGAGAAAGAGAAAGGAAGGAAGCCATATCCAACTGCCCGACAATTGGATTCGTACTTCACCCGCTTCCGCTGAGCTGCATCAACCACAACCCGTCCAGGAACAAAATCAGTTAACCCTGTCAAGTTAACACAGATATCACGACCACGATCCTAGGAATAAAGTAACACATCTGCAGGTCTGAGGGCCCCGTCGTTCCCTCTAGACAACCCAATGTCAACCTCCTTCCTAGCTGAAATCCCAGATCGATAACAAACATCAACAAGGGTAATGCGAACAACATTATGTCGATGTTTAATACCCACCATACCTGCACACGACACCGCGTGATCACCGAAAATATCTCGAGTAAAAACTCTAAAACAAGCAGAGCAGGGCGTCGAGACAGAGAATAATGGAACACCCAAGCGGTAGCACAACACACATCAGTAAGTCTTTGCGTTCATCGTCTGACCCAACCCCGAAATAGGAACTGCCCGAAGCCAAGTAGAGGTGTGATCTCCCTACTGCGATTTCCACAATGCCGACTGTCGAGGAGATAAAGAGAAGGTGGATTTTACAGAAGCGGTAACCTTTGTGAAATATATATCTGCCAATTTCTTCATGAATTTAGGGGCAACTACCTCTCTAGGATTACTCAAAACGTCAGACTCCACCGTTCTATTGAACAAACTCAACGCATCCTTAAAGGCTCGACTAAGGCCAACAACGCCAGCATGCCGTAGAAGCTTTGTCTGCAACCCAGCAGACTGTAACTGAGAGACAAGAAAAGCATAATGACGAACATCACCTGCGGAATAAACATCAAGCCCGCCAAACGCAAAAGGTAAGGTGGCAAGCCGCCACTGCCAATCGCCAAACCCAAGCCCCAAAGCAGTAACGATACGCTCCAAGGATGATCGAAGAGCCTCGTCAAATGTGTGCTGAGCCACCTCAAAAGTACTAGGGAGACAAGTACGCAAAGCAAAGTAGAGTATAGAAACTCCGGTACATGCCCTAAGAAACAACAGCTCGCACTAGGATCATCGAGCTTAGCAACCCTATCCAGAAGCACAATGGTCTTGGTCACCCTCTGCATCACAAGCTCACCTCCATAACCGAAATCGAAACTAGCGAGACCACCAAGCAACTTAACACCATGCAAAGGTCGAGCAATATTAGGCGAAAAGACACCCACAAGCCTGCTTCGAGGGTCTTCTGAAAACCAGAAAACTTCAGTTTTTTCCACGTTGAGATGTAACCCAAAACGAGGCCCTTCCTCCATAATCAACTGCAGAACCTTCCCCACCACCAAAGTGTCACCAATAATAGTGTCGTCATCCAAATAACACGCCTGAAAACATAACGCAAAAGCATCTCTGGTTTTACATACCAGGGGTTGTAAAACCAAAGCAAAAAGTAGAGGACCAAGGGGATCACCCTGCTGCACCCCTTGAGATGACCATAAGGTGTGGTCCCCGTAATACAATATGGCTGAATTAGTGTAGCAAAATTCAACCCATCGCGAAATGCCCGGACAACGATGACGAACTTCACGTAACATGACCGTACGACCAACAAGATTGAAGGCATTTTGAAAATCCACCAATAACATTGAAAGACCAACATCAGAACCACGATCCTCAATCAATCGATTCACAGCATGAAGAGTTGCCTCACCACTTGAAGAAACCCCAACTCCTAATTGAAGACCATCAAAGTAACTTCCCAAAGACTGGCCAACCATAACAGCACCGACCTTCAAAACTAGACGCCGCCAAACAATACCCACAGCAATAAGACGGATACCGCCACCGGGATTGACAAGAGGTGTGAGAGGAGCACCAGCAATAGACTCGCCTAGTTCCATAGGACATTTTCCAACTAGAAAGAGATTAACCACCCCAAAAATAGAGTCAACTAACTCATCTGAGACAGCCACATCACCACTCAAGCAATCCATAAGATGTTGAGCACGTAAACCATCCCTACTACATGATGTGCCACGCGGAAAACTCTTAATGCGATCCAAAACAACAACAGAAGTAGCAATGAGATGAAGGTGATCAATAGGTATATCAGATAAGGATGAAGCAAGAGAAGAAGGGTGTTTAGACTGTAAATCCACAAGAGTGACCTCATTATAAGGAGCAACGCCTGAAGAAGAAAGAACTCGAACTGCAGCGGTGTAATGCCCATCACATATCTTCCTACGACACTGCTTGATGTTACGCTCTTCCAAATTAAGGTCCTCATCATCAACCACCGACAAAGTAGGAGAATCCTCTGCCAAAGTTTCCCTCACAAGCTGCAAACTACCACCTGGTGCACTCCAAGAACAAATAGCACGGGAAATACTCTCTTCTTGATGCCGACGCTTTACCGAAGACCTAGAATCCTGACTACTCCGCGGGCGAAAGGTTTTAAGGGTGCAAAGAGGTAACGCTAACAAAGAGACCCAACTAGAAATGTCCTCAGGCTTAGAGATCACCTTATCAATAGCACCTTCTGGAACCCGAGAAAAACCCAAACGACACTTGGGAGGGATAGACTTCACAGTACAAAACCCCTTAGAGAACAAACAATCGAGAAGAGCCACGTCAAAATCACAATGTTCATCTTGCACCAAACCACCCATGCGTCCAAGCCGAGCTGGAGAAGAGGGAGCTTGCAGCTTGGAGAAACCATGTAGCACAAAACGAACAATACCATCTCCTTCATCAAGGGGTGACATAACCTCACTCGTACTATGATAGCACTTAGTACGAAGCGTATGCGTTTTGTAGCAAACCCCACATAACCCAATCCCCATACGCGGAAAAAGTAACTTCTGCTACAGAATAAATAGCCAAATTCGAAGTAAGAGAATGTCGTGTGATATCCCCCGCTCTAACATAACAATGACGATCAGTAAGATGCTTGATTAGAGAACTTTTAGTAAGGCCATTTCCACTCCCATCTTGACAACCACTAAGACCTACAAAGGGACAATGGAATGAACTTCACAACGGAAGCCGACATAGCCACACCTAGCCACCACCAAAAACTACAGGAGAAATCACCTTAAGGAACTAATAAAAACCTATATGAAACAAACCAAAACTGCAAACAAAAAAACGCTGCAAAAAGCACCAATAAGTGACACCTAAAATATGATTACCGTACCAGAAAACTACAGCAATTAACGCACCAGAAAATAGCCTCAAATATTGCCTGAAAACTGCACCCAAAGCACACCAGAAACTACAGCAAGAGACGCACCAAAAGACCATATAACAACGTCTGAAATAACGACACAAAACAGAGCACCTCGCCGAACCAATTAGCACCGGTATTTGGACGGATTATGGCCGTGATACCTGCCTAAAACACGCACCCTAAGCGCCAGTAACCCACCCTTAAAACGCCTGAAAATAGCGAGCAGAAAACCGCCTAAAACACGCCCATAAACAGCCCGAAACACGACCAGAAAACGATAGAAAACAACCCAAAAATTAGACCTGAAACAAAGCCAAACTGCCAAGAAAATCTGACGCCGGAAAAACGCGTGAAAACCGCCGCAAAAACGCCTGGAAAACGCCCTTCAAGACTGCACTAGTGAAGCCTGATTCCACCAGAATTTCACCCAAAAAAAACACCTAAAACGCCTTCAAATCACCGACCTAAATGCACGACCAACGAGAACTGAATACCGCCGGGAAAGCTGCCGCAATGGACGTGGAACCCTACCCAACCCAGAAAATATTATTATTGTTGTTGTTGTTGTTGTTTTATTGTTATTGTTATTGTTATTATTATATATTAATTATTATTATCATTAAATATTAGTTATTAGTATCAATTAATATTATATATTAATTATTATTATTAAATGTTAATTAATATTATTATTATCTATAAATATTAGTTATTATTATTATTAAATATTAATTATTATTTTTAAGCAGAGTTAAACAACTCAAAAGAATAGGGCCTTATAGTAAAATAATTGATGCTTTAATAGTTCAAAATAGTTATTAGCCCGGGCAATGCCCCGAATCACTATAAATTTGTAAATTTGATCAAAATTAAATTTAAAGGTTAATGCTCAACAATATTTATAAGTGAATAAAAAATATAAATTTAAGATTAATGGGTGCTAATTATTACTCATTTTTTTAGATAATAAAATAATAAATTATGTAAATATTACTTCGTGAATTACTTGATTGGTATTGAATCTAGAAAATTAGCATTCAAAGAATCAACAACCATTAGCGTATGATTAATGTCTTACAAATTAATTATTTCGCAATTACTTATGAGTTACATTATACGGGAAAATTAAATATGAAGTTATATATATGAAGAGTTTTAGGGCGATAAGTAGGGATATTAGTGGGGCGGATCTAGTAGTAGACCCGCCCCATCCCCGATGGGTCTAGGTTTGGCGGGTGACGGGGCGGGAATGGGGATAAAAACCATAGCCGCCATGGGGATGGGGCGAGGATGGATTGTAAGCTATACCCGCCCATACCCATCCCGTTCTCCACCCGCCAAACCCGACCTGCCCCATACCCGCCATATATCCTATATAAAAATAATGAATACATTAATGAAACATTGAAAAGTGTATAGTATTGTTGTTTTGTAATGGAGCACTTTTTTTTTTATTTAGAGGCTAAAGAGTGGAGCCCACAAGGCCCACAACTCATTTTCAATACGGAGTAGTACATAGTAAAAACTATACTACTCTTTTACATTTTAACTCATTTTCATTCATACCTACAAAAAACTTAATTTCCTTTTTCTCTTTCCTAAGACACATTTCCAGCCGACATAAGCAAGTTTCTACTCCATAAGTCCGTATCAAGCAGCCGCTCTCAAGTCTCTTCATTGAGAACAATGTTCTAGGTTCTAACACTGAAGCAGCTCTTTGATCAAGTTAAACCAGAGCAAGTGGAGTAATTCATGGCCTCTTAGGTTCCTTATGTATTTTAATATTCGGTTTTTTTATCAAATACCACTGAGTTTTAACACAATTCACCAAATACCACCAACATTTTTCAAATTCACCATATAACATTCAGTTTTATAAAAATGTCACAAAATGCCATAATTGACTAACAGACGTTAACACCGTTAGTCAGGCTAATAATGCCACGTGGCAACGTATAATTGGTTCCCTTCCTAATTATTTAATTTTAAAATAATTATTTAATTATTCATCAAAAAATTAAAAAAAAGAAAAAAAAAATAGCCACCACCAACATCCCCCAGCCAGCCACCACCCTAACCCGACATCCCCCGCCGGCACGGAATCCGACCAAAACCCCTCGCAAGCGCTCCTCCCCTTCCCCTGAACCGTCGTGCCTACATCTCCCACGAAAACCCTCCCCTAATGACCGGCCGGCACCCGAACCCCCTCCCCCACGTCGGTGAATGAATTTGCCCTGTCCCGGTGCCATATCCACCCCACTAAACCACCACGTACGCCGAAAGCCTAAAACCCAAATCTAGGGTTTCGAATTTGGTGTTTTAGGGCTTCGTGGTGGTGGTTTTCAACAAGTCAGGCGGCGGTTTTGTGGTGGTTTCGTTATGGTGGTTTCGCAGCGGTTTCATGGTGGTACTTTAAGCAAGTTAGGCGGCGATTTTGTGGCGGTTTCGTGGTTGTTTCGTGGTGGTTTCGTGGTTATGGTTTTCGGATAAGGTGCTGGCCGGAGTCGGGGTTGTCACTGGCAGGGGAGGAGGGCAGTCGCCGGTCAGCTGGGAAGTGGCTGGTGTCGGGATTGTCGCCGGCAGGGGTGGCGGTGGCTTGTATTGGTGGTGTTTAATTTTTATTTTATTTTTTAAAATAATTTTTCTAAAGTTAATTAATTAAATAAATATTATTAATTAGAACCAATTACAAGCTGCCACGTGGCACAATTAACATTAATGACTAACCGAGTTAATGAAAATGGCATGTTGTGACATTTTTATAAAAGTGAATGTTATATGGTGAATTTGAAAAATGTTGGTGGTATTTTGTGAATTATGTTAAAACTCAGTGGTATTTGGTGAAAAAACCATTTAATATTTGTTGTAGTTTTATAATAATTGGACTTTGGAGTTAAATTTTAGTATTCCTACTTCATAATTTTATTTATTGGTACAATTAATACCTTTTTATTAGGCTATGTTATTGATTTACAGTAGAATTGTGGTGGGTTTAGGGCGGGGGACTAGGTGGGTGATGGGGCGGGGATAATATTAGCGTTGGACCCGTCAGGGTGGGGATGGGGATAAGTTTCAGACCTGCGGCGGGGATGGGGATGGGATCGCCAAAACCCGCCCCGCCCCATCCTGTTAACATCCCTAGTGATAAGTGATTAAGTGATAACACATAAGGTGACACATATCGCTTATGTGCCGCCAAAAATGAACAGTGACACATGGCGGGAGCATGTTTTTCCATTGGGTTTTAATAATATTATAGATTAGTATTTGTCCCAGTCATCCAGGTAATGCCTCTGATCATTACGCACTAGGCGAAAATACAAATGGGCATCGGTTCAAAACCCTTATTTAGCACCGGTTTTGAACCGGTCCTGATTTGAGGGATACCAAAAACCAAAAGATTTTGCACTGGTTCAAAACCGGTGCGAAAACTTAGATTTCGCACCGGTTCTTGCTGTGAACCGATGCGAAAAATGGCCCAAAAATTAAAATAAAAACTTTTAGCACCGGTTCTGTTTCAAAACCAGTGCCAAAAATGCCCCAAAATTTTATTTTGTTTTTTTTTGTTTTTTTTTTTTGCATTTTTTTCACTTAAATTGATATATAAACACTAACATATATATAAAGTTACATATTTTCTGGTTGCTGTATAGTTTGTGCATCTCACAAAACCAATAAATAGTACTACACTCAGAAAAATGCCATAGCTACATTAATTATTGGTTGTGCAATGAACTGGATACATACAACACTAAAAAGACGTATACAATCGTACATAAGCATACTATGTTGGTTTTTTTTTTTTTGGAAAGAAAACAAAGCCAAAAGTTTCAACATCAAGAATCTGCCAAACAAAATATACAAATCAAATATGCAGGAGCAGAGCAACGGGAACATCAGCTAGAAGAATACACCTCTAGACAACTCAGCAGCAACCTTGCGACACCAAAAAGCACACCGGAGCGACCTTTAAGTAACTAGGAAAGCAAGCAAACAGCAACAACACATCCAGCATAACAGCAACAGCACCAGAAAAACCAGAAGCACCGAACCCAGCAAATCATCAGCAGCGAAGACCGGTAATAGCACATAATCAAGTTGATGCATCGCTAGCAGCCAGGAAGCAACAGACAGAGAACAGCAACTGGAACACACAGATAAAAAAATAGGTTGCAGCTAATACAGAAGAAAAAGAACAATAAAGAACCAGGCAACAACCTAGCAATCAACAGAGCAACAACAGACAGCAAAGCAGCAACAATCCAGCAATCTGCTGAGCATCAGGTGGCAAAGCAGACCACAGAACAACAGCAATTGGCAAGCAGTAGAGCAATAGACAACAGACGCTGAGAAACAAAAGGCCAGCAGCCCACCAAGAACAAGCAGCTAACAAAACAAACATAAGACAAAACCAGCCATCACCATACCAAGCACCTACAAATATTAGATGTGTCAGCTCAAAGGTGAATGAAAAAGGATGGTAAAAATGAATTCAAACCACCACCAACAAACAGATTAAAAGGAAGGCATGAACTTTGTAAGAGGACTTTCTTATTTCTACTCTTTTTTTTTCCCTGTCATAGTAGAGAACAAAGAACCTACCTCAATTGCAATAGTAATTGGACTAAGATTATCTACCTTTACATTCCCTAGCCTCGATGCGATAGCTGTAACAAATTAGTATGGATGTTAAAACAAGATACATCCCCCTCTAATTCCACTCTGCCAAACTGGAGTTGTTTTGCAATCAAAACACCATAACTTACTGCTATTGCTTCAGCAAGAATGACAGGAACATCACTTGCAGGAACTCTTTTCACACTAGCAGCCAGCACCCTACCAACCCCATCACGAATTACAACTCCAAGGCCTACACCAATTCCAGCCAACAAGGCAGCATCGAAGTTCACCTTCAAAGAACCATCAACGGGCAGCTCCCATTTGCTACGACAATGTTGACCACTTGATCTTACACCCCATTTACAGCTTCACAGAACCATCAACAGTAGAATTAACATTCATACACCAGCATTTTCAAACAAATCAAGCTGTTTTAATCAAACATTTACAACTTATCATATACTTGTAATCAAATAAAGATTTAGAACAATCACAACAAATATTTCAATATCAATCAAATCTTGATAAAAATTCACAAACCCATCACCAAAAATCCTAACAAAAACAAACCCATATAACAAAATCATCCAAATCACCTTAAAATTCAACAATGCATATGGATTAAATTGCAAGAAATAACTTGGGTAAAATATACATACTTCATGATGGGAAGATTCCAGAAAAAAAAAAACAACAACAACCCAGAAAAAAGAAAAGAAAATCCAACCAAATTGTGAATATAATGCAAACTGAGGAACTTCAAACGACAAAAAAATCTCAGAAGAAATTGAAGAAAAAAGTACCTTAAGTAAAGGTTGAATTAACTCCTGGCAGTGCGTCATAGAAACCATAGACTCGTAGCAGGAAATCACGACCCACGAAACCACCACCGCAACCACGAAACCACCACCGCACCCACGATACCACCACCACACCAAAGAACCCACCACCACTAGCACCGACCACTGTCACCATAATCACAAAAAATAATAAAAATCAGAAATCCTATCATCTCACATTCTCACCATTAAATTCAATCAAAATTTCAATTGTTCATCATTAATAATAAAAAAAAAAATCATAAAACCTAGATTTCAAATCGAAGAGAACATACCTCGAATTTGTGATTTTTGAGTCGATAATTGATTCAAGTTTGTTGTTGTTGTTGTTGTTGTATTTGGTTCAAATTGACGGCGGCGGCGATGGTGGTTGTGCTTGGTTCTAGTGACGCCAATTTCGGACTGAGAAGGAGAAGGAGAGCGACGTTGCTTGCGGCATAGTTATGGAGAAGGAGATCGAAGGAGAGAGAAAAGGAAAGGGAAAGCTGCGGTTATGGAGAAGGAGATTGAAGGAGAGAGAGGGAGTTTGAGGAAAGAGCCGAGCCTCCATTGTTGAACCGAAGGAGAGAGAGGCAGATGAGAGAGGAGGAGAGATCGAGGAAAGAGAAAGAAAGAAGATTAAAAAGACCGGTTTTTTTTTTTTACAATAGAATTCGCACCGGTTCGAACTGAACCGATGTGATTAACTCATTTTTCGCACCGGTTTGGTTAGAACCGGTGCGAAAACTCTTTCCCTCAATCCCGCCTATTTTTTTTGGCACCGATTTTTAAAAACCGGTGCGAAAAGGGCGGTGCTGATTTCTGTTTTTCTACTAGTGACGACATATTAACAAGTATCAATATGCATGTAGTTCATGACTCCATTTTTCAAAATAACGAAGTAAATCTTATTTTTATTGTCATTCACTATATTTTTTATTTTTTGTTTAAAAGGGAGAACATGAATTTTGACATATTTTAGTGGTAAGCACATAGTATTAGGGTTTGTTCTGTTCAGCTTATTTTCACTTATTATTTCAGTTTTAATAAGTTCCTATAAGTTTAGATAATTTTAGGAAAAAAATGTTGATAAGGGTTACTCAAGTTCAAATTACAACTAAAATAAGTTTTAATAAGTTCTAATAAATTTAGATAAGTTCATGTAAGTTCAGATAAGATAAGATAAGTTTAGATAAGTGAAAAATAGAGTGAATCGTACAAATTCTTAAATGGACCTGGCATAGTTCACGCAATTTATTGTGAACCAGTAACATTAGAAACACTACAGTTGTTTTATTAATAAAATAAAAAGGTTAATATATTAAAATAAAGAATATTATATTTAAATAAAAGTCATTTTTGTTATGAAAATATAATAAGTGGGTGACTGTTATCCCACGTACTATCTAGAATATTCTATAGTTGGGTACTTGATCTTATCCGATGATGGAACCCTAGATAATATACATGTATATATATCTCGTACTAGATGGAATAATATATACAACGTAACAAAATTTCCCTCATATATCTCTATATTTCTTTTCCATATTTAACACGTTATCAGCACCAAGCAGAGTAAGCAAACGTACGAATTGAAGGAATTAGAGCATATTAATATTAGCAATTTTATAATTCCTCTAGAAAAGAATATGAATCCTTTTGGAGCTCAATCATCGATTTATGTCTAGTTGATAGTGCTACCACTCACACCATACTTAAGAATAAGCTAGAAATATTTTTCGCAATTGATGATGAAAGAAATAAGTGTGAGTACTATATTAGGCAGTACAAAGATTATAGAAGGCTCCGGAAGAGAAAATGTTTTATTGCAAAGGGGGAACAAAATTGGAAATTATTGATGCATTATACTCTCCTAAGTCTCAAAGAAATTTACTAAGTTTTAAAGATATTCGACAAAACAGATACCATATTGAGACAATTAGTGAAGGAAATTATGAATTCCTTCAAATCAGGAGTATAATTTAAGGCAATAAACTTATTATGGAGAAATTACCTACATTCTTGACTGGTTTGTACTATATACAAAAATCAATATAATTGAATCACATGCTATAGTAAACCAGAAGTTTACAGATGACTTCAAAGTTTGGCATGACCGGTTAAGCCATCCCAGTTCAATAATGATGCGTAAAATAATTGAAAATTCATGTGGACACTCATTGAAGAGCCAGCAAATTCTTCATAATATAATAATTTTTCATGTGCTGCTTGCTCAATAGGCAAGTTAATACTCATGCCATCACCAACCAAAATAAATTATGAATCAATTACTTTTCTGGAACGTATACAAGGGGATATTTGTGGACCAATTCGTCCCCCATGTGGACCATTTAGATATTTCATGGTTTTAATAGATGCATCAACTAGATGGTCACACGTATCATTGTTATCAACTCGCGACCTAGCGTTTGCGAGACTACTTGCTCAGTTGATCAGATTACGAGCACATTTTCCAGACTTTCCTATTAAGACTATTCGTCTTGATTACACTGGTGAATTCACATCCCAGGCCTTCAATGAATATTGCATGTCAATTGGGATTAGTGTTAAACATCCTTTAGCACATGTTCACACACAAAATGGTCTTGCGGAATTGTTAATTAAACGTTTGCAGTTGATTGCTAGACCATTACTCGTGAAATCCAAGCTCCCAATTTCTGCTTGGGGGCATGCTATATTACATGCAGCAGCACTAATTCGCATTAGGCCAACAAGTCATCATGAGTTTTCCCCATCATAATTGATTTTTGGTCAGGAACCAAATGTATCCCATTTGAGAATATTTGGATGTGCAGTATATGTTCCAATTGCTCCACCAAAACACACTAAAATGGGCCCTCAAAGGAGACTAGGGATATATGTTGGATATGAATCTCCATCGATAATTAAGCATTTAGAGCCAACTACAGGAGATTTATTTACGGCTCATTTTGCAAACTGTCATTTTGATGAATCAGTGTCTCCAACATTAGGGGGAGAAAACAAATAGCTGGAAAAGGAAATTAGTTGGAATGAATTATCATTATCTTACCTAGATCCTCATACTAAACAATGTGAATTGGAAGTCCATAAGATAATTCATTTACAAAGCTTAGCAAATCAATTTCCAGACTCATTTACTGACCTCAAGAAAGTGACAAAGTCACATATACCAGCTGAAAATGCTCCTATTAAAATTGATGTCCTAGAAGGACAAGCCCAAGTTGCAAATGATTCTAAAGCACGCCTGAAGCGTGTAGACCCATTGGTACCAAAGATAAAATCCTCGAAAAAGAAAGGGAGCAATAATTGACAATGGCCAGACCAAGGAACCTATTAATATTAAAGGATCTCTAGAAGTGACCTTAGACATGATGGAAACAGATATTCAGGTACCTGACAATGAAGAAATTTCAACAAATTTTATCATGTCTGGAATTACATGGAACCGAAACCAAATCGACGTCGATGATGTTTTTGCATGCAATGTGGCATTAGATGTCATGAATGATGATGAGGATCATGAGCCAAAATCCAATGATGAATGCAGACAAAGAAGCGATTGGCCAAAATGGAAAGAAGCAATTGAAACTGAATTGAAATCTCTCGAAAAAAGTGAAGTATTCGGACCTGTAGTCCGTACACCTGAAGGTGTGATACCAGTGGGATATAAATGGGTCTTTGTGCAAAAGAGAAATGAAATGGTGATATTGTAAGATATAAGGCCCGATTAGTTGCACAAGGATTCTCACAAAGACCCGGTATTGATTATGAGGAGACATACTCTCCTGTGATGGATGCAACTACTTTTAGATTTCTAATCAGTCTGGCAATAAGAGAAGGACTTGACTTACGCTTGATGGATGTAGTCACAGCTTACTTATATGGCCCACTGGATAATGACATTTACATGAAACTCCCAGAAGCAGCAAATTCAAGTTTTCGAGAACAATACTCAATCAAATTGAATAGATCTCTATATGGATTGAAACAATCAGGGCGCATGTGGTATAATTGTCTCAGTGAGTATTTGTTGAGATAAGGGTATAAGAATGATCCTATATGCCCATCTATTTTTATAAAATGATTTGTATCAGGATATGTCATAATTGCAGTATATGTTGATGATTTTAATATTATTGGAACTCCTGAAAAGATTTCAATAATAGTAGAGTGCTTAAAGAAAGAATTTGGAATGAAAGATCTTGGAAAAACTAAGTTTTGCTTAAGGTTACAAATTGAACACCTAAAAAAATGGAATACTTGTGCACCATTCAACATACATAGAAAAAGTTTTTAAAAGATTTTCTATGGATACAACATATCCATTGAGCAGCCCTATGGTTGTTAGAGCACTTGATGTAAAAAAAGATCCCTTTCGACCTCGGGAGAATGACGAAGAAATTCTTGGTCCTGAAGTACCATATTTAAGTGCAATAGGGGCATTAATGTATCTTGCTAGTCATACAAGACCTGAAATATCATTTTCATTAAATTTGTTAGCAAGATTTAGCTCATGCCCTACCCGAAGGCATTGGAATGGGGTTAAGCATGTACTTCGTTACCTTCAAGGTTCGAAAGATATGAGTTTGTTTTTCTCTAACTTATCCAAAGAAGGTTTGATTGGTTTTGCAGATGCAAGGTACATGTCTGATCCTCATAATGCTAGATCACAAACCGGATATGTGTTTATGTGTGGAGGTACTTCTATTTCTAGGCGTTCTATGAAACAAACAATTGCAGCTACTTCTTCTAACCATGCAGAAATTTTGGCAATCCATGAGGCTAATCGTGAATGTGTATGGTTAAGGTCTGTAATTCAACATATACAGACACATTGTGCCATAAACTCCGAGAAAGAAGTTCCAAAAATTTTATATGAGGATAATGCAGCATGCATCATCCAGCTTAAGGAAGGGTATATCGAAGGTGATAGAACAAAACACATTTTACCAAAATTCTTCTACACATGATCTCTAGAAGAATGGCGATATAAAAGTCCTTAAAATTTGCTCGAGTTGGTAGATTTGTTTACTAAGGCGCTCCCAACAGCCACATTCAAAAAGTTAGCTTACGACATTGGATTGCGTCGTCTTAATGATCTCAAGTGATATAGTCATGAGGGGGAGTTAATGCGCGAGCTGCACTCTTTTTTTCGTAACCATGGTTTTCCCACTGGGTTTTGCTGGTAAGGTTTTTAACGAGACAATATCTTATGCGCATTATAATGTATTCTTTTTGTACGAGTATTCTAGTAAATTTTAGTCATCTAAGGGAGAGTGTTATGAAAAGATAATAAGTGGATGACTATTATCCCATGTATTATGTAGAATATTCTAGAGTTGAGTACTTGATCTTATCCGATGATGAAATCGTAGATAATATACATGTATAAATATTCCGTACTAGATAGAATAATATACACAACGTAACAAAATTTCCCTCATATCTCTCTATATTTCTCTTCCATATTTAATAATTTTGGTATTATAAAGATATAAGAGGTTAATTTTATTTTTTAATGAAATTTTTTATATACTAGTCAATATGAATAATAAAGGTTATTATATTATAATTAGGGTTATATGTTCAACATAATGTCGTACTTCAGGTTCACAATAATATTAAGAGTCATCACACAGGTTTTAATAAAAGTTACTATGCTAAAAATAAGTTTATTATGTTAAAATTAGGGTATTTATGTTCAATATAACATCAGTTGTGTGCATATAAACCTCATTGTGGACCAGATCCATGCAAACTTTTTTCGGTGAATAGAACACATCCTTAGTTTGTTAGTATTTTTTTTTTTTTTTTTTATTGAAAGATAGGTTGTTAGAATTTGGAATTACATGTTCAAATCTTGTACAAACCACATTTACAATTTTTTTAATGTAAGTTGGTAATTTTTTTTGAGGAGGCCCCTATTTATCGAGTGACATGTTCATAAATAAAGACATTGACATGTGAAAGCTTAATAAAATATTATTATCTTGTAAAAAGTAGAGGAATCTGTCAGATTCTCTCCATTACCTCACTTTTCTAAGCCGTGTGAGTACTTTTAACTATGGTTAGCAACCTGTCTTTTAGTTTTTTTTTTATTATTTTATTTCATTCTTCTTCATCACAACATATCCAAGAAAGAGAGAGGAAATCAGAAATTGGGTTAAGTCGAAAACCACCCCAACTGCGAAAAATTTGCCGTATGAACTACAATAATCGTCGTTTATGCAATTAAGCTTATATAGAATTCAGTTGTGTAAGTTAAAGAACAAGCGGGAGGATTAATTAATTAATGAATTAATAAGGCAAATCATTTATCTAATCAGTTCACAGCAATCAATATTGGAAATTAAGATCCATCTAACATAACATTTGCAATTTAAAAATCAAGTCTTAGTCCATCCACCGCCACCAACACCCACAACATTGCAGTTCAATAAATAACAAGCATATATAAATTGATTCCTAAAATAAAAACAATATTGTCCATAATTCTGTAGTTCAATGACAAACATAACGCAAATAATTAAGGTCTTAGGAATGAATTCAGCAGCGCACAACACCTTGTTCGTTGTCACCACCACACGCCTGGTGTATTCGTCCTCACCAACCTTCAACCTTGTCGGGATTATCTACTAACGCCACCAACGTGGTCGGAGTTGTCTTCCGCTGTAATCGTCCTCACCATCCTTCAACCGCGTCGGAATTATACGTGGTCGGAATTGATCGCCTTCGACTGGATTCAGTTTTGTTAGGGGAAATTTTGGAAGTCTGGTAACCTGAGGTAACCCATGGTTAAATTTCGTCAACTATTGATACAAACAGCCGTTTGCTTCCCGTTAGCTTCATTCAGTACAATTACACCGCTGCCCTCATATTTAATGCATAATACTACCTCCGTTTTTTATTATCTGTAACATTTACCCAATTGGGGTGCTACCTATTATTTGCAACAAACTGATTTTTTCTCCGTTTTTGGTAAATTTTTTAAGTGTAAAATTACAAAATTGCCCTTTAAAAAAACTGATTATATTCTAAGCCATTGTTTAACACTACTTAACTAAAGTTAAGACCAACCCAATTAACATAACCATTCCCACCAAAAATTAACCTATCCCATCCCATTTATCATCTCAATAGCTCTTCATCTTCTCAACTACCCTATTCAATGAAAAATCCACCCACCACCATTAATGACGACTGTTCATCCGGGTTCCTTCCATCTACCTACACAGTTTTATGCTGTGTTTTCGAATTTTCCTGTCGCACTCTCTCTCTTCTCACAGAAACCACCTCCTTTATCTCATTCTCTCTCAAGTTCGAAACCCTAAATTTGGCAGATCTGGGTGTTCTACTACCTATTTCTTCCAAAACCCTTCAAAAAATGAGTTCCCCTAACCCAAAAAAGCCAGATCTTGGCGTTGTTGCCACCTACAAGTGCCAGCGACGTACTGGAAAGATGCGTTTGATAAGGACGTGTACTGCAACCTACCTTGATATGAAACGTAGAACTGGAGGGGGTGCAAAGCTGGCTCCTTACGACTCCGATGAGGAGCGTGGTCAGGCTTCGAAGGCAGATCTGGGCAAAGACGTTGCGGTTTCCGTCAATAAGCCTCCTGAAATCGTTATTCTGGCCAACGATGATGATGACACCCCAGTTGCAGCCCCTTTAGAGGCGACATCTGCTGAGGAGGAGGTGGAAGTGGTTAGATCTAAGTCTACCCAAGATCTCTCTGGAAAAAAGCGCGACAGATCTGAGTCCCCTGTGGCTGACGGTGATGAAGGTGAAGGGGATTACAACCCTTTCACCTCTACCTCCAACTAATCTAGCAGCGTAACTCATTTCTTAACCTAGATTTTTTTGAGTCCTTTATCTCGTGTTTTTTATTTTTATCCTGTTTTGATGATCCATGATACCAAAAATTTGCATTGATTAGTCTAATTTGCATGCTTATTCCTGTATATAGTTTGTGTTTTATCTATTGACAATTATTGCTCGTAATTGTTTACTGTTGTTGGTATTTCATGGTGGTTGCCCTAATTTTGCTCTGTTTCGTTTGTAGAGAGTGATTGCTAGTAACTGTGGCATGTTGTTGGGTGAAAGAGTTGCTTGGTGGTTGGCCTGTTTCAAACCAAAAAAACACAGTTGTATGGTGGTTGGCCTGTTTAGGCTTTGTTTGTTGTCCTGAGGCTGGTTCACAGACTTTGTGTGTTGTTGTTGGCTGTATAGGTTGCTTGATGTGCATGCTGACTTGTTTGGAATTCATTTGGTTGCTGGTTGACCTATTCATGCTGTGGTTGCTATTCATGCTGGTTGGTGGTTGGCTGTGACTGGGAAATTGGTTCCTATGGTTGTTTGATAATGTTGTTATTTTTTGGGTTCTTCTATCTCTGGTTTTCTATGTGTTCATTTGTGGTTGTGTGGGTGAATTAATTGAATTCAGTGAACATGCTAGTTGTCCATGGTTTCTGTTATGTTTTGATGTCCATATGGCAATGGGGTTAATGCTATGGTGAATGATGATCAACTTGTGGCCTGCATGACTGTCCCTGTATGAGTCCCCCCATGTGATATCTGTCTCTAGGTGAAGTAAAAGTCCCTCACTGTGTTGTGTGTGCCTGCAAAATCCAAGTGATGAAGGGACTCATTTGACACTTAACATTGATAACTTGGAATTGCTCCAACAACTCCATATCAGAGTTGTTGTTGAGGGAACCGATTATGCAATGTATGTGAAAAAAAAAAATCTCATCTGATGGAATGATGCCATGAGTCTGTTTTGCACAGTTACCTCATCCTAATTGTAAGTACTTGTAAATAAAACAACCATCATTGAACTGATAAAATTTACCAAAAACTTGTACATTTCCCAACTATAGGTTGTTAAGACTGCCTTACAATATTAGTTTGCATAACTTTAAACAAAAGACACCTAACCAATGATTGACATACTGTAATTAAAAAAAACTTATAAAACAGCACATACTATGTTACATGCTGGTTCTTAGCTTTTCAATGGTTATGTGTGGCAGTCTCACTAAAACCTTCTTCATTTGTTTGACTTGACTTCAGTCAGCATCTACTTGCATCCCTTCATCTTCTTCATTCCCTTGGCCAGTTGATATGAAAATAGTGTTGAGGTAATCAACAGCCTTTTGAACCACATTCTTGTCCACCTCTAGTTGCTCTGGCAGCATCCCAATCCTTTCAAGCCTTTTTTTGCCTTTGTGGGGTGGGGTAAAGTTATTCCCTCCTAGGTATTTCAGTATCTCTTCCATGCAACACTGTAAAGTTATCCAACAGTACTTGTTCAACACTGGATTGAACAACTCATAAGCCTCTGTCACTTTTTCAATGAGTTCCATTAGGTTCTTGGGAAAAGATTGGTATTGTATGGATTGTATAACATTGAACAGCCCTAGATCTAGCACATTTAAGTCTGGGGACTGAGCTGGCTGGTAAATGAATTGAATGTTGAATCCATCAGAGTGACAGGTTGATTCAAATTCCTCATCCCTTGGAATTTGATGAGGTCTGACATTATCCCACTGAATCCATATGTCCTTGGGTATATAGGAAGGCCATTTAGCTTTGATTCCTGGAATGACATTGTTCATTAGCATTGCCCTTATGGCTTCTTTGTTGACATTCTGTGTTGCCTTGATTTCCACAACACCAGCCTCCCTTTCTTGGCTGTGCTTTCATAGACAAATGGAAACATTCCATACTTTCCATCATGTAGTACTGCTCCATTGGGGGCAAAAATTGGTTTCCCTATGGCTGCCATGAACATCCCTTTCACTTTGAACCTCTTGGACTGTTGGCACATATATGGGTTTACCTCATTTGGTAGGAGGTAAAACCTCCTAGTTTCTGGGTTCAAGTAGAACCATTTTTCATCAACGTGGACAACTTACTGCATGTCCACAAACTTGGGGTCCCCATTCTCTGTGGCAGGCAGTATATGATTTAACACCCATTTCATTTTTGCTATTTTGTGGTTGGATGTTAGTGTTGGGTGATTTGTGCTTATATGTGTTCTGAGTCTCCCTTGTTTCTTTAGTTTATGGATGGCTGCATGTGAGATGTTAAGAGCAGCTCCATAGCTTCTCTCAGTTATCCTCTTGTACAAAGGTGCTGATTGCAGAAACTCATCAGTGTACTCTCTGGGTTTGGGTCCAGTTTTGCCTAGTTTCTTGCTTCTGACATCTATGACATTCCCCATTGCCATTTTTATTTTGATGTCTGTAAATAGTCTCTGGATGGTTGACTGTGTACATTGAATTTTCTTGCTTGTTGTGATAAGTACCCTCTTGGCAACTCCCCCCCCCCCCTCCAGCTTCAGTAGATAACCATCTACAAGCTCCCTTTTCTGCTGACCAGTCAATTGTTTTCTTCCTTTGGGTTCCTGAAATCCACCCTCATGCTGAGTGCTGTTGCTGTCATTGTGTTCAGTCCCTTCCATGTTGTTTGCTTGACTGTGTCCCATATTGTGTTCATCGTTTAACATCTGATCAATGCTAAAAAATGCATCATGTGCAAATCCTGACATGTTCAGTGTACTTATGATGCTGAGTTCCCCAGTTGTCAGGTCTGGTGATGAGCTGTGGGAACTTTTTTTTTTACTGGGTTGTTGTTGCTTAACCAGAGAAGAAAAAGATAATGCTGCAACTGACGTAGTAGTAGTTAATTTCTGGATTGTAGGTAGAACTGACTTTTGGGAAGGAAACTGATTGTCCTTAACTAATGGATATTTTGTAAAGAATGTTTGTTATGAATTGTAATGCAGGGTCTTTGAATACCCCTCCTTGAATGAAAAATTCAAGGGGGGGGGGGAAATTTGGATGTTTTTTGTAAATTTGGATTTGGAGGGAAAAAAATTTCGGTGGTTTTCATGGGAATGTTCAGTCAACTGTGTAAAAAAAGGGGTACCAAAAATTGGGGGGAAAAATTGGTGGCAAAAAAATTGGGGCCAAAATTTGGCCATAAATTTAAATTTTGAGTCCACATCTTTTACTTTTTCTCTCTCCTTAAAAAAAAGAATATCTATCCCTCCCTTTTTAATTCATTAATCACATACCCTACTACCCACTTTTCCACTACTAACTACTTACTAAAAGTTTTGCCTTAGCATGTGTGAAAGGTACATTTATTGCCTTAGCATGCGTTTATCTAAGAGATAAACTTGAATTTTTTTTTTAAATGTATGTCGTTTCCAAAAAAAATATTGAGAAACAATGATGAAATGACACGCAAATTCATTATACTGATTCATAATACACGTAAATATTGTATGACTTTATTGTGAAAATTGTCTTGGGGTGATACGTCAAAATATTGCATGTACATTTTAATGCTTGTAAGTTTTGCTTACAAATATACGCACATAACTCTTTGTTTGAGGTTATTCATCTAGAACTTCGTATAATTTTACTTTCAAAATACACCTGTAATAATAGAGTAGGTAGTTAAGCATTTTATATATAAGAATAAGGAACTATTCATATCACCATTTGATTTAAGGTTACTCTTTCTATCGCCATATGATCTTGAAATAAAACTGTATAAAAAAAATCGAAAAATTGGCTTAAAATAATACCAACTATCAACGGTGTGTGCAAAATAATACGAACTTTACTATTTGCTATTAGAGGTACCACCTTTTGTACTATATGTGCAAAATAGTACGTCAGTTACCAAAAAAGTATTGCGAGAAATATTCCGTCTATATTTACTATTAAATCATTTTGTTATTAATTTTCTATATTTTTATCAAAATACATATTATGTTAACAATTTTTTACAGTCCAAACCAAATTAATAATGGCCCTCCCCTTTGTTAGTTTTTTTTTTTTTTTTTGTTTTTTTTTAATTGTCAATGTTTTTTTAAATATTTTTTTTTTCAAAATACATGTAGTACTTTTTACTGCTACACAATAATAAATAGGGTATTTAAATGTATTATTATTTTGATATGTTTAGTTTCAAATTTTTTTTTAAAAATCCAAAAATTTCCCCACATTATTTTGGTTATTGAATGTGGCGAAATTTTGGATTTTTGAAACAAATTATGTTAACATAATAATTCATTTAAATACTATATATACTATTGTATTATAGTAGAAATTACTACATATACTTTGAAAAAAAAAAAAAAATAATTAAACACATATTGACAATTAAGGTCCAACAAAGAGGTGAGGCATTATTAATTTGGATTATAAAGAAAATTGTTAATATAATATGTATTTTTAAAAAGAAAGCATTAAATTAATAAAAAAATAATAATAATATAGACTGAATATTCCTAAAATACTTTTTCAGTGACCGGCGTTCTATTTTGCATATATAGTACAAAAGGTGGTACCGCTAATAGCAGATAGTTGAGTTCGTATTATTTTACACACACCGTTGATAGTTGGGATTATTTTAAGCCAATTTTCCCAAAAATTCTTTTATAGTGGGAACAAACTACAATTGCTTTGACGTATTCGTTTATACTTTCCAGTAGTTTTAATTCAACAAGTCACATTAATTTATATGCTTGTCAAATAATACACACAAAATTCCATCCTGGTGGATGATAATCCAATCATAGTTGCGGATTAAAGGGGGTACAATACCTTAGTTTATTTGCTATTCTAATTATCCATTTCACTAATGAACAAAAAAGGGAACAACTTCTTTCAAAAAAAAAAAAAAAAAAAAAGGGGAACATTATTAGGACAGCAAACTTGGCAACATGCTCTACTAATAATACAATTGTCAAATTACATCAGCCGATGCAAGAAAAAACAATACATCATACTGATAGATAATTAAGTGGGACATTATTAGGATAATTAGATAAGAGATTACATTTTATATGATTAAGTTTTGCTGTTGCTTAATTTGCAATTTTGTACTCTTCGTCTTTGTGGATGCAATTCATGCAACTCTCTCGCCCATTCATTTTGAATTTACCTGCCTTAAAGACGATTTGATGACATAACAATCAACTATATATGCAATTTGTGTTTAGTGTTAAGAAGACCTGAATATCGTGTCGTATTCATGTAATTAATGTGATAATTGTGTCGGTTTAGTTGTTAAGAGAATTAATCATTACAAGTACTAGTTGCCTACTGTCTAGTAGGGTGATTAGCAATTACATAAGCTTCATTTTCTAACAGTGTATTTGTTATCCAAATTAAAAATACTCCATCCTTCCATTCCCTTCCTTACCTTTCTCTCCATTTCATTCCTTCAATCCAAATAAAGTGTAATAATATTACCACCTAGCTATTTTGTGGGCCCGCATATTAAAGAGTGGGAGAAAGATAAAAACAAAAAAATGTTGTGATGAAGAACAGAAGAGAGAGATAGAGGAGGGAGAACTGGAAAAGATGTGGCCGATAAGGGTGGCCGGTAAGCATATCAAAGTGTGAAATGAGGGAGAAAGTGAGAAGATGTGGCATGAGCCGTGACTTTGTGAGAGATTTAGATATTGAGAAAGGAGAATTGAGAATTAGGGTTTTTTTGTTTTGGTTTATATATAAAAGGGGAAAAGGGGTTGAGATACTCTGTAAAAGAAGATGGGCTTAATGTAATAAGTCGAAATTACAGTTTGTAATTCGGTTTTCGAATTTCGGATTTTTAAAACCCCAAACCAAATCCAAACCGTAATCCATATTTTTTTTTAATTTTTCCAATCCGAAAAAAAAAATCCAAACCGAATTATTAATTCGATTTGGTTTTCAGTTCGGTTCGGTTTTAATCTGAATTACTTTTACCCCTACTTCAATGACTTACTATTAATGGTCATACGAGTGGCAAACAAGTCTTTTAATTGGGAATGATGATTTAGGTCACTTTGATTATAGGCACATTGGTAGTAACAATTTTAAATGAATAATTTGACTTTTGGTACCACCAAAATACCCTCCTTTGATTTTTGGTACATGTTTAATTTTTAATTTTTTTTTTATTTTTTTTATATTTTATTGCTTATCAAATTCTAAAAGTATAGCTTTTGGTACCACTTAACGAATTTTGTTAGGGTTTTGTTAGTTGTCAGCTAATTAATTTTTTTAATTTATTTGCATGCCGAAAAATGTTGTTTTAAGGTTTTGGGGGGTCATTTTAGTTCTTAAGGGTCCTAATTGAGCTCTGAATTGGCAAAAAAAAAACAACGTAGGTGCCTCATTTTGCATGTCATAAAATTTATCGCTTTGTGTGTCATTAATTTTTTTAGTCGCGAAAAATTGTCCGGGGCAAGGTTTTGGGGGTCGGTTTAGCCCTTTAGGGTCCAAATTAAACTCGGAATTTGCAAAAAAAAAAATAACGTAAATGTCTCATTTTGCGCGTCAAAATCGACATTATTTATGGACACGCAAAACGAGACACTTACGTTATTTTTATTCCAATTTCAAGCTCAATTTGGACCCTTAGAGCCTAACCAACCCCTAAAACCTGTAGGGTTTTACAGCATTCCAAACGTCGTGCGAAAACCAAAACCCTCCCCGGACCCATGTATAATTAATACGACTAAACATATAAACACATAAACATATAAACGTGATTAGTGGTTATACCTTGAAGCATGTTTCTCACATACACGAGCATGACCCTTGAATTAAACCACTACGCGAGCAAGAATCCCACCTGTGATTCCTTCAACGTTATCTACCCACGCGCCTAACTTGGTTTAAACCCAGTAGCTTAGACCATAAATCAACATAATTAGAGATTCAGACTCTTTGGTTTTCTCACTATTAGATGGAGATCCCTTGAGTCCAACTCTTTTGAAAATCCCCAAAAACCATGGGGTATTTACAGATGGAGGATCGCCATCTAAAATAAAAAAAACCTAGCTAATAATTTAATTCTAAAATAAATTAAATGGCCAAAACAAATAAGCAATAACACTTGTCACATATTAAGCAAGGTTAGGTGAGGACCACCAGCACTCCCCTTGGAGCACAAGCAAACCCAACCCACTAATACCATGCGGACAGCTGGTCGCCTATTTAGGGGTGATATAAATAGACCCCTTAGCTTAGTTTTAGTGGGAGAGGAATTTTCTGTAGTTTTTAGCTTAGGTTAGGGTTTTCAGAGAGAGAAAGTGAGAGAAACTTGTTGAAAACTTGGATTATGAAGAATTGAAGGAAGGAGACTTAAAGATTTGAATACTCCTTGCAATATCAATGAGAATTTCTTACTCGCTCTCTCTCCTATTTTGTTAATTTATTTACTTATGTTATATCCTTTCATCCTTAATTACCTGTTTATGTTAGAATAATGTTTAAATCCATTTTATTAGTTGTTAATTTCTTTCGTTTTGAAATTTATTATGATTTGTGGGTAGCTCTTTTACTTGGGATGGTTGAAACCATTGATGAATTCACAATTACTTGTTTGCATGTGTTGATTTAGCTAATGTGGGGGTGTTAATTAGTTGAGCTTAAGTGGTTTTATTGTTAGTTCTTGTAAGTGGTCATTGCTAGAGCTATTTATCTAAGTTTTCTCAATGAAGGATCGAGAGATGAAGTTGAGTTAGCTTTCTTTTTCTTAATTGACATAAAATTCCATGAGATCGAATATGAATTTCTAGTCAAGGGAACGTTGATGTCATCGTGATTATGCTTTAACACTTGTTTCTATGCTTTGTAACCACAAGAGTAGACTGTATTCATGACTCAAGAATCCCTCTAGCTTGAGAGAGTAGTTGGGTGCCTTAGATGACTTCCCCTGATTACTATGTATTGTATGTTAAATTGTAGTTAGTGAATCACTTGATTGGTGGATACCTTCCCAATATCTTTATAATTATTTGTGGTTTTTCTTTATAACTCATAACCCAAAAACGACTTGACTTAGCTTATCACAAATCGGTACTTGTTAGCGTGCTCCCCTTAGTTCTTATGGGATTGACACTTACTTGCCCTTTCTACCCATAAGAGAGGCCAAGTTAGGTTTATATCTTTAGTAGGCTTGATGACAACCTATCACCTTGGATGGGCCTGCCATCCACTGCAGTCGCACACTTGCAATGACGTTGTTGGATAGCGGGCTAGCCAGGCAAGCGCATGCTGGCCTGGCAGCCTCGCTGCTAGCGCTTCTAACCAGCGAGGCCTGCCAGCGCATACCAGCAGCGTGCTGGGCCTTGAGATGGGTGCTGGTGCGTGGCCTTGGCCCACACCATGTGATTTGGCCCTTGCCCCTACTTGCGTGATGCGGCAAGGCCTCGTACTAGGCTTCTGAGCCTAGCACGGCGTGTGATTATTTTACGTCTCGTCGATTCCTAAAATTGACTTGACGTTTGATGCTCGGTTTCAACACTTCAATTCGAGCTCGAAACGAGTCTGAAATATATTTGTCAAAAATAATACAAACATTGTCAAAAATAAGCGGAATTTGGCACTTTAATAGTTCGACAAAAGTACGGGTTTAGTTGCTTGTTCGCCATAATGTTTGAATGACCCTTGTATTAGCTTGAACCAAAAGATGCTAAGATTAATTATATTTTGAAAGGAAAATAGTAATATCGATTATAGATTGGGGGAAAGGACATATTGCGTTATAAAAAAAATATATATAAAAAAAGACTATCAAAGTTGGCATTAGGAGGTGTGGCACGACAAGACCCGAGCAAAGTAGGCGCTACATGGCAAGTGATATATAGTGTATTATGCGTATTTTTAGAGTCTTTTTAGTAAGTTTTTGAGTCTAGTCTAGTTGATTTTGGGTTATTTTGGCTTGATTTGGTTTAGTTGTTATGATTTTGTGCTTTTATGGGTAGTTTCGTTGTTTTTGATGTATTTTAGGAATAACCGGGCTAATTTAGAGATTTCATAATGTTGTGTATCTAAACCAAGCCTCATAAAGATCAACGATTGAAGCTAAGTTCATTTGGAGTAGTTTTCAAGTCAAGCATGTCCATGTTGGATAAGGCATGGACGTGCCTAGTCGAGAAACGAAGTAAAGAAGCCAAGAAAAGAAGAAAAATGCCCAGGCACGTCCATGCTCGATGCAGGTTTGTCTGTGCCCGAGTAGGGTGTCCATGCCTTTGTGCGGGCATGGACATGTGGATGCGAGTGAAGCGTGAAGCTGTGCAGGCACGTCCGTGCCTCATTGATGAAAAAGTTTATAAAAGCTATTGCCTCATATTTGGAGAAGACCACATCTGTAGACACCTGATTGTGTCTCCCCAAAAAGCAAACCCAATAATGAGTACCTTTCACGTCTTTGATTATCGAGTTAGGTGAAGAGTTGAAAAGTCTCATGAATTCCCTTAATCCTGACCATGTCTTTAACCTTTCCTAAAATGTTTTAAACCAATATCATTCATTTCGTGCCTTTAAAACCCAAAATCATTCATTTCATGTCTTTATAATCATTCATTTCGTGTTCGAACCTTAAAAATGTCCAAACCAGTTTATTTTGGTCCATAATTCTGGTCCAATTGTTAATTAGTTAGATGGGGTTTGAAAAGATCTTTCCATTTAACGATATATTATAAGCCCAAATCCGACTTAAAACGAATAAGTTATGGCCAAAATACTAAATCGAGCCCAAACCGAACTTAGGTCCACCTTACCTACGACCCAATGATCATGTGAGGGTCCAAATACCTTAATCCCAATCCTAAACCAATTAGGATTCATTAGGAACTTCTAAAAGTCTCTAGAAGGTTCTAATTTATCCTTTCCAAAAGATAAAGATCAAAAGTTTAAAATTAAATAAAACTTCTCTTTTGATAGTCCTTGTTCTATTCGAATTTAAAGACGTTCAGATATGATTTTGTGCGTCATAATTTTTATCCAAATCTTGGATGGTTGGATAACCCTTAAAATTATCTTTCCAATGATATATTATAATCCCAATTCCGAGATATAACGAAAAAGATATGAACGAAATACCAAACTCTATCCAAAACTGACACTGTTCCACTATTTCTACCATATATTTTATTATACAAAAGATATCAATCTGATTCTAATTGGGTTTGAAATTATATTTCAAGATATTTCCAACTATATATTATTTATCTTATTCTGATTTCTGGATCAAAAGTTATGATAAAAACAAAAATCGCAAAAACTGTTGCCTATCGCGCCGTTACAAGCCTGACGCGCCGCGACAAAGCTGTCGCACCGCGATGGAATCTGTTGTATTCCGATTCGGATTCTGACTCTTTTCTGATCCTTTGACTCTTTTTTTCCTTATAAATGGAGGTTGTTTCATCCCATTTTCAATCATCAACAAGTTTGATCACCAACAATCATCATCTAATCCTCTCTCTAAGCTATAAGCTTATTCTCTCTCTTTTCTTAGCCTTAGCCTTAGCAAACACCATATATACCTCCTTCACGATATTTGAATACTCCTAACCACCCTCGACTTTTGCCTTCGATCTCGACGTGAAAGGTTGATAGTTATGAGGGTTTGGTCCCAAATCTATTTCAATTCATGTTTGATTTATTTATTTGATTTGAACTTTCTTGAAGTTTACTAACATGTGTATTGTTTTGATAGAAAGAGATACGAGGGATTAAAGTAAGTAATTCGATTAATTAACTATTCCTTTGAAGTAAAAATCATGTTTAGAATCTTATTTTAATTCCTAGTATCATGTTAGGATGCTGATTTTGATTCCTAGTATCATGTTAGGATGCTTTTATGATTTCTAATATCATGTTTCCTAGAATCATATTTAGGTTAAAGCTTTGATTTTTATTATTAGTGACATGCTAGGATTTGTTATTAATCCATTTAGTATCATGCCTGGGATCTTATTATTGATATTTTTGATGATATTATTATGATGATGATTGTTGTGTCGATTATACATTGCTTGATTATTCATGATTATTGTTATTGCTTGATCACACCCTCTTTTGCAGGTTTAAAGGGAATTTGTACTTGAAATCACGCCCAATAAGACAATTAATAATTTGATTTAGGCTAATATGATTTTAATTCAAGTGATCGCCAATAATAGATTTATTTGTGCATTAATAATCAACCAATGTAGATTAAATATGCTTAGGATTAATTTATTGTATGTATGTTGATCGAAAAGCGCACATGAATATCATAAGAATTAGGTAGAGGCCTATTTAGGGTGGATTCAATCTCTTTTAGGTTGGATTCGTACCATCATCCCCGAATATCCAGTCATGGTTCCGGACTACTGTGGAGTTCGATCTCTGTGATCGTGAATGGGGTGTAACCTTCACACCAGTGAACGGTTTACAAGTTCCTAAAACTTGTTGGTGACTCTTTTATCTCTAGCTTTCTTTCCCTTTGGACGTCACTATGCCTAAAAGCATGATCACAGTGGAGCTCAAAGTTGAGTTTGAAAAATTCCTTATAACGCCTGTGCCCTTGAGAAGCACGTCCGTGTGTAGGCGAGTGCGAAGAGGCATGTCCGTGCCCTTGAGAAGACACGTCCGTGCTATTGAGGAAGATTTCATGGAGCCGCTATGCAGACACGTCCGTGCCTATATGCGGGCATGTCTAGCCCCTGCGAAGAAGACTTAGATGCGTGCAGTTAGGCACGTCCGTGCCTTATTTTGGCATGTCCGTGCCTAGGCGCGTATTTTAGGAAGTTTAAGATAATTTCTATATTTTGTCTAGGTTTATCTATTTGTGTATAAATACCTCTTTATTTCTTTAGTTTTATTTTGATGAACTCTTAGACCTAGTTTTCTCTCTAGAACTTATTTTCCATTGTAATTCAAGATTCGGTACTTTCTTACTCTCTTTAATTTCTTTGATTATTAATTATGTTTTCTTCAATTCTTATTATTTTTTTTATTATCATGAGTGAGTAGTTTTCTTATTCTATGATCTAGCGGAACTCGGATATGATTGATGCATGAATTATTTCCTTAAATTCTCTAATAATAATTGCAATTGACATGCTTAATTGATTGTGCTTATGCCAACACTAGATTAGAGATAATTAGTATTGTTATTATTCCTTTGTTTTAATCGCAATGAGAGTTGGGTTTTAACGGATTTGAATAGATCAATTAAGGGTTTGAAGTTCATCACGAGAGTAGTTGAATGGATGATTAGGAAGTTAGAGTAATGTGTTTAATGTCTCTAATTTGCATGATTCCACGAGAGTAGGCTTGATTGTGATTAGGGAAGCCATTGATAACTCGAGAGAGACCTTTGGTATTTTCTAGGGATTACTTTTCCTCTTGTTGATTGTATTATGTGTTAGGGATCGAATTACTATTGTATTAATTGTATACGTGGTAATACTTGATCTTGGATGTTTTTATCATTTGACTTATCATATTACTTGGAATTAATCGATTTAATTAGTTCTTTATATATTAATTCTCATTATTCTTTTGGTTACTTGCTTAGTATTTATTGAGCCCTTTTAATTAGTCAACCATATTCTCTTGGGATTTGATCCTTACTTGCCTATCTACATAGTAGTGGTCTTGTTGGGTTATTTTTGTTAGGTACGCGACACGCCTATCAACAAGTTATTGAGTGTGTTAGGTTGCGGATTATATGTGGACATGCTATGGGTCTTATGACATGCTAAAAATAAGTAATTTGACTTTCACAATGTACTGATAACCCTTACCTTTAATGACTTACTATTAATAATCATAAAGGTGGCAAACAAGTCTTTTTTTTAAGAAGTAAAATACAAGGGTTTGATTAGGAATGTCTTCTCGCAAGACCGTGCCCTAATCTGTCAAGAAATAAAAAATAAGAAAATTTTCTATCCATAAAGGGTCTATATCTTGGTGCATCGGAGTTGAATATCCTAGAGAGGCAACATAACCTGCTGCCCGATTTCCCTCACAATATATATGCTGGGACTTGAAGCCCGAGAAAGAATCCAAAATGTTCTTGACATCATCCATCAGCAGTTGGAGCTTCCACAGGAGGTTATAGTTTTCGTGCAAAATATTAATAAATGTCAATTATCTCCTTCAATAAAAATATGAGTGATATTATGCTCACTAGCTAGGAGGAGACCATTACGAAGGGCAATGGCTTCAGCAAGGAAAACTAGACAAGAGCCTAAATTATAAGTACGACTAGCAATATGATTCCTTAAATGATCCCTAAGTACCACACCTGCAGAGGCCGAATTATGAATGGTGGAACCATCAAAATTGAATTTGTAGTAGCCCATAGGGGGAGGGGACCAAGATATAATATTAGGGGAGGACTGAACTTTAGTAGGAATAGACTTATTGCTTAGAAGGTATATATCATCCAAAACAGATCGAGTCTACCATTCTTGAAACAAAGAAAAGGCACGAATATAAATACTAATAATATTGGTTATAATATTCTTAAAAATAACAGCATTAAGCCATTTCTATATACTCTAAAAAAAGAATGGCAATCTTAGGCAGAGAGCAAGGAGAAGAAAACTTAAGAGACCAGAAAAGATCTGGAATCGAAGTGGAGGATTATGGGATCGAACCTACCCAAGTTCGAATAAAAGCAGAAGACCAAAGATCAAAAGAGAAAGGACAAAGAAGAAATAATGTTGTTGAGACTTAGAATGCGTATTACAAAACGCACAACAAGAAGGAACATTAATCTTTCGGTAGACTAAGTTTTGTCTCGTTGGGAGACTATTCAAGAGGATTTGTCATAAAAAAAAATTGAATTTTAGGCGGAATGTCTAAATTCCAAATCCAACGGAATTCCCATTTAGTAGAAGAAGGATTCGAATTACTATGGGCCAACCATGTGGCTGTTTTAACATAAAACTGACCATCTTTAGACAAACCCCAACAAGGTTCATCAGGAACGGGAGAAGAAGGGGAGGGGTATTCCTCGAATAATTTGAACTAGGTCGTAAGAAAGGACCGAAAGTAGAATGGGAACGTTCCAAGCATTATCTTCTAAGATAAACATATCAACAGTGACATCAATATTCGGAATATGCTCTGGGTCTAAATTCAAAAGACCAATGATATTAGTATTAGCACACTAAATATCAACCCAAAAAAGAATAGAAGACCCATTACCAATTTTCCATCGCATATCTCTAATCAATAGAGGACGAATTTGGCGAATTTTTTCCAAATCCAAGAATCTGTAGGCTGAGAACGATAATTAAGAAAAAGGGAGTTACGAAGGTATTTTGTCGTAATAAACTGTACCCATAAATTAGATAGGTCAGTCATGACTTTTCAGCCTAATTTGGCTAGAAAAGCAGAATAATAGCATCATATTTATGCAGACCTAGACCACCTTGACTCTTAAGTTGACAAATAGTATCCCAAGCAACCATTGGGAGACCTTTTTTATTAGGAGATTGTTTCCAAAAGAAATCTCGGTTAATTTTATCAAGAGAAGATGTAACAGAAATAGAGAGATAGGTTGTAGTCATAACATAAGAAGGTATAGCCTCTAGATTACTCTGAATTAGCACTATCTTACTTGCTTTAGAAACTATATTAAAAGACCAAGAATTCATTTTTTAATCTGCTTTCAAAATAAGATGCTAGAAATTATCTTTATTAAAACAAGAGGAATTAAAGAAAACTCCTAAATATCGGCCAAGAAAAGATTTGGGAGTCACATTAAAAAAAAAACCTAGCCAAATTAGACTTATGACTATTTGAAACATATTTGGAGAAAACAATAGAATATTTATGGAAGTTGATAAGCTGACCAGAGAGAGAAGCAAACTCGGCTAAAGTATTACGAAGAGAGGTACAAGCCGTAGTAGTAGCTTTACAAAATGAAAGACTGTCGTCTGTAAATAAAAGACAAGGGATATCGAAGCTGACGGTGTAATTTTGACCCCAATGCCTAGAGATTTATTTTGGATAAGGAGGAGCAATTTTTTTGCCAAGACCTCCATACAGATAACAAACAAGGCAGGAGAAAGAGGATCCCCCTGTCTTAAACCTCTAGTGGGTTTAATCAAATCAGTAGTCGTATTATTAACTGCTGGAGAGTAGGACACAATAGTAATACAAACAAGTCTTTTAATTGGGGATGATTTAGGTCACTTTGATTATAGGCACATCACGAATATCCATACTCCAATTTACTCTAAATAAACGAATAGTCCCACAACTAGTAAACGAACAAAAAAATGATATAGATGGTTGGTGATAATCCTATCAAATTGGGTCTAATTCAAGTGAAAATATTATACTTGGGTAAAATTTGCATTACAATTGCCACCCCTACCTTATTCCCTTAAGCATCCTATTCACTCAAGAATGACAAATGGGATTGAATGCAAGTTATCTTTAACATCGATTTTGTGACCAAAATGATAACTTTAGGAATCTTAAACGAAAACAAGGGATTAGATATTTAAATTCAAGGAACAAAAATAAGTAACAAACCTGGAGTCCTACAGATGATATATGTGTCAATCCTAATGTATGTTCTAGTATACTTCATATATGTTGCTAGCACTATAATATATACAATATGTGATAATTTTAAAAAGGATCTTGCTAATTACGAACGTTCTCGGAATGTTGGATAACCCTTTAAAATCTTTCATAATATAGTATTTTATTTTGTTTTGAAACAAATCAATTCATTAATAAAAAGCTATACGACTTCTACAAATGAAATCTAAATCAACAAATACATAAAATTGAATTAAATAAGGGTTTCCTTCATTAAAGCTACGCTCGTTGAATAGATCTTGCACTGTGGTACATCTCTCACATAAATCGCTGGAATATATAGCCTTTTTGGAGAGACGGTCTAATGATTTGTTATAGCCATAAGGATGATTTTCATCTGATACTTGAACGCATTTGAAGATTTAACAACCGTTGCGATCCTGGACAAATCTTTACCAACGAGCTGATTATAGGGCAAAAGATGACTACCTTTTTTATAAACCCTAACACACACACACACAAACCTAAACATAAACAAACAACTAAACTAACTAAAAATAACGACTCCACCATAGGGAGACGGACAAACATCTACACTGCTCGTGTAGATTTATTGAAATCTAAATTGCAAAACAAAAGAAAAATAAGGGGAAAAGGGCCAAAAATAATCTAATTTAAAAAGTCTAATTTATACCGAAGAAATTAGACTATTTCCATCCTTAAGGACCAAAAATTTAGAAAATTTTAGAAGAGAGGAAGAGAGTAGGAAAGTTCTGTTGTAATTATAAAGCGTTTCTCCTAATATAGTATTAATTTGAGAATGCATGTGAAAATCACGCGTCGATCGGTGTAATGAATGTTTATTTCAAGTTAATAATTCTACTTTTAATTATGTTATCGAATGTCTCCGGGGCATTCGTTAGCTTTTGTCTTTTAAAAATGATTTATTTTAATATCTAACACGTTTCATGTATACAATGAAAAAAAATGTTAAAAGATAAAATATTAAATTATTAATTTGCAAATATGTAAGGCCGTAAGGGTGAGGATGGCTAGTTGGGCTTGATACTCCGACTAACAATGGTAACGACTAACGAGTAAATAACCCCGACGTAGCGAGTAAATTTCAAACAAAGAAGAGAGTAGAATTGGGTACTTGCATCAACGAATGAACATCAATAATGTTCTCTCTGTTTTAAAATTGACACATTCAAAATTGACATACATATTAATACATTATTTTGACCTTAAATATATATAATTAAATATCATTAAAAAAAATATTAAAAGTTGATTGTATGAAACCTTATATTATTACCAATTTACCAATATATTTCGTGATAAATTTTGTTTTTATCACATTTAAAAAAAAAAAAAAAATTATACTCCCTCTGTGTTTTAATAAGTATTACACTTTAACCGGCATATAGTTTTAGGCAATTTAATTGATTTAAATAAAATAAGAAGTAAGGTAGTCAGAGTATTAAAAAAATTGTACAAAGAAAATAGTGAGGTTAATAATTTATTATAAAGTAATGAATATGACAGGAAAAGAAAGATAATGAGGTTTCCTATCTGAGTATTCCTTCTCAGGCAGGTCATAGTCCCCAACCCAAAGTCTCCTTTATGCTTAACTCGGCTATTGTACTGTATCTATTATGCTTCAAACTTTTATTTTTTTTTTGGACTTGTACTGGGCCTATGTTCTTAATGGCACAATTGGAAATATGCTAGTAAACAATGTAACGTGAATCCATCTAAGATTGTATGATCGTCCATAGCAAGTCACCCAATAAACTTGAGATGTTATCTTGTTAACTATTTCAAACAAATATAATTTGAAATTTATATACTTGCCTTATATATTTAAGCTTAGTCTAAATATTTCTCTTCCTTAATAACAATTAAAATTATCTCTGCTAACTATACTTTATACAGTGTTGTAAAATTTTCTAAAACTTGGTGCAATACCTAATGTTGCAATTATTACGAAATATAGGGAGTATTTTTTGTAATTTTTTCCAATGTACAACACCTAATGTTGCAAATTTTTTTGAGGGAGGTTTTTGTGTTGATTTATTTATATAAATACCACTAGAAAAATTTATCATGATGATTTACTAGAGCTCCCCTGTGTGGCATTCCAAATTTTACCAAATCACATTCAAATGGAACAAGAAAGTAGAAACAATACAAGGCTGTGTAGTGTGTATGATATGAGGCAGGAGAAAACTTTTACATTTTTAAAAATAAATAAAAAATAAAAATTGAAAACATGCATGGGAAGTACATAGAACTTTCACTTGACAAATCACAAGGTCCCAAATCCTTTCCAACTTTAAATTCCCAACACCCATATTCACTCCTTTCCTCCGTGATATCATTCTTCAATCTCTTCTTCCATCTTCCCAATCAAGCCTCTATTAGTGATTTTATTTTTTAATTTAGATCTTGCAATTTTTGAGTTTTTTTTTTTTTTAATCATATTGAAGAGGTAAATTTGGCTACATCAACAAGGTATATACCACCCTCTTCCCTTTTCAAGTTTTCAATCTAATTCCATAGTTATTTAGTTAATTTTAATCCTTTGTTGAAAATTTTTTGTTTTATAAACTGGGATATAGTATGTATATATAAGTACTATTTGTTTTTTAAAAAAAAAAATCATTTTTTTAATTATTTTTTATAATAAGGTATAGGACCCTAACCGAACCTCAATCCTCATAATTTTTTTAGTCCGATATTTACCGATCAGACATATTTAGAACTCTAATCAGCTACCCTGTCTTTCAAAACGTTGCTTTGCTGCTCAAACTCTCAAAGCAACGTTTTCAAATTGGCGGTTCAAAGGCCAAACCGCTCATTGAATCCGCTCCTAACCAAACACTCAACAGCAAAATTAGCTGATTGAATTGGTCAAAATTAGCGGTTCGAAGGCCAAACGTTTTCAAAGCAACGTTTTTTTTTAAAATCTTCTTTTTCCTCCTCCCATTCTCCTTGCCCGCAATTTCATCAACAATCAGGTAAATTTATCGAATTTCGAATTAGAACTAGGATAAATTCTGAAATTTTGTAATTGGATTGCTGTAATTTCTAACTTTCTAATAGCTTTGATTTGATATATCAATGTTGAACGAATCTAACTAGCTGATTTGTGCTTGATATGGGGAGATTTATAAGATTAGGTGAACTTTAAATTCGAAATGTTTGCGTGAGAATACTAAGTATATTGAATTGTTTGTGGGTATGATTTGTTATAAAAAGAGGTTTAATTTCATTACGCAATTTTGTGTTTTAATGAATTCGATTTTTATTGACCAATCTCTTAATAATGAAATCAAGATCAACTAAAGTTTAAATTTTTATTAGGTAATGTTTTCAAATCAAGATCTCACAACTCACTAAAGTAAAATTTGGTTGTGAAATCAAATAATTTTGTTTTCTTTGTGGTCTAAAAATAAAGCTTTAGGAAGTTAGGGTGGTAAAAGACATTTTAGGTTTTTTTGGGTGGTATAAGTCGAAATTTCCATTTAAAATTTTTTTTATTGAAATTTGTATGTTCTAATGAGATTATGGATGGTTGATTATGTTGTCAATTTGGTTTATTGCTTGTTTGATGGTTTGAAACAATCTGAAAGAGTGTTGATTAGGGATCACGGGGCGCCTCAGGATATAATTACTTGAAAGTATCTCAACAATACGCCTAGCTGATTGGAATTGCAAAAAATTTTGATTTGTGTTGGTTATAGGCTAGTCGAAAGGGAGTTATTTTCGTAAAGATTGAATTTCATTGCAACTTTTAGGTCAAAGCTTGTCAAATTTTTTTGTTGAGTGGTATCCAGCATTTGGGTATGGGACTTGAATGTATACTTGAAGAAGGAATAGAAAGAGAAGATTCGATAAAAAGTAGAGATGTCGAAGAATTTCCAAACAAAGGAAAGGGAAACTGAGAATATAAGCTATTGTGCATAAGAACTGGAGGCACATTGGCTAAATTGAATGCATCTTGATTTTTAGCATATGTTTGGAAAAAAAAAACAGTTAAGCGTTGTATGGTTGTCAATTGGTTGTATTACTTGTATTTACAGGAGATGGAAACAACTATAATAAGCATGCTGCAAACTTCAGTAGATTGGGTGACAATGGCTTTTGAAGCTCCCTTTGCTCGGGCTGTTGTCTTTGGAGTACAAATTGGAGGTATACTCTCATATCCATGCCATTTCTTTATTGAGACTAAGTATTGAAATTAATATATGCTAGTTTCACCTGTAAAATTCTATAACATTTTTTTGTTGCTTTGTTGAAGGTCATCTGTTTGTTGAAGGTCTTCTCTTTGTAGTCATCCTCTATCTTCTGTCTCAAAAAAGTTATGCGCCTCCAAAGAAACCATTGACAGAGGAGGTAGGTTATTAATAATTACCATATGTTATTTTCCTCCAAGGTTTCATTATCTGCCCCTTTGATTATGTTATCTTCATACAATTCAATTCATGAATTGCTGGAAAACTTTTGTGAGAGATTTTACTAATGGATATGTTTAGGATCCACAACTATATCATTATATTGTTCTGTATCTTGAGTGTTTTTTCGGGATTTAAGGTTCATATTCTGATGGCTTGTGCTAGACATTTCAAACTATTATGCATTTTTTGTGAGGTAAAATTGGTCTTTTCATACTTAAAGCTTGCTGCTCATCTACTACTACGTGCGGTTGTTAGATACTTCGATAATTGTGGCGTTCTTGCTTAATATGAGCTATAATACAACCTAAATGTGCTGAGCATGTCGCATTGTACCTTTTGAATCCATGAAGTTTCTTTTATGTTGGCAGGAAATAGATGGATTGTGTGTTGACTGGACTCCTGAACCCCTTATTCCAGCTATGACAAAAGAAATGCGCCGTGAACCTCCAAAACTGGAGAGGTAAAGTTGATGATTTTTTCGAGATTTGGTTCTGCAACTATAAATTCCATTGTCCAGTTGGCAAGCTATTAGATGATGTCTGTTGCGTAAGTTTAGAGATGGAAAATAAAATTTGAGATTCTTCAATGTTTACCATAACAGATGGTTTACTTCGGTATTCTTTGTGGATCTGTTGGTTTAATTTTTGTTTATCTTTTGAAACAAACACTATGAAGATGTTTTAGAGCTTTATCATGTTTGAGGCCTAAGTGTTTAATTGATAAATGAACATTTTGATGCAGTGCTGCCGGGCCACACACAATAATTAATGGCAAGGAAGTTGTGAATTTTGCATCAGCTAATTATTTGGGATTGATTGGACATGAAAAACTACTCGTGAGAAAATCTTATGCATATTATTTATATTCTACTTGCTTGTTGTATTAGCCAATCTGACTTGCTTTGTTTTATAGGATTCCTGTACATCTGCGGTAGAGAAATATGGTGTTGGTTCTTGTGGTCCTCGTGGTTTCTATGGAACTATTGGTGAGAAGTAGTTATTGCTCTTGATTGAATTGACCCGTGCTAGTATGAGTTGGAAATTCGAATCCAGATTATTTGTATGTAATCATTTCTAATTCTCTCTGTATTGTAGATGTGCACCTGGACTGTGAATCCAGAATTGCAAAGTTTTTGGGGACGCCGGATTCAATACTTTACTCATATGGACTTTCCACCATGTTTAGCACAATCCCAGCTTTCTGTAAAAAAGGCGATATTATTGTTGTGTAAGAATAACAATCCTGCCATGTTTGGCTGTTACTCTAGAATGATTATATGCATACCGAAGGCTTGTAGTCCTTTTAAAAATTATTTATGTGAACACAACCCTCCCTGTTTTTAGTTAACTAATAGCTCTCCCTTCTGAAAAAGTAAAGAAATAGCCAGTGAAAAGATATTTTCGCTAATGACTGGTCTTTTATGAAGATTATAAATTTTACTCACAATCTAACTATGCTGCCTAATTGTTTCATATTGTTGATTCTAACATTTTGAAATCTTCTTAGAATGATCTGTATTTTTTTCCCTGTCCATTTGTGGCGTTGCGTAAATGAATTATTGTAATTAGAATTTCCATTTGTCATCTAAAGTTTGTTCCCCCTCCCTTTGTCTGGTGGATTGGCCTTTCTGTTTTCATTCTATCTGTTGGGTGCTCTTCCAGGGATGAAGGTGTTCATTGGGGTATTCAAAACGGACTCCATTTGTCAAGAAGCAAAATTGTGCATTTCAAGCACAACAATATGGAATCCCTGAAAAGAACTTTAGAGACAATAACTACTGAAAACAAGCGCAAGAAAACTCGGCGATACATTGTAATTGAAGCAGTTTATCAGGTATGTATTTTACTGGTTACTTGGTTGTAAAATGTGAACCCTAGAATTTCTTGCCCACCTCTTAGAAGCTTTAATATTTGTATTACCTGGTCTTGTGTCAATCAAAGAAGAAAAAGATTTTCTTTCTAGTTCTTGCCTAGATTTTGAGTTGCCTTAGTGGAGAGTAATGTTACAACTCGTCTTACTCTAAAAAGACAGCCTAGCTAGATTTATTCTTTCTCCCGGAGTAGAAAAGATGGTCATGACTTAGTACTCCCTCCGTTCCTATATGTTAGTTACGTAATCCGTTTAAGGAATTCCCCTTTGTTGGTTATGTTTGGAATATTTCCTTTTTTAGACTATTTTTGGACAAAAATACCCTTTTTTGGTTACATTTGGAATTTTTCCTTTTCTAGACATTTTTTTCGATAAAAATACCCTTGGTTTGTAAGTTAAATTCCAATATTGTCCTCATAATTCCATGTGGAATTGTACCTTTTGCTATATTTCAATGGGTGAATCAGCACAATAGCTGATATTGATGCCCCTTTTTCAAGATTCGTTATTACTCTCTCTCTCTCTCTCTCTCTCTCCCCCCTCCATCATATGCAATCAAAAATGTTTCTGAATATCATTGACATATTGTTTTGTCTTTAGATGTTTCATGTTCTCTTTTGATTTTTCTTGGCTAATTTCGTTCTAAGATTACTTGGATTTGAATATTTTGGATCAATCATGTATGCCAAGATTTAAGTGATCACATGCTAGAAGCTTTTGTATTCTGAGACGAGAACCACTAAGACAGAAGGGGCAAAGGGGGGATAGGCATAGTCAGTCATGAATCCAGGTTTTGGAGATTCTCTGTTGCAAACAAACCACCAGCAGGAACATTGTGTTCTTTTACTCGATATTATTTTAGATTTGAGATTTTTTTTTTTTTTTTTTTTTTTTTTTTTAAAATTTATTTTAAATCTTATTAATGGAGTTGGCATGTACTGCATACAATACGTAACTTGCTCTTTAACTCTAAAAGGTTCTCCACAGAAGGTACCATCACGGATAGTAGGATATTGATGTAATTTATATTATTGTGCCCTTTCTTTTGTTTTTTTTATTTTTTATTTTTTATTTTTTTTTGGATGTCTTTGATTTAACAAAGCATTGTTTGAAGCAAAAAGTTGATATTACGTTTTTTTCTTGCAGAACTCTGGTCAAGTTGCTCCTCTAGATGAGATTGTTAAATTGAAGGAGGAATACCGGTTCCGCCTTATGATGGATGAGAGCAACTCATTTGGTGTGCTAGGAAGATCTGGAAAAGGCCTTACAGAACACTTTAAAGTTCCTGTATGTTCAACGTTATTGGGGTTTTAAATGTTTCTCTTATCTCCTTATAATAACTATTGCGACATGGTTTGCAGGTTGAGAAAATCGATATCATAACAGCTGCGATGGGTCATGCATTAGCTGCAGAAGGAGGATTCTGTACTGGAAATGCAAGAGTCATTGATCACCAGGTATGATAAATATATTACAATCTATTGTTTGGATGGCATATCTTTGTTACTTGCAGCTGTGCTTTATTGCATGCTTGTGTATTTTTCAAGTGTGATAAATATGGCTTAACAAGACTTGATAATTTTTTTAGGTAGAAAGTTAGTGCAGAAGTACTGGTCAAGTACTTTTAGGACTCTAATATTTAGATAAAAAGTTACAATATTAAAATTCTGAATAAAACCTGAGCTAGTGTTCTTTCCAAAATTTGTATTCCATATCTTCATATTGATTTATTCTGAGACTCGCATATGTTTAGGTAAATAGTTACTAAGAAAGACTCATCAGATACAATCTTGATACCTAAATGCCCCCACCTATATTGTTGTTGATAATTGTCCTAGTCTCTTTTCCAAAATACATTACGAAAGGCTAACATCTTTGTTGGTTAATGACATGCAATTTGTTGGATTTGGTGTATACTTGCAGCGCCTAAGCAGCTCTGGTTATGTTTTTTCTGCTTCTTTGCCTCCGTACCTAGCTAGTACAGCAATCTCTGCTATTGATGTCCTTGAAGAAAATCCTAATCTGATTAGCAAGTTGAAAGAGAATGTTGCGCAATTAAGGGCTGGTATGTTTCTGAATTTTCTGTTGCAAAAGTTGAGTGCATGAGTTCTGCTCTTACCACTCGAATTGGTCTTGTGTACATATTGTTGACATGTGATTTGGTCAGTACCTAATACTGTTCACCATGTTATATTTTCGGATTCAGACAATTGGTGGGGGCCTTAATTTCACGATACATATCGATTGTCATGTTTTATTTCATGGTTGAATACTAAGTAGTACACCATAGTCCTGTAGAAACACTGACAACCTTCTTGGTTCCATGGGTTATTTGTTTGTGCCATGTTTACTTTGTTTGGATAGCACCAACCTGCACTATGTGTGTATTTATGTTGGATTAGGGCAAGTCAATTTGGATTTTATTAAGATTTGGAATTTTAGCCTTTCTATCTGGATTAGGTCCAAACAAGGCAATAACTTTTTTTTTTTTAGTAAAGGCACTGCACGATATGAAGTATTTTGGACTAGTTAGGGTCAAGAACAATATAATAGGATATATTGGATGAACTAATCAATGTACGAAGTTTAATTTAAATTTCTTTCTAGTATTGAAAAACTTTATTTTATTAAAACTTGGAAGAGGGTGATTGAGAGTGATACGAGTGCTTTGGGGATTAAGGAAAATACGGTGTTGGATAGAGCGGTGTGGAGGGAGAAAATTCACGTCAACGGTCGACGTGTCATGATTATATACATATAACTTTGTTTATCTTATCTTAGTATTTACATTTATTATTTTACCCAATTTATGTTTTATGAGCTTTATTAATTTCCTTTGCTAAAATTTTCTCAAACCTTTATGTTTTTTACTTGCACGTTTTTATCACTCCTTTAAAACTTTCTTGAATTTATTCTTAGTTCACTTTTAAAACTTTCTTAATTTTTACTTGGATGCTCTTTTCTTTTTCTCACTTTACATCTTTTTTCAAACTCTTTCAACTAATTATCTTGTTACGTCCCTTTTTCTATATCATACGGTTCCGTATTTCAGGACTAAGGCTTTGTTGTTGTTGTTGTTGTTATTGAAAAATTTTATTAGAAATTTTTTCACCTGGTCCTTTTGGTTAGATGTTGGTGTTTCAAATTTGTTGTTCATTGGTATTTTGATGTCTTCGTGACTTGATTCTGTGCTTTGGATGATTTTATATATACAAAACTAAAGCTTCTTACCTAATGGGGTTGACTTAGTTGCAAAATCTGATCTAAATTAGCCTATATTCTGCAGATTGGGAAGTCTAGATATGAATGTGGAATCATAGGGCAGAATTATAAGTTGTGTTTGGATTTGGATATGAGGTTTACTTAAATTTACTAGGATAGCCACACCCCTATCTTTTCGGACTTTATCTTTGTAATTCTTCTAGGCTTCATGGGCTACTTGGCTGTGCTAATATGATAGTTCTTTTTGTTTCAGGTTTGTCGAATTCTGAAGGATTAGTAGTTGCAAGTGACCCTCTTTCTCCCATCGTTTTTCTACAACTATCAAAATCCACGGGTTCTTCAGAGAAGGACATGCAGTTGCTTGAAGATATCGTTGATGAGGTATACATGCCACCAAACATTTTTTATTTATGCATAGATTTAAGATTTCTGAGCTAATTATACTTCATGCAGCTTTTGGAGAAGCACAACATATTCGTTGTAACTTCCAAGCGGTCAACACTTGATAAATGTCCTATACCTGTTGGTATAAAACTATTTGTTTCTGCTGGGCATGGTGAATCTGATATAATGAAAGTTTGTGAAGCATTGAAGATGGTTGTGCCATCAGTGCTAAATAACCCTGCTGAAAGTTTGGCTTCTGAAAATTGAAGTCGTATTGATTTTTGCTTGTGGATTCAAAGCTTGAGATATTGGAGTAAGCAAGACCCCAATTAGAGACTCTCCTGCAAAAAGTTTTATCTATTTGAGATTTCTGAGGAATACATACTTGCCATTTAACAAGATGTTCTCCGGAAGTAATGGAAACATGGGGTTGATATTGCAATGTGGAAAGTTTAGGGAAAGTCGCAGTTTTGTAAATCTGAAATGTTGTGCTACTGCACCTTGATTGAGGGAAGTTGTTTCAAGTACAATGTTGCTATAACTTGTCAGGTGGGTTTGGCTCTTTCAGGTCTGGCATGTTATGTAGATTGATTTTTCCACCTAGAGTCCAAGAAAAGTATGTAAGCATAGTGAATGTGATTTTAGAAACCATCTTATTTAGTCCCTTAAGTTCTTGATCAATATTGTTTATTTTTTCACATTGTGTCGTTAATAATAAACCATAATTCATTTTAGCTTAAGTGATTTATTATTTATCACATAATGTATTTCTCTTTTGGCTCATAATTACCGTTGTTGGTGAAATCTGATATTATAAGCAAGAGAATCCTAACTTCTTGTTACTCTGGCAAATCAATTTCAAAAAAATATATTGTCCAACACGCTCATTTCTGAGATGCCGAAATTTTAAAGCACATACAACTATATTGTTTTTGCACTGCATATCCCCTTGTAGACTTGCAGTGATTACTTGCAGCTTGAATATGTGTTGTAATTTTAGCACTGAGCATTATTAAATTTACTAAATAAACCTAAATATTATAATTACCAAACAAATCTAAATATTATACTTCATGCAAACTTACAAAGTACTAGATATCACTTGGGAGACAAAAAGCAAAAATAAGAAATAAATAACACCAGGACAGTATGAGAAATATCTCAGGGGAGAGTCAATAGGGTAATCTGAATGCCTACCTGCCAGAGCCACCAAATTGTGGCAGCCACGGCCAGCACCGCCACCACCATCTGATAAGCGTGTGCAAATGGGAAAGATTATATGGCTATGGTTTTTGAGAGGAAAATACAAGGCAGCCTTGGGTTTATGGAACCACAAGAATATAGGCAGCTCAATTACTTATAATGCATACCCATTTAACATGGAAAGAACAATGTTCTGCTGCCTCTCCTCGTTTTTCTATAATGCATTTTTATTCGGGCAAAAGATTAGGTTCATTACCATTCAGCATCTTGAGTATTATAGGGCTAATTACTACTAGATGGTGTCAGCTGTGTGACTCAGGCAACTGAAGAATCTACTATCTTGAGAGACCAAAACTGACATACTACTTTGGACTTTGTGAATAGAGATTGAACTAATGATGTTGCAAATTCTAATTTTGTCTATACATCTATATTTTGGGCACTTGAATGACGTTTAGCTAGAGAACTAAGAAAACGATTAAGCGACTTCTTAGCAGCAATCAATCCGGCACACTTTTCTGGGTCTTCTTCTGTGCTATTTAGGCTATCTTGCACATTGTGCACTTTCCGGACAAGTTTCCGCAACTCCTGCATACACAATTCGCGTCACAACATTGTAAGAAAAGGTAACCAAACATAATTGCAACATGTGCACCTACTGAAACTTAAACAGACATAATTGCAACATGTGCAACTACTGAAACTAAAACAAAACTGTCGTAAAAAGTTTCCATCACATGACGCAAATTTGGCTAAACAGAATAACCGAAAATCAGGGCATAAGACCCACAAAACTTGTTCAAACAGGAGATTGCAAAAATTTGCAAATTATAGAAGTCCTGTTCAGTTTTCGATGTTGTCCTATGTTTCCAACTTACCCAACCAATCACAATCAACCTTTGACAAGTATGAAAGAAAATTTCTGATTCTGTATGTGTATACATCGATACATTTCACTTCATAGCAACTAATTACACAGATAGAAGTGCCTTTACAAATTAACAATGCATGTATGTGCATCATTGTGTTGATAGGAAACATTTTTCAGAAATATAATTTTTTTCATTTTCTACTGTTGTAAAAGGGTGGAACACATCTTCCAATGGTGGAAAATATTGGTCCCATATTTTTTCCCCTAACATCTCCTCTCATCCAACTTCTACATTTCACTCCCTTTTTTCTCTTCCTCCAAATTTTTCTTGAAAGAAAACAAAGGAAAACTATTTTTACAACTCTCATTTTCTTGGAAACTATTTTCCGTCAAAACAAACAAAGCCTTAAAGAAAGCCCTAGGAAAAAAAAGTACACCTCACAGGGCTGCTAACAGCTAACTGACCTTCATTTATATGATTCAGGACAGATCAACAAAAGATTGTGCCTCAACTGAGATTAGATCAGATGAGCACATGAGAGTTGTTATTTCCTTTCCTCTCCGGCATGCAAATTCACGGAGTGCCCCTAAATAATTAGCCACACAAGCATCTAAACAGAAATAAGAGTATAATCCATTCTTTCTTTTGGTAAATAAGGCCAGCATAGTAAATAATATGCACCGGATTTGCAATTCAGCAACTGCCATTACCGAGCCTAGAATTCAGATCAGCCAGCAAAAAAATTCCTACCTGTTGACTTCCATTTTCATGAATATCATGACAATATGGCTATCAGACTTTAGGCACCGCACACCTCTTCTCTTAGATACTGTTTTCTGTGTAACCTCTAAAAACAGGAAATAAAAATCCAAATCTTGATGTTTGCCAACATTTTTTCCACATAATCGACAAAAATTTTCCGTGATCGTCAAGTATGTCAAAAGGATCTCAGCATAAACCATAATGTTTTTTTGATAATAGTTGAGACACCATAGATGTTGCTTTAGCACTTGCATGAAAGGTTGAGGTTCTTGGAGGTCTCATGCTCCATATGTATGGCCTTTAGATTAGTTATGGGTATTCATGCTCAAATTTGTGAGCCTTGATGTTTCTTTAAAAGCTACCCATAAGCTTATCTTTCGCTTGTGTTGATTTTATAGACTCCACTGTAAGGAAAAAATAAAAGCAACCAACAGAAGAATTCCCGAAAAAAGAAGCACAAAGCCTAACAATTACACGGCTCATGATAAAAAAAAAAAAAATGGTTCCTCAATCTCATGGCTCTGCAGTGCTTAGCCTCAACTTAGGTATGTGAAATAGGAAATGTCTATACTAACGGCTGTGATTAAATTTATATATTTGATAGACATAACCTAAAACGTTCTAAGGCAGTCTAAAAAGTCCATTATTTGATTTTGACCAATGGTTTTAATTTTTAAAAACAAAAAGTTGACAAAGACAACTAGTGTTGCCCAGACAGAAGAAAACTTTCTCCTTATAACTTTTGACACCCTGCTTATTGACAAGGAAAACCAGGCTCAAATCTCTCCTCTTCCTAACTTGACGACCTAGATAAGGTCAAGGATTACAGCTCGTGCACTTCGAGTGAGCGAGCATTATATGGATCAAGAGAAAGGCTTTGAACCATGGTGGATACGGCCAACGGCGGAGGTATGACATAAAACATTTCCTTAATCGGCCTTCTGCTAGGAATCAGACACCTGCTATTCTATTCACTTACTCTCGCAAGAATAGGGCGCCAAAAGTGGTTAACATTACCCTTCTGTAGAATAGTAATTCAATACTAGTTTGTTAGAGTTTGTTATGGGGTGCTTTGGGAGGAGGATTCTGTTGTAAGTTTGTTGGAAGATGCCTTTATATATAGATGCTTGTAATAAGGTGGGATTATGCTGAAAATTAATCTGCAAACTCTTCATTTTTGCATGTGGGAGAGAGCTTACCTCACGAAAGTAAGGAGGTTTTATTGTGTCATTGCTTTGATCATCAATATAATCCACTATCTTTGATGGGTTACTTTCCTATTTTTGATGCGTTTCTCTGTTTTTCATACCCAATTCCTAGCACCTTCATGGAGTCATTTGGTGCTTGGAGGCCAGCAGGTCATTCGCTAGGCCAAATATGAAAAATTCATGGTACCAATGGACCACCCAATATGCTTTACCCCAAGCAATTAGGTGACTAACTTAGGGTAATGGAGAGAATTGAATGGATATGAACTTGAATTCTACCCATGTTAGATACTGCAGAAGATTCTTAGTACCTACTTCTGCAACTTTCTTGATGTTTTTGTTCAGTTGTTAGTAAAATGTTTTTAAGAGTGATTTAAGTGGAGCACAAGTGTCTAGAGGACTTTCCCTATTTAGACTTCTAGGTCCAAGTGATCACTTGTTCCAGTGGAGAACCTTGAGGTGAGCCCAGTAAAATATTATCTTCTCCTAAAGCCTCATCTTAATTGGTAAGTGGTCTTCACTTCCTAATTTTTCATAGCTAGATCACCAAGGTTTCAATTGGGAAAAAAATATTCAAGAGGCATTTGTTGGAAAAACATGGAAACTAGCAACAGTATAGAAGATGACAGAGCCACTGTGATGAAGAAGAATCTCAAAAAACTAATGAGAAGAAGGGAATATTACTGTAGTCTGTAGAAGGTCACGACTGTTGGTTTTGGAAGAAAATGCAGGGGCATAAGTTGAAAATTGTTCAGCAAGTAACTAAAATTCTACGACAGCTATGGATACTAGCTTCACATAAGCAGCCAAATTTTAAAAGCTACCAGTAAAACATTTCCATTGTTCTTTGCTAGCCGATTGAATTTGGTCAAATAATCTCTCTATCTACTCTTTCCTCTTAGTTGTTGATTTCTACTTGATTTACATTGCTTCCCTATCATATTAAATAGGGTTCATGCTTGAATTAATTTTAATCAAGGTTGATCATCTTGTTTATTTGTTATCTTGATTGCTTTTAATTCGTCTATAGAGTATCTGTGGAAATCAATTATGCTAGTATGTTGGATGAGATGATTAGTATGATTAGTGAGTAGTTTACTAGTTAGGGGTTGGGTGAAAGCTCAACCATGCTACAAGTCAAGATCATGTGAATATCAAGGACTATGTATGGCAGGATGTGGTTTGTGAAATTGAGAGTTAATTGTTGGTGTTTATTATGACCATACGAATGCTTACTTGCTTCCTTTTAGTTGAATCATTGAGAAAATTGTAGGCTTTTGGTTTAGCGATTAAATTTGGTTTTTGATTGTTGGGTCTGTTAGCCTATTCATTGTTGCAGTTGCTCTAGAGTAAAAATTTGGTAAAAGATCCAATTAATTGTGCTTAAACATGCTTGAAATAGAATCAAAATATCTAATCGTGTTAAGAATCTCCTTTCTATCTTTGAATATTATTCAGTCTTGCTTGTATACGCCTAACATAGTTCTTGTTTGTGCGTCTTCGAGAGAGGACATGAATTTAGTACCCACTTGCATGACTACGTTTGTTCCCCTTTTCATAAAATCAAATTGGCTTGTGCTTTGGTTGTGTTCGATCCCGTGCACCCCTAATGTTTCCCCTTATCTATAACCTTCGATATTATTGTATTTGCCTAATTCTAGATCCTCCTGTTAGCTTAGTGATTCTACCAATTTGTCATACTTGATTGAATTAGCTTGTTGTAGTTTGCATATTTTGTGTTTACTAGTCATTTCCTATGTATTTGATCACGTGCTTGTCAATCACTTGTTTATTTGGTAGTATGAGTTGTTGAAAGCGTAACATTGTCCAATGACCAATTTATCACTTATCACTCACTCGCCAGGAGAAACAGGATCTAAACATTAAAAATGGCAATACTTGAAAAGATCATCTTACTTGGCGGTCAAAATCCATGCTGTCAAGAGAATAGACTTCATTGCTTGCTTGGATATCCTTTTTAATAAGACTGTCAAACCATTTGCTCGCTAGCAAGATATGATCATCAGAATCCTGTATAAATAGGAGTTGAGCAAGTCAGATTCATAGAATCTTGGTAGCTTCTAAAGACTCGCAAAAAAGATGTGACACATGGATTTCATTTCTTGAGTTTCTTTTAAGTTTGTAAATGTTCCTAACATTACAAGATTTACTACCATCCTTCATGCATATGATTGAGGACTCAAGTTGAGTACTAATATATAGCTGAAAGATTACAAGAAGCATATTGTTGGGTTTAAGATAGTTGCTCCACAAGAGGGTAGATAATGCAGTAAGGGAAATTTAAGGAACTTTTCAGAACATTACATTTAAGATAGCAAAACTTTTCTAACTCATTGAATACACATATGCAGGTGATGCGGTAACCAATGCATACTACCATCCAACACTAAAAACACTATCATATTCCCCTTCCAGAAGATTATCACTAAGCAATTTGCATCTTCTCCCCAATTTAGCAAACAAATTTAGCTTAGGTTGCAGAAATCAGTTTAACATTATCATTTCACAGATTCCTAAATGTACTTCCTAAAAAATGCTCATTTCTATACTTTTAAACTCACCCTATCTACAATACTAGCACACAATGACACATTACCAAAGAAATTCAATTTTCACATTTAATACAAGTATCATAAAAGAGATAACAAGCACTGAAAATGCATTGATTAAATTTGAAACAACTGTATGAATTAAAAAAAACTGAAATTTGCCACATGAAGTGATGATGATAAATCAAGTGGCAACTTGGCTTAGTTAAACTTTCTTGATGGATGAATAACAATATAATAGGCCTGATACTTCTTTTTTGTATTTATATCAAAGGAGATCATGGGTTCAGAACTTGGCTCAACCATGATTATTTGATAATATATCAAAGGGTGAGATTTGTTAAATTGTGTTGTGTGCTGATTATTGAATAAGTTGTTCAAGTCTTCAAGATATCAAGGTTGTGGTGACTTGGTGGGTGGGAAGGAGACAGTGAAGGAGGAGGAAGATAGGATTAAAATAGTATGAGAATACAGCTGCCAAAGTTGAGAGTTAAGAGACTTAAGACCATTCCTAGTTAATAGAAATTTGGGTCCATTTAAAGCAGAATGATCATCATGGGGACTATTGAACACACTTTTACTTAAAACCTAAATCAATTACGGAATACCTCTTTATTTTTTTCACACCATATTAAGTTTAAAGTCAAACATCACGAATGCATATTGCTAGTTATCCATCAGAAAGCAAATAGATACGTCAATTTGTGGTTGATATGTTGAATATCTTGGCAAATCTCATAATAATCCATTTACCTTTATCATATTAAAATCTCGATCAAGAAATCAGAACAAGCTTGGATCAAAGGAATCAAAATAAGGTGAGAGACTTATTCATCAAATGCTTGTACTCATGATAACTTATTAACCCTATCTACAACACCTAGTTTAACAATAATAATCACCAAATAAGTCAAAGAAGGTGATTAAAAAAAAAGAAAGAAGGTGATAGTTTATTTTCACAAATGCTTCACAATCATCTTGTGGACATTAATTACCTCATCTTCCTGCTCGGATTCAGATTCAGATTCATGAAGCTCCTCTTCAGGACCTTCATCAAACAATTTCGCAGAACCTGCTAAGGCCTGCAATGTAGACTGGTCACCATCTTTGGTAGCTTGAATCAAAGCTCCAAGCAATTCAGGCTGTGCATCAGCATCCCGAAGTAACCTCCCTGCCACACCCAGTCTGATTATCATGCATATCCATGAGAAAATACAGATTGCAATCATCGAATATCAACTGTAATTAACCTATCAAATAATCATCCTGTCATACAGAATAAGCGCACAATACATGACATTCTCAACACACTGCAAACTCAAGATAACAAAGCATTTCATACATCAACATGCACAAACAATTAAATAACTTCATAAATTAGGACACATTAGGCTTCCTTTCCTGTACTTTAACAGAGTTAGATAAAGAGTTTTAGGATCTTAAACCACTCTCCACAACACCAAAAAGCAATGATAACAAGTACCTATATAATTGAACTGCCTGCGTTTCCCTTCACGAACATCAGATCCTAGTTTCTGCAGCACAAATTCAAACACATTAATATGATTCGACTCTCTACTTGATTTCACAGCTTAGCACGTATAACTACATTAGAGTATCTCTCCCACCTTAACCACCATCAAAGCCTCAAATACTTCTTCCTCTAATGAAGCCGCCCTGCAAACAAATTCCACCCAAAACAACAAATAAGTGCACTTACATTCATCACTTATTCACTTACAAAAACATAACACCACTTCATTATCTGCACTTAGGGGTGGGACTTCGGTCTGGCGGTTCGGTTTGACCTCGGTTTGAGTCGGTTTCGGTTTGGAGCGGTTCGGATTGAAACGGTTTAGTTTAGCTGGCGGGTCGGTTTGGTTCGGTTTGGGTTAGTCACGGCTCGGTTTGGTTTCGGTTTATTTCTTTGCGGTTTAAATTCGGTTTGGGTTATAAGCGGGTCGGTTTATAAACGATTCGGATTATGTCGGTTCGGTTTGATACGGGTCGGTTTAAAGGGCAAATTTACCCGGGTGAATGTCAGTTCGGTTTACAAACGGTTTGGATCAAGCCGGTTTGGTTTGAAATGGGTCGGTTTAGGGGCGGATTTACCCGGGTCAATATCGGTTCGGTTTATAAACAGTGCGAATCATGTCGGTTCAGTTTGAAATGGGCCGGTTTAGTAGAGGGTTTACACAGTTCAATTGGTTCGGTTTATGAACGGTTTGGATCATGTCGGTTCGGTTTATAAGCGGTTTGGGTCATGAATTCATGATTGATTTAAAGATCGCGTCATGACCATGATTTAATGAGTTGATACTTATAATACGATAAATCGATAATTATGAATGTACAAGTATTCAATTAGATTGATCAACAAGTGTTTTAAACTTTTAAGTTTTAATAATCAGATATGTAAATATGTTTATCGATTGTAGTACATACCAATAATTCAATGAGACAATGATACTTATGATAGTATGATAATGATACCAACCGTACATTCGTACGATATGATATACATAATAATTAATCTATAATTACATATACATTAACAATATCGTATTGAATCAATTTCCATTTCCAAACATTGCATTTCTTATAAATTTTAACTTACACGAGATTAAATGGATTCGTTATTTAGTTTGTTACTTTATTTAGATTACTAACTCAAACAACTTAATAAGTTAAATGGACGAAATCACGAAATCACTAATTAAAGTGGTGATGAAATCATTATGCAATACTAATGTACGAATAGTCAAATATACAACGGTTAGATTGAATGCCCATGAAAAACAATGGTTAGATTTTCATTACTTTATTAGTTATTAGTATTATTACTTATTAAGTTATTATTAGTTTATTATATATACTGATATACAGTCACAGACTCACAGATATATATAATATACATATAGACTATAGAGATGTCAGATATTGATGTGCATTAACTCATTAAGTCATTAACGGGTCGGTTTAAACGGTTTCGGTTCATAAACGGGTCGGTTTAAACAGTTAGCGGGTTACAAATGGTTCGGTTTAAACGGTTTTTTTTTTCGGTTTAAACGGTTTCGGTTTATAAACGGTTCGGGTCATTAACGGGTTTATAAACCATACGGTTCGGTTTCGTTTCGGTTCGGATTTGCGCAGTTTGGTTTGTTATCGGTTTACGGTCCGTAACGGGTTGACATTGAGCGGTTCAATTCGGTTTCGGTTTGATATTGAACGGTTCAGTTCGATTTTCGGTTTATATTTATCGGTTTATAAACGGATCGATCCGTGATGGTTTGGGTTCGGTAACGGGCGGTTTCACGGTTCGGTTTGAAAAGTCCCACCCCTATCTGCACTAACTTTCACATATAAAAATGGGAAATAACTCAAAAAAAAAATCAGTGCAAAATTATATAAATTCTATTCAATTCCAAGCACCAAACCAATTTCACCCCAGAAAGAAAACAAACATATCTGGCTATCAGCTAAAAATGCACAATACCCACTTCATAAATCCACATTGATCTCAATTAGCATAGTAGTTAAGTCTATTCGGGGTAATACCCGATAGACTACAATTAAATCCCGCCTATCTGTCATATCATGCCAAAAAAAAAAAATAAAAAAAAAAAAAAAGGAAGAAAGAAAGGAAAACTAAACTTGAGAATACGTTTAATTTGAGGGGTAGAGAAAGAAGCGAGGTCCATGCCCCAATGAAGAGTTTGGCGAGCTTTACGCTTCATCTCATTACGACTCCTCCTTTGCTTCTTCTTATCCTCAGATGTTTCATCATCACCCTCTTCATCGTCTGATTTACTGCTTAACTTTTTGCTGCGGCTATCTTTTTGAAGGTCGAGTTCTTGTGGAGGGCGGAGAGCGCGGGGTTTAAGGTGGGCGTTGCGGCGGTGTGAGAAGAGAGAGAGGCGGGGAGGGGCGGAGATTGCGGCGGTTGTGGGTGGTGGTTGAAGAGAGAGAAAGTGGAGTAATTGACGGTGGAATACAGGGGTTATTGCGGCTCTTACCACCTGCACCATTTTTGTGTTTGTGTCTATCTTTTTCTGTGCTTTTCCGGGGAGAAGTAAATTGGAATTGGAAAAAATAGGGTGAGATTGTGGAAAAAATAATGGCGTCGCCCGGACTCGAACCGGAGACCTTCAGTGTGTTAGACTGACGTGATAACCAACTACACCACGACACCGAATGTTGCTATAACTGTTATATGAGAAAATATTCATGACAAGATAGGTTTTTTATATATTGGTAAAAAGTATAGTTAAAATATAAAAATAAGCATATAAATAGTGCATAAGACAAACTATTGCGATTATTACAAAACAGATGGAGTAGTATTTGTTTTCTGGTGCCAAGATAACATCACTAAAGCTAAAGTGTTTCAATTTCACAAAAGCTTGACAAGAACTTCATGTTACATCTGATTTAGACAATGGTCAAGCCTATAAAGAGGAGTTAAGGACTGTATATAATTTCCTCGGAAGATTCTAGCCGGATTCCAATGATTGGTTTCCTTGTCCTAGGGTAAGGGTAATTACTTATTCACTAGTGCAAGCTTACCTTAAGAAAATTACTTCACTAGTACTCCGTTGATCATATAATTATTACTATTATGGAGTACTTTTAAAAGAAATTACAGGTAATTTATATGAAGTTATAAAATTCTAAACTAAGCTTATTCGAATTATTTTGGAGAGAAAAATATTTTGATAGCAATATTTTATGAATTTCATGAGGTTAAGATAGGAAAATATAATCAAAGAAGTATTTTTATTCGAAAGAATTTTAGCAAATAAATATTTTTGTAAGCAAACTAAAAGATTTTTAATCAAATTAGGTTCTTCAAAATCAAATATGAATTTAAAATTATTTTTAGATTAAAATTTATAAAAGCAACTACATTATAAAGATAGATTTCTTTTTTAAATTATCAGAATAAAAAAAATGGCATGGAAAAATTTTCAAAGCGTTCTAACTAGGGCTAGCAAACAGATTAGGTCAGGTCACCTAATTTCTGGTGAGCAAACCCTCAACCCAACCTGATCAATTTAACTTTTTCGGGTTGAAAATCCTAACCTGAACCTGATATTTTCGGGTTCGGGTCAACCTGAAATTAACCTGATATGACCTGACTTTTTTTTTGGATTTAAATCAGGTTTCTATAACCTGAAATGGACCTGATGTTTTTCAAATGTTTCAAACACACACAATCAACAGCAATACAACATAGGTTTGCTGTTTCAATCATTCAAAGTTTCGACAATCTAAAATAAACCAAAAGTCTAAGTACCTAAATTACTATTACAAAACAATAGTCTCCTTAACAAATCATAAACTAAGTTTCAAAAGCTACCAAGTTTTAAAACACAAGTTCACATATAATGTTCTCAAACAATATTACACGATACAATATGACTTTCCCTTGGATCAAGCTCGGGCGATGTAAGTGGATTGTCTTCCTTGTTTCCCACCTCAAGTTTCATGATTGAACCACAAAGCATTTCCAATTGAGGATCCATACAGTCTCCAAAAAAAAAAAAAAAAAAAAAAAAAGAGAGAGAGATGAAAGCAAGGTAATATATATATTATATGACATGTACATGTACTAATAAAAATTAAGGTATGTGGTATATTAAACAATTTACTACCTTTCCCAAAGGCCCAATCTCTTAGGCAAATAATAGCCTCCATCGTTTCCGGCTTTAATGAACTCCTATAACAATCAAGTATCAGACTTCCGGTACTAAAAGCCAATTCGGAGGCCACAGTAGACACGGGGATAGCAAGGACATCTTTAGCCATATGAGCTAAAATAGGGTAGCGCACCGAACATGTTCTCCAATAAGATATAATATCAATATCGGAAGATCGAGGGATAAGTGGCTCCTCATAATACATGTCTATTTCAGATTTCGTAGCCATGCTTGATTGCTCCATATAAAAACTATCAAAATCCTATACCAAAATAAATAACAAACAACGATAAATAACATAATAAATAAAGAATTAAATTATTATAAATAAAATAAAATAAAATAAAAAAATCAGATTATAAAAGTTACCAAATTATTATAAAAATCAGATTATGACATATTACAACATGATAAATCAGATTATTAAAAAATCAGATTGAAAGTAAAAAATCAGAATACAAGTTTACAGCATGATTAATTGTAAAATCAGATTATTAATAAAAACTATATAATCAGATTTAAAAAAAGAAAAAAAAATTACGACATAATACATAAAATCAGATTAAAAAATACACAAAACAGATAAAGGGAACAAGTGTTTACAATTTACCATCATAAAATCATCACAAGTTTCCTTCACAGCCTCGGAAGCATTAGTTTTGAGATTAGCATTGCTTGATGAGGAATAAGTTGATGCATAAAAATCGTACAACCCCCTTATAGCATCCTTAACCTTGGAGAACTCAAGCTCATATTCAAAACCATCACCATAGATCATCTTGTAACTCCATTGCACATAATGAATCTTATACCGTGGATCCAACACCAAAGCAACAGCAGGAAGAGTACTAAATTCAGACCAATATTTCCAAATTTCTCAAGCATTTTATTGGCCATTTTTTGCATAAAGAGATCCGAACTTCTCATTTCATCCTTTAACAACAACCTCACCTTCAAGACATTTATAAAATAGAGATTGGAAGTAGGATATTTGGTCCCGAAAAAAGCAAGTGTGACATCATGAAAAACTTTCAAAAACTTGCATATTTTCTCTACTCTACCCCATTCTTCCAAAGAAGGACAATGAATATAGTTTGCATCAACTAGTGAATTAAATCTTTTATGAAATACATACAAAGCACTATCAAGCATCATGTAAGTGGAATTACATCTAGTAGGAACATCTTGTTGTAAAGTTCTACTAGATTGAAGTTTAACATGTGCAACACAACCTAAAAATCTTTGTTTCCTAGCTTGAGAACTCTTACAATACTTAACACTCTCTCTAATCTTACACACAGCAACATCAATCTCTTTTAAACCATCTTGAACAACTAAATTAAGAATGTGAGCACAACACCTAACATGAAAAAAATCCCCACCACAAATCAAGTCAAGTTCCCCTTTAAGATTTTCAGCAAAAACATCATTAGAAGAAGCATTATCTAATGTAATTGAAAAAATATATTTTTGAATGCCCCATTCCTTTAACAAACCATACACATGATCACACAAATGAATTCCCGTATGGGGAGGAGCAATGTAAGAGAAGTTCAAGATCCTTTTTTGCAAACACCAATGCTTATCAACATAATGAGCAGTTAGTGAAATGTAACCATCATCCAACAATCAGAAGCCAATGAAATTCTACTAGAACTAGAGCCCAACACGGCTTTCAATGTCTCTTTTTCCCTCCTATACATCTTAAGCACATCAGATTTGATAGTGTTTCGAGTGACAGCCTTAAAATCAGGATGCAAGTAATTGAAACATCTCCTAACACCCTTATATTCTGCAAACTGAAATGGCAAACCATGCTCCACAATTGCAAGAGCCAATATTTCACGAAAATAATCAACATCAAATTCAGGCAATCTATTCCCTAAACCAGAAGATGTTTTCTCTGAAATCATTTGACCAACATGCCTATAAGACCTTTGTTTGCAATTTTTAAGATGACGATGAAGATTTCCAGTTCCATTCTTACTATCACCATTAAAACACATACCACGCTTCTTACATTTGCACATCAGACTACCATTGTCATTAGGCTCATCTAAAAAATCAAAATGCACCCAAATATTGGAAGAAAGGCGACGTTGGCGCTTCTTACCAGTGAGCAAAACACGAGGTTTTTTATATTACACGTCAATTTAGGTCGAAATCTAGAATTGGATAAGTTTTTGACGATTGTGATCTACCCTATCATTTTCGCATCTTAATTTATATCAATAATGCACTCATCATTCCCTTATACATGCTATATATATTAGTATATCGGACTTTTCCCCAAAGTGAGCTTCTTTGTAAAAGAATTTTGCAAATTGGTTGCGTGGCAAAACTAAGCTTTCAGGGTAAAACGCTGTCTCGGACAGAGTATTATGCCCTGGTTTTTTTTTTTAAAAAAAAATCAATTTGTAAAACGATGTCTGGGACAGCGTTTTACCTATTGACTTTTTTTTAAAAAAAAATTCTTATTTTTTGATTTTTTTTTTGTTAAAAAAATATCAAATGCATATAAGACGCTGTCTGGGACAGCGTTTTATGTACAAAATTTTTGTTGCACATAAAACGCTATCTGAGACAGCGTTTTATGTACAAATTTTTTGTTGTACATAAAACGCTGTCTGAGACAGCGGTTTATGTACAACAAAAAAATTTGTACATAGAACGCTGTCTCAGACAGCGGTTTTCTGCTGGAGTGCAATACCAGCAGCCAGCAGGGTTTCTTCTCTAATTTCTGCCCCATTTCTGCCCCCAACACACCACCCCCAGCCTTCAATAAGCCACCACCCTCAACCACCACCCCCACCACCAACCCCTACCGTCGACCAGCACCAACCACCACCTCCCGCCACTTTCGACCACCTTTATGCACTTCAAAACACTCCAACCACCCCCAAAAACACTACAACCACCTCCACCTCCACCACCAGCCCCAACCTTACCACCACCGTCGACCACCACCAACCACAACCAACAGCACTACAACCACCATGAACCACCGCATTAACCACCACGGGTCGTTGCTTCTACCCCGTTTCTCATTATAGAGCCCAAATGTCTGTTGTTATATATGTATTAGCCTAGAAGGATCTATTTTGACTGGAATAAGTCCAATTTGGACAAATAAGGAAATTAAACTTCAAACCACACACAGATTCATTCAAAAAACATTTATTATATTAATAATGTAAGTGATATATACATCATTCTAGAATATCCGGCTACAACAAATACAACAGATAATACTATCCCGATTCATTTATTCGGGGTAACGATTCTGTATCCTGTCTATCGTCCCTCCGTCTGACACGACGCTGCCTGTAATGAGTAATGGTGGTGAATGGGTCTTAGGGCGGTGGGGGAGTCTGCTGGCTGGACGATGGGTCCTCCTGGGTACCGGAGGGCACAGTATTGTGGATGAAGTAATCCTCTGCGTCTCGGGGTGACGTAGGATCACCTCCACCGCTACTCTGGCCGAGCTCGAACTGTGACATGGACGGAGTGGCCATCGTGACCGTCCCGCTGGTGGACGAGATGAGCGTGACCATATCACTGTAAGGTAGTGACGCCCATATCTCGCACCCGCTCGACCGGGGCTATAGTGGGTCCGTCTGCAAAGGAGACAGATAGTGCATCAACCATCGCCACCATATCCGCCGCCTACAGTAATCATCGATCAGTCAGTTGTATGATATATAAATTTAAAAATTGAGGATTGTTTCGGGGTTTTTTGATGTGTCCTGCAGGAGAGTTACAATTCTAAGAATGCCCTTCAACCGCCTGTACCTGCAAAACCACGAAGACTCCGGTTGGGTGGAGCTCCGCCTCCGATGATCAAGTCAGTGATGTACGGGAGGAAGAAAGTGCGTAAGAGAGTAGTTACTTCTCGCGTAATGGGAGAATTCCGCAATTAAGATTGCTCGGTTTTTGTGTAAGATGTATTTATGATGGTATTGAGTGTCAATTGAATGTAAGTGAATTCTTTTTGAAGGAATTGAATGCAATCGAATCCCCCATAAATGAGGACTCTCCCACTATTTATAGTGGGGAGAATTGGTCCCCCATTTAGGGTTCTTAGGACACGTGTCAGCAGGGGATTGGAGCCCTGCTGACCAATAGCAAAATGCCACGTGTCGCGCTGCCATTGGGCCACGTGGCTGGGGTAATTTTACCCCAAACATTTGCCCCTCTCAGGTGCTGACGTGGCAAGGTGCCACGTGGCACCTGAGAAGAGAGCTGACGGAATATTTTTTTTTTTTGAAAAACCCCTTCAAATTCTAACTGAAGGAAGAGGAAGAAACAGAAGGGGAAAGGTCGCGCCCCTTCGCCTTCCGGAGCAACCCCTATAAATAGGGGAGAAAGCACACGAGAGCTCATTTACCAACTTCGTGAAATTTCTTGAATTTTGAGAGCATCCGACATTTCAGAGCATCAGGTACTTGAAATTCAGAGCACACGGAGACTTTATTGTTTTAAGAGCAGCCGGTTTTCAGACTGCCTGTGCAGTTGCAAGCAAGCAAAAGTCTTTCAAGAGGGTACCTCAGAGAACCCAGCCGGTATTCAAACCGTCTATGTCTTCGCAAGCATCCCCAAGAAATTTCTTGAGGTTTTCAACCCTTTACTCTAGGTACCGTCTCTATTCTTTCTTGCTTTTCCATGTATTTCCGTTTGAGTCTTTTGCTTGCATTTTTGTTTACAAGTCCCATAGGTAGATGGACCCTTTATACCCATACCCGAACCATAGTTGTGAACTCAGCCGGTCAATTAATACGGCTGAGTCTAGAACTGGATCTGCCGCCTCTGATCTTTGGAATTTCCCCTTTGCAACGCCTGTATCGACCGACTCCGTGTCTGTGCAGGACACCATGGCCAGAATTAGGGGAACAACAATGGACCCCAATTATAGAGGCGGGGACTCGAACGAGTTATCGCCTGAAACTCGAGGACCAGACGGGAAAGTTAGAGAACCATACGGCGGTACCCCCGCCACCCCAAGCGATAGCATTCTAGGCTCCTACAACGAGGAGACCTCTCCGGCTGAGGAGGCTGAGCAGCCAGGAGCTTCCAATGATGCTTCCAACTCCCCAGCCGGTTCTGATGACGGACGAGTTGAAAGTAGTAGCTCTAGCTACTTAACCGTATCAGAGGATAGCGAGGAGGCAGAGAGGCCCTCGTGGCAAAGCCGAAACGACCCTCTCATGATCGCCGTCTCCCTAAAGGACCGTGCCCTCATGCGGTCTTCCCTTCTAGACTTCATTACCAGGCGGCCGCTTGGTGAAGGGTACAGGATGACCGTGCCGGGGGAGTTCGGGACGGTTGTATGGGAAGATGACCAGCCCAACGCTAACAGCTGGTTTGGATGCTACGAGGCGGCTTTCCTAGCCGGCGTCCACTTCCCCCTTCACAACACAATCAGGGCCATACTTAGGGGGTACGGCCTTGGCATTTGGCAGCTCACCCCAAATTCTTGGGTGAACATTTGGGGTACATCGCCGCCTGCGAGATGCAGGGTCTCAACCCAGGCTGGGAGGCGTTTGCCCATATGCACTATTTGAGCCGGAGCCTAGGCGGCTGGAGGGCCTGGTATACCTTGACTACTCACCCCAAATATATGATGACCTTGGACAAACCGTCCAAGTGGTCAGACTGGAAGAACCGGTTCTACCTTGTCAAAGCTCCGTCTGAAGAGGAGAACAAGGAATACCGGACCTACAACCGGAAGCCAGAGCTTTTGGGGCAAAAGTGCCGGCTGCCCCCTGTCCCTGATACCGACCGGGTGGCCATTCTGGACTCGGGTTTCTTCGAACTGACCTCTACCTCTCTCACATCCGGAGAGATAATAAGGGTACCCAAGAACTGGGTGCCCAAACACGAATTCTTCAAGGACAAGTGTTTCTTGTCCGCCTGCGGGCTTAGCAAAATGTGGAAAACCAAAGGTTAAGAACCCTAGCCGGTTAATTTGGTTGTCGGCTGCCCTTTTTCTCTTTTTTGCAATATAAAATTCATATTTCTGACCGGATGTATTTTCGTTTTGCAGAAGAAGCTAAGAAGATGCTACCTTCCGCCAAGACACCCGCAAGGAAGGCTTCAGATATCCGCAAGGAAAATCTGGAGAAGAAACTTGCCGCTCAGGCGGCTAAGAAGGTTGGACCGCTTGACCTTCTCTATGTGCTTGGCTTTTTGATGTTGCTTTGGCTAGTTACTCATCTAACCGTTTGCGGTCTTGTTTCAGGATGGGGGTGTTATTCCCCGCTCCTTGCTGAAACAGATCCGGCCAAGGCCGTCTGTTGAAGAACCGGCACTCAAGGTGCCAAGAACTACTTCTACCGACCGGGCTACAACCGGCGGTAAATCAATAAAGACCCCAGGCGGGTCTAACACTGAGAAGGCCTTAGAGGCCACTCCAATAAGGACCGCAACCGGTCCATCTGCTTCAGGAAGCCAAAAGGCTTTCCAAAAAGGTACAAACCCCTTTGATCTCACATTGCTCGACATACCCATGCGGGTAAAATCGTACTCCTCTTCGCAGCCGCGAGATTCTCCGATCAGCCGGCTGTCCGTTGGTGGAGCGTACGCAGCATTCTCACCGTCTGTTTTTGGTGTAGATAACTCACCACGCTGGCCGGACGCTGCTCAATACGCCCGGGCCATGCTGAAAGCCGTCCCCCGGGACGAGAAGGAGGCGATTCCTGGAATCAATACCTTCAATGCCGACCGGGTTATGGTCGACCTGGCCGATGTAAGTTACTGAGTACCCACCCGGCATATAATTTGTATTAAACCCATCCGGTCCTTCAACTAATACCAGTTGTGTTGTTGTTGTAGGCACTGCTCCGCGTGGAAGGGCTTAATAAGGCCTACATCCGCAAACAGGAAGAGGTAAGAAGAGCCAAACGTTCTGCGGAAGACGCGCATAGCGTCGCTCATTATTCCATGATTGTGCATGACTTAGAAACAAAAGCTATAATCATGCAACAGGCGGATCAGGTCAAGTCCCTCCAAAAGGCCCTCTCGGAGCAAAAGCTCAAAATGGACAACCTCCAAGCGGCCCTGGATAACGTTGAAGAGGAGCTGAAAAAGCATGAAGAGCCCCTCAAGCGGCTCGACCAGGCGGAGAAGAGCAGCAAACGGCTGCAATTAGAGAATGACCGCCTGGTCAAAGAGGCTGCCGATGCTCAGCGCAATTTCCAGTCCACCCTAGAGGCTGATCAGAGCCGACTCATAGAGGAGAATGAGCAGGACTGCCAAAACCGAATGAAGAGGGCGTTCTCCATCATCCACCCGGGTGCAGACTACAACGTCTGGGAGCTCGCCTATAAGTACGCAGACCTGGCCATTCTGGCTGAAGAGGAGGGCCAGGCGGGGCCCGGACCGTATGAGCAATGGGTGGAAGCCGAGTTCCAGCGAATGCAGGCGGAAGCGGCTGCTTTGGAGACGACAGTCGAGGACGAGGATCCCGGCTCCGTTCCCAACACCGACCAAGCTCATCCGGAATAGGGCCAAGGCCAGGGCGACCGGGTAACAGTGAATGTAGAGTAGCAACGACCTCCCGGCCTGCGCGCCGTTCATTATCTTGTAATAGCGCCGGAAGGGTCGGACTACTTTGCTATTGTCTTCTACTTTGAGCATTAATATTTTCACCGGCTGTGCCGGTTCATCTTTTTGTAAACAATTTTAACATTTTCACCGGCTATGCCGGTTATTTCTGCTATATTTCAACCGGTTGGTCCGATTTTGAACGAATTTTCTTCTTTTCCTTTTTGCTGTTTTGAATGTCGCATCTTTCTTACTTTGATAATTTTACAAGGATAGCCAAGAAAACCCAGCCGGCATCACCGCCGTCTGTGTCTTCGCAAACTAGGCAAAGAAATTTGCGAGGGTAGGCAAAGAAATTCGCGAGGGTAGACAAGAGAACCCAGGCGGTACCATTACTGTCTAGGTCTTCGCAAACTAGGCAAAGAAATTTGTGAGGGTAGGCAAAGAAATTCGCGAGGGTAGACAAGAGAACCCAGGCGGGTCTTCGCAAGCAACTCTATTTTTTGCCTTGTGTAAACCATGAATGTTTTTCCGCATGATTTTTGAATGAATGTGTTTCCGCATGACTTGTTGGGGTTAGGGTAGGTCATTGCCCCTGGATAGGAGACTGGTATAGACGAGATGGTGCCAGGCGGCTATCCATATGCTATAGCGCAAATGCTAAAGTTTTAGCTAAGTGCTAGGTATCAACCGTTTGTAACTGTTGCCGGTTGGGTTTTCGCAAGAACACCCTTCATAGATTCTTGGCTCAACCCAAATGTTTGCCTGCCTGCCTTCTTTTAGTCAATTAGGCGGGACATTAGGTACCGGCTGTCTGTTTTGAGAACAACCTTAGGTACTCGATCCAAAGAGGGGGCCGGATGCATGTTTGGGAATGCTAACCCGCAATTCTTTGGTGCTATGAATCAATCAGGCGGTTAGGGCCGCCTGATTTTTGATCACTAGAACAATTTTCCACCCAAATGGGAGATGTTCTCTTCGATGAATTCACCCGAATGGGTGTCACCGGCTAGTTCATTAAATTTCCGGACCCGCTTGTGTTGGGCACAGGACTGGGCGCATGGGAAATAAGGGAGCCGCTTGTGTTAAGCACAAGACATGGCGCATGTAAGCACTATATGTAGTAAATCTTTCTCATTAATTATATAGAAATATACAAAAACTATACAATTTCTAGAAGTAGTACTTTTTGAGATTATCTACATTCCAAGTTCTAGGCAGCTTTCTACCGTCTGGGGTTTCCAGGCGGTATGTGCCGTCTCGTACTTCTTCAAATATCTGGTAGGGTCCCTCCCAATTTGGAGTCAGTTTGCCTTGTTCATTGGCCCTACCGGTTGCTTCCATTTTGCGAAGCACAAAATCTCCTACTTTTAGGGGCCGTTTGCGAACCCGCTTGTTGTAGGCTCGGGTCATTCTCAGGCGGTAAATCTCATGACGCAGAGCTGCGTTGCCCCTTCGCTCTGGGAGAGCATCCAGTGCAAGCCGCATGGCTTCCCAGTTGGCTGCCTCGTCATATAGCATGATGCGAAGCGTTGGCTCATAGTGTTCAATGGGGAGCACCGCCTTAGAGCCGTATGCCATGAGAAATGGGGTTTCACCGGTTGCCCCTTTTTTAGTGGTCCGGATGGCCCAAAGGACATGAGGTAGCTCCTCTGCCCATATTCCACCGGCTCTTTCCACCTTCTTCTTTATACCGTCTGAGATCAGCTTATTGAAGGCCTCAACTTGACCGTTTGCCTGAGGACGGCCAACGGATGCAAAACAATGGGAGATTCCTTGATCTCCCAACCAGCTCTTGAGGACAGGCGTTTCGAATTGAGGTCCATTATCAAAGACCATAGACATTGGAACCCCAAACCGGGTGATGACATTTCTCCAAATGAAGGAGATCACGTCTTTTGTTTTTATGCCTTTGACCGCCTCTGCTTCAACCCATTTGGTGAAGTAATCTACTGCCACCAAAATGTATCGGTGACCGCCAGATGCAGGCGTATACGGGCCCAAAATGTCCATGCCCCATTTTGCGAACGGAACTGGACTATGGATGGCTGTCAAGTCAGTTGCCGGTCGATGTATCAGCCGGGCGAACTTTTGGCACTTATCACACCGTTTCACCAAATCCATGGCGTCTTCCTCAAGAGTGGGCCAAAAATAACCCTGCCGTCTGGATCTTCTTGCCAAGGACCTGCCGCGTATGTGTGAGGCACAAAAACCCGCGTTCAGATCCTCTAGAACCTCTCTTCCCCTTTCAGGGGTTACACACTTTAGTAGCGGCTGTAGATAACCCTTCCGGAGAAGTTCTCCATGATGCATAACAAAACTCAGAGCACGCTTCTTGAGCGCCATTGCTTCAGGAGGGTCATCCGGTAGTGTACCGTCTGTCAAGTAAGCCCGGATGGGGTCCATCCAGGTGGCACTTCGGTCCAAGATACCTATGGGGTCATGATCGATGCTTCTTTTCTCAATGACTTCCCAAAAAACCGTTCTAGGTGCATCACAGGAGGCGGATGATGCCAACTTGGAAAGGGCATCCGCCTGATTATTCTCGGACCGGGGCACCTGACTTAGATGAAATTCGTCAAGTGACACGACCTCCTCTCTTACCGCCTGCAGATATTTGATCATAACCGGATGGGTTGCCTCGTAGTCACCATTGTACTGGCTAACAATCAATTGAGAGTCTGAGCAGGCGGCGATCTTTGTTGCCCCTGCTGCCTTACACATGCGTATACCGGCTAGCAGGGCTTCATACTCCGCCTCATTATTAGAGGCTTGGAATCGAGACCGTAGTGCATACTCAAGCTTATCCCCTTCCGGAGAATGACATATAACGCCTGCACCACAGCCGTTCACCGTAGAGCTACCGTCTACGAATAACTTCCAAACCTGATCAGGATTTTCCGGTTGCACCGGCCTAGTCATCTCGACAATGATGTCGGCAAACACCTGACCTTTCACTGCCCGCCTGGGTTCAAAAGTTATCTCAAGGCTCTGTATTTCAATAGCCCACTTGATCATTCTGCCGGATGACTCAATGGTGGTCATTGGGCGCTTGAGCGGCTGGTCTGTATATACAATCACCGGGTGAGCCAAAAAGTAAGGCTTTAACCGTTTGACTGCAACGAACAGGGCCAGCCCAAATTTTTCGATCATGGGATACCGAAGTTCAGCATTCTTAAGCACATGGCTGATGAAATACACCGGTAGCTGGTTACCGTCTCTCTCAGCGAGGAGAACGGCACTAAGGGCATGATCAGAGACGGCGAGGTACATGCAAAGGACCTCCTGGGGCAGGGGGATCACTAGCCTTGGCAACGAATGCAAATGTTGCTTTAGCTTCTGGAATGCCATTTCCGCCTCTTCACCCCACTCAAATCTGGACCTCTTCTGGATGGCCTGGAAGAAATAGAGGCACTTGTCACCTGACCGGCTGAGAAATCTTCCCAACGCCGCCAGGCAACCGGTCAATTTTTGGGCTTCCTTTACAGTGCGGGGAGACCGCATGTCAATGACCGCTTGTACTTTTTCTGGATTAGCCTCTATGCCCCTTTGATCGATCAAGAATCCGAGAAACTTCCCAGACTCAACACCAAATACACACTTCTTTGGGTTAAGCATTACCCGGTGCCGCCTGAGTGTGGTGAATGTTTCTCGGAGGTCCAGTAGGTGATCCGTCTGTAGCTTGGATTTGACTATCATGTCATCAATGTACGCCTCTACATTCCTGCCAATCTGATTGATGAAGACGGTATTTATCATCCGCTGGAATGTAGCCGGTGCATTCTTTAACCCAAACGGCATCACCTTGTAACAAAATAACCCCTGATCAGTGACGAAGGCCGTCTTCTCTTGATCTTTTTTCCATAGGGGTATTTGATGGAAACCTGAGTAGGCATCTATGAAACTCATCAGAGCATGACCGGCTGTAGAGTCGACCAGATTGTCGATCTTTGGAAGCGGGTAACTGTCCTTTGGGCATGCTCTGTTCAGATCTGTGTAGTCTATACACATCCGCCAGGTACCATTCGGCTTCTTCACGAGGACAACGTTTGCTACCCAATCCGGGTAGTAGCATTGCCGGATGAACCCAGCTTCTAGCAATTTTTTGACCTCAGCCGATGCCGCCTGAGATCTCTCTTCACCGTGATCCCTCTTTTTCTACTTGACCGGCTTCTTTTTAGGATCCACGGCAAGCTTGTGAACAGATAAATCCGGGCTGACTCTTGGCATCTCCTCCACTTCAAAAGCAAAGATGTCTTTGAATTCTCTTAGAAGTTGGAGCAGGTCTGCACCCAATCGTTCATAAGCTATCGTCCCAACCTTGACAGCTCTGTCAGGACGGTTGTTGTCGAGGACGACATCAATGCAGTCACCAGCCGGCTGAGGTTGTTGATCATCTGACCTTTCCCCGACTAGTGATTGCTATTTTTCGTGTTTGACGGGGTTCGTTTGGCCTGCCTTTCTTTTTTTATCGGCTGCCCTTGTAGCCGGGACTGCTGCATCGCAGTTATCAAGGTCTATGGGGTTGCCGACTCCGGCTGCCCCCATAGTAGGTTTGACGTCAGAGAGATAGCACTCCCTAGCCGTCCTCTGGTCCCCCTTAAGGGAACCGACTGTTCCATCATCCCTTTCAAATTTGACAAGCATGAGAGAAGGAACGATGACAGCCTTTGATTCATTGAGGGTTGGACGGCCAAAAATCATGTTGTAGGCGGCAAGCTCTTCTACAACCAGGAATTTGATTACCATGTGGCGTCCTTCCCCCTTTTCACCCAGCCGGATGGGAAGATCTATGCTCCCTACCGGATGCACTACACCTCCCCCAAACCCAACAAGCGGGTGGGGCGCCTGGTGCATGCTACTGGATTTGTACTTGAGCTTGGTCAAGCACTGATAGCTGATTAGGTCAGACGAGCTCCCGGTATCTATTAGGATCCGGCCAACTCTCTGATTGGCAACCTTGGATTCAATGACTATGGGGTCATCGTGAGGCCGTGTGACCTTGCCCCGGTCCTTTTCAGAGATAAGAACCTCAGGAAATATGTCTTTCGACACCTGGGTCTCCTCAACTGAGTTAACCAGCTTCCTGATGTTATCTTTGGTGCCCCGAATAGTGGGACCCCCGCCGGCAAAGCCGCCTGCTATTGTGAAGATAGTCTCTTCATTCGTTTCTGAATTTGCAAGAACAGCTTTAGCCGCCTGCCCTTTTTTGGTCAGGGTGTTGCCCTTGGCTTTGGGCAGATAAGACTTTAGAGCCCCTTCATCGGCCAGACGGTCTAATAGCCGCCTGAGGCTGTAGCAACCATTAGTGTCATGGCCAACATCCTCATGGTACTGGCAGTATTTGCTTTTGTCCCGGTTGCCTACGGGGCTTTTCATAACAGCCGGCTTGTCGAGAGACATCCGGTCCTTGATCTCCATGAGGATGGAGGAGCAGTCCTTTGTGAACTCGTACTTGGGGACGTACGGTTCAGATTTCCGTCTGAGCTTCTGAGCCGGCTGACCAGATCGGTCTGCCGCCCAGACCTCGTTTCTCTTCTTTTCTTCCTTTTTAGCCGGCTGTTGTTGTTGTTGCCGGCTGTCTCTTTTGTCAGATTTTTTGAAATCCGACGGCTGTTTTACAGCACAAAGCTCCGTCGCCTGTATGTAGGCTTCAGCTTCCATTAACGCCTCTTGGAGGGTGGCTACCCTTTTTCGGATGAGGTCAAACTTGAAAGTCGACCCATCCTTCAGACCTTTAAAGAAGTCTGTGTAAGAAACCTCATCAGACAATCCTTGAATCTGAATTCTCATTAGATTGAACCGCCTGACATACGACCGGAGTCCTTCTCTGTCACCCTGCTGTATTGCCCCCAGATCGAGGCTTGTCTTTTTAGCCGGGATGTTCATTGAGAAGTTTGACGTAAACAAATACGCCAAGGTCTTCTAGCTATTGATGCAGCCGGCTGGTAAGTTACCAAACCACCGTTGGGCAATGCCCTTCAAGGTAGCCGGGAAGCATCGGCACCAGACGACATCATCCAACCCCTGTAGGTACATGAGGTTGGAATAAGCCATTAAATGATCTTCTGGGTTGGAGGTACCATCATAGGCCCCTACCAACACGTTTTTGATCTTGGCCGGCTGTGCCGCCTGGGTTATCTCAGGGGAGAACGCCGAGGGCTGTTCTCCCAGGTTTAGCAGGCGCTGCTGCCAATCCATGAGTTGGAACGACTGCTGCACATTTCTGCCAAACGGACCCGTTTGGGTAAAAGGGGATCCACCCAGCCCATTTGGCGAACCGAACAGACCAGGTTGGATCACTTTGGGTCCAGGCCGGGCGGATGGTTCGCCCGTCTGACTCCCTAGACTTGTTCCCGCACGCCTGTTAGAGGTGTCACGGAAACTATCTGGAAAGGTCGACGTTGAAGCCGACGCGGACGCCAGACTTCTCTTTTCTTGGAGAAACGTCCGGGCGTCAAATAATATCTTTTTTGAACCATACGGCTGCAGATGCCGGATGGGTTTTCTGGGTTTTGCTTGCGGGAAGCGGAGCCGGTTTTGATTGAACTTGAGGCCCTCCCCCTCCTTCGGCTTTGGATGAAGGGTAGGGACCCGGTCTTTAATAGCCTTCTTGCTAGAAGAAGGCTTCTTGGCCGGCTGACTCTTCTTGGGAGTAGCTGACCGGATGAGGTTCTGGATCTCGCCCTTGAAACTATTCATGAAAGTCATGAGTTCGTTCCTGGTGACGGGAGCAGAGCCCTCTGCCGCCTGGGCAGCCCCAACCGTGTTGCCGGCTGGGTTGCTTGGAGCAGCTTGGATGTTTTCCCGTTCCTTCTTATCCTTGGAACGGGTGTGCTTTGTTCTGAAGGACCCGTCTGGGGCCACATAGGTGTTGAGGTCGTACTCATCATCGCTTTCATGGTCCGTATGGACCTCAGGCTCAGCCGATGGCCGCCTGTCCTGACCCGGTGGTACAGGGTTAGAAGCCATCTCAGAATTAATCTCCCCACAGACAGCGCCAAATGTTTCGGGGTTTTTTTATGTGTCCTGCGGGAGAGTTACAATTCCAAGAATGCCCTTCAACCGCCTGTACCTGCAAAACCACGAAGACTCCGGTTGGGTGGAGCTCCGCCTCCGATGATCAAGTCAGTGATGTACGGGAGGAAGAAAGTGCGTAAGAGAGTAGTTACTTCTCGCGTAATGGGAGAATTCCGCAATTAAGATTGCTCGATTTTTGTGTAAGATGTATTTATGATGGTATTGAGTGCCAATTGAATGTAAGTGAATTCTTTTTGAAGGAATTGAATGCAATCGAATCCCCCATAAATGAGGACTCTCCCACTATTTATAGTGAGGAGAATTGGTCCCCCATTTAGGGTTCTTAGGACACGTGTCAGCAGGGGATTGGAGCCCTGCTGACCAATAGCAAAATGCCACGTGTCGCGCTACCATTGGGCCACGTGGCTGGGGTAATTTTACCCCAAACAAGGACAATAAGTAGAATAAAAGAAACTCACATATCCGCTAATGATGTCATATGCTAGATGGTAATGTGTGGATGGTGGTGTGTAGCTGGGTTGATGAAACGTCGTGTAATACGCTTGTACCACACCATGTACGGATCGTGAGGATCCATAACGCCCTGCATCGGATCACCTCCAACGACGAACTCCAACCGTTGCTTCCATTAGGGGTGAGCACAGATCGGAAATCCGATCCAAAATTGGGTTTCGGATCGGATATCCGTATTCGAAATTTTCGGATCGGATATCCGTATCCGAAATTTTCGAATCGGATATCCGTATCCGAAATTTTCGGATCGGATATATCGGATATCCAGTATCCGATTCTTTTTATTAATAATTTAATATCAATCATTTTATACTAAATTTAGCTCTTAAAAGGAAAATTACTTTTTTAAAAAGACAAAATCATATGCATATTTTAGTTATTTTTCTATTATACAACCTGAATAAATTCCAAAATTAAATAACATGAATAACTTAAGTAATTATACAACCTGAACAAACCAAAGTGATTGATTTGAAATTTTGAATAACCTGTGAACAAACTCACAAAGTGACTAAAAAAACTTGAAGTCCAACTAATTATAACATATTACAATATAAGGAAATTTTAGAGAACTTGCATACTAATTGTCACATTACAAAACAAAGAAATGTTCAAAGTCCGTAAATCCCAAAGCTGGATTGTTGATTCACTAATTAATGTAACAGAATTCACATCATAAGGAATTAAGGATCCCATGCTCCACCAGTTTGGTAATGAAGGCATGAAGCACACCAGTTGATTCCTGTGATTGTACCTAGAAAACACAGGAACATTCAAATAAAGAATTAGACAATTAGATCTAATACTTTTTAGATTTCAAGAATTATACACACGAATCAGCTATTTGAAGTAAAGAAACTTAATCAACCAACTTCACTGAAAACCCAAATACATGACTTGTTTTTCTTCTTTAGTATACTATACTTTAGTAAATAAAAGGTTCAAACTCCAAAGTATTCACAGCAGAAGCTTGATATACAACATATGACAACTTCAATGCCATTATTCATGACCATATCATACAATTTTGCAGCCTTCACAGAGTCATATTGATCATTAATAGCCCACTTTACATAATGCATTTTGCGTCTAGGATCAAGCACAACAGCAACATACAACATCAAGTTAATGTTATCCACATTTTCCCAATATTTTTCATGTTTTTTCTTCATACCATGGGCCATTAACATCTCACCACTATCAACACTTTCACACTTTTTTTTTATCATTTTCCAAATTGTCACAAGTTCAAGCAAATACACATTAGTAGTAGCATACAAAGATCCAGAAAGTCTCAAAGTAGCATCATAAAATATCTTAAGAAAGGGAAGCAAAGAAGCAACACGATCCCAATCAATATCGGTAGGAACACCAGAAAGTTGTGTTAGTTCAGCAAGAAATTTACCACCATCTGAATTTTCCAACAAATCAAAAGCTTTTCGATAAACTATAGCATATTCTAACATCAAATAAGTGGAGTTCCACCTAGTTTCAACATCCAAACAAAGTTGACGTTTTGATTCAATTTGTTCTTGATTAACACAATTTCGAAACTTTTGCAATCTAGCAGGGGAAGATCTAACAAATCTCACAGCATTACGTATCCTTTTTATTGATTCATCACATTCTTTCAAACCTTCCCTCACTGTTAAATTAAGAAGGTGGGCTGCACATCGCATATGCACAAATTTACCATCTAAAATAGTCCCATCTTTCCATCTTTGCAACCTCCTCCTCAAATATTGAACCCCTAAATCATTTGAACTTGCATTGTCTACGGTAATGGTCATTACCTTGGTGATACCCCACTGAAGAAAACACTTTTCAACCGATTTGCCAATAGCCTCACCGGAATGGCCACTAATTGGACAAAAATTTAAAATTTTTTTGTGCAAATTCCAATTATGATCAATAAAATGGGCTGTTAAACACATGAAAGACAAATTTTGACAAGAGGTCCATGTATCGGTAGTGAGACAAATACGAGAAGAACACTTGCTAAAGTAGCTTTTCAGATTTTTTTTTTCCATCCAAAAACACACGATAACAATCTCTAGCAATTGTGAAACGAGAGGGAATAATGAAATTTGGTTGAACAACAGACATAAAATGGCGAAAACCCTCACGCTCAGAAAACCTAAATGGCAATTCATCCATTATTATCATTTTAGCAAAAGCTTTTCTACCATCCTCCTGCCTAAACTTCCAAAATTCTAATTTCCCTTTCTTTTCACATTTTTTATTATCACCAATACTATCTACTAAAGTTTGTTGACTTTGTGCATTAGAAAAAGCAAGAAGCCTTTGTGATTGCTCAATATTAGGGGGATAATCCTTACACCTTGCAAGATGATTTTTCATAACACTTGTACCACTTTTAGAGTCACCACAAACATCAACATGACAATACAAACATTTTGATCTTTTATCCCCATCTTTTTTTATCAACTCAAAATGATCCCAAAGCCAAGACCTTTTTTTCTTACCTTTATTTTCAGCTCCTACATCATCACTAGTCCCACTTGAAGGTCTTTTTGCTGAAACTGTTGGTGGATTTTGATCTCTAACAGGCTCGGCAGCAGCAGCAGCAGCACTTGAAGCCAAGGGATCCTCACTTGACGGGTTAGTTGGGGCAGCACTTTCAGCAGTAATATCATGATCATCCATTATCTACAACACAACATTAACATTTGTATCAATAAAAAATTTATCAAATATAAAACAAAATTACTGCAATTCCACTCCAAGTTGCATATAATCATATATAAACAAGCAAATAATGACAGCAGGCCATCTATGTAAGGGAATGCAGAAAGAGAGAGCATAAAAGACAAACAGGAGACAAATAAAAGTTGATGCTTCAAACTTGCAAGATGGAAATCAGTATGTTCATAAACCTCACAGCGGGGAGCAACACAAAAACAAAGTTCAGCTATACATGGGGAATGAGAGGCTAGTAGAGAAACTACATAAGTTCAAAGAAACAGAAAACTAAACAGAAAATCAAGTGTAGTAGTTGCATATAATCATATATAACCAAGCAAATAATAACGGCAGGTCATCTATGTAAGGGAATGCAGAAAGAGAGAGCATAAAAGACAAACAGTAGACAAATAAAAGTTGATGCTTCAAACTTACAAGATGGACATTAGTATGCTCATAAACCTCACAGAGGGGAGCAACACAAAAACTAAGTTCAGCTATACATGGGGAATGAGAGGCTAGTTTCTCTACTAAGTTCAGCAACACAAAAACTAAACAGAAAATTAAACGGCCAATTTAACAAAAACAGAAAATTTAAATTGAAATTTAAACGGCCAATTTAACCCCGTTCAACACACCACATTATGTTCAAGTGTTCAAGTAAAATACAAAAAACAAAAAACTCACCAAAAGTAAAATACAGAAGACCTCCAATGGCGAAGAGCACGAGGTTTAAGTGTTCAACCTACAACAAAAAAATAAACAGAAAATTTAACAAGAAATTAAACAGAAAATAAACAAGAAGTTAAACAAAACGTCAAAACCCACCCCAACAATTCAACATACAACAAAAAATATACAGAAAATTAAACAAAAAAAATAAAACGAACCCCATTCAAACAATATGACATTTATATTTGTTGACTTAAAAATGAAAAACAAAAAACTCACCAAAAATTAAAAATAGAGGACCTTCAATGGCGGAGAGCAAGAGGTTGAATGGAGCTTCAAGCCTTCAACGACCAATTTCAAAAAATAAAAACCCTAGAAATTCAGAAATTTCAATTTATGTAAGGGATTTGAACTTTTGAAGTGAGATCTGAGAGCCTTGAGAGTTTGAGAGGAGAGAGCCACAGATTCAGAGAACGAGAAGAGAGCCAGAGAGAGATAGAGGAGAGAGAGAGAGAGAGAGAGAGAGAGAGAGGCGTGACTGCGTTTGAGATAGAGGAGTGTTTGGGGAATTAGGTCAATTAGGGTTCGAGAATATTCATTTTGCATATATTTTTTTTTAGAAAATTCGAGAAATAAAAAAGGAAAAATAAGTAAATTTCGGATATTTGGATCGGATATCCGAAATCCGATCTGGATTTGTCGGATATTCGGATATCCGATATCCGACTTTTTTTCGGATATCGGATATCCGAAATCCAAAATTTGGATATCCGATATCCGAAAAATTCGGATCGGATATCCGATATCCGAAAAATTCGGATCGGATATCCATAATTTTCGGATCGGATGCGGATCGGATCATCGGATTTTCGGATCTTCAGATAGTTTTGCTCAGCCCTAGCTGCCATAGCTCAAGGAAACACCAATGCTCCAGTGCCCAGTTTGTCTCCCCCTTTCCCCGACGGTCAATGTCGTGAAGGCATACACTAGTGTCAGACTGCTAGGGGATAGGCTGGCGTAGTCCAAACTGTCACATGACACGGTCTGGTAGATGACTCTCCACAACCTCGAAACAGATCAGGGGGACCCTGGCACGCCACTCTGCCTAATGGTCCAGCAGATGTGCGTGCATGGCATCTACCAAGTCAGGTAAATACGGATCCCATGTCATCTGCAATAACACAACAACAGTAATATCATGAATAAGTTAGTCCAAAAACAGTATACACAGTACATAAATGTTTACAAGTATCTTTTAAGTTACCACCTGATCCTTGGTGAGTCGGTCAAGGGCGTCTCGGTAGTACGGAAGACCCCTCGCCGCATGCACATGTGTGAGTCTGGGGACCACCCACCTATGGCAACAAATTGTTTTAGTTTGTCATTCAGCAAAATGAAACCGTATGGGGGCAAAAAAGAATAACAAATGTTACAAACCTGCAACCGTACGCCTCATCAGGTGTAGGGAGCGGTGGAGCGATGTACGCCTAGTACTACTCGTCCCGGTCCTACTGCCCCCGACGATGTATAGCAGGCCTACCTGGTCTGCCTACATGGATGTGCTCCCAAGCCCATAACTGTAATACCAAAATACAAAACTATGTTAAGTATAACGTAAGTCATTGCCAAACTAGCTTGTGGATAATAAGGTGGGTTACCTGAAGCACAATCAGAGGTCCTCCGATCTCGACTAAACCACGGTGGGGGGCTCTACACAAGTGGCGATACAACGTCGCCAAACAGGCACTACCCCAGCTGTATCCACGGATATGATCCCAATCGTGGTCTAACAGCTGTAGGTAAATAAGCTGGATATGGCTCCCGCTCTTGTTGCCGAACAACACGCCCGATATGAGCAGGAGCAAGTATGCTCGAACGTGTCTCTGAACCGTGGCGTCATCAGCGTCCGCATGTAGGGCACGGAAAGTATCGCGTATCCAGCCGGTCCTCAACTCGGAGCCCCTAATCTCGTTGGGACCCGGCTGAACCCCGAGAACTCGGGCTACCAAACCAACTGGATCGACTAACGCATGTCCTATCACCGCAGTCCCATGTATATGAAGGCGCGTGAGTATTGCGACGTCCCGCAACGTAACGGTCGCCTCTCCAACAAGTAGGTGGAAGGAGTGCGTCTCCTGTCTCCATCTCTCCACTAGCGCAGTGACAAGCGCTCGATCGATCTCTTTGAACGATATCCGATGAGTACCACCAAAGCCAGCGTACTCAACGTACGCAATAATGCGTGGATCGACAACCCAGACGGCCATAACCCTGGTAGTGTAGTGCCTGCAAACCAGCATCTTCGCTACATCAACCTGAAAAATCATTGTACAACGGTAATTAATATTAGATAGTACATCAATGTATCAAACAAAAGTACATGAAATAACGGGTGAAATATTACCGTCTGATCCCATATGTCGACGCTCCGATGTTTGTCCTGTAGTGTCAAGACAGAAGCGTCAACAGGTCCGGGTGTCCTATCTTCTTCGTCCATGATATCTGCTCATTGAAAACGTTATATACCAAATACCAACGCAATTAAACATAAGCTGGATGAGTTGATTAGCAATTAAACATAAACTGGACGAGTTAATGTTTAGTTCAACATTCCTTGGGTTTGAACCAATACTACTATGAACCTCGTTCATCAAATCATTGAAAGTCATGTTCGGTTCAAGTGTTAGTGGTTCCATATTTCCTCCACTATACTCGACACGGGGTCCATCAAACAGAATTTCACCTCCTCACTGGCATAACAAAACTACATTTTGTGCAGCCATATTCTACATAACCAAAACACATTTTAGGATAATTGAAATCTAGAGCGAGGTTAAAAAGGTTGCCCACAAACTACGCATTAACTCCATTTATAAACTCTTAGTTTAGGTTGAAATGCAAAACGATTACTAACAAACTAATATTATAAATATTACACTAATATGAATTGATAGATAAATTATCAATAATGAAATAAGAGTCTTCTCACCAATAATCTATACTAATCAACAATTATATTTCACATATTACCATCAATATTTTCAACAATTTCCCATATATGTACCACATTACCATCAGCAATTTCAACAATTTCATGAACAATTTCATCAACAATGTATTCACATTACCATCAATAATTATCAACAATTTACCACGTTTTCATTAATAATTAGCAACAATTTGATACAATTTACATTAATTAACTACAATTAAGAGCAATTACACTAATTTAAATTTAGGGTTTACCACAAAATTGAGTGAGTGAGTGAGAGAAAGAGGGGCAGCAGCACAAATGGCGTCAGCAACGTTGGCGGCAGCGGCAGCAACAGTGGCAGTGGTTGAGTGTGAAAGTGTCCATTAGTGAGAGGGAGTGATACTATGAGAGTGAAATTTGAGGGTGAGTGAAGTGAAAATCCTGCGACAAAACATGAAAATACTTACCTAAGAAACGCTGACTGAGGCAGCGTTTCATTTAGAAAAAAAAAATACTATAAACGTTGTCTCAGTCAGCGTTTTATGTGCTATTGAACTTTTTTTTTTGTTTTAATTTAAAAAAATCGGAATTTACAAAAAAAAAAAAATTTTAAAAAGTGAACAACTAAAAACGCTGTTCGAGACAGCGTTCTATACTTAAATTTTTTTTTTAAAAAAAAATCAGGGCATAAAATAGCGTTTTATTCCAAAAGCATAGTTTGATAAATAGTTTTTTCATGCAACCTCTTTGCAAATTATTTTGCCAAATAAGCTTAATTTGGAAAAAATCCCACCCCATAAGCGTGGTACAACACATTGTCAAATTCTACCATACGTAGTAGAAGATTAGTCATTCCCGTTGTTGTCGTCGTGACCATATGTTAGACGATAAGCTACGGCATCCTAGAGGACAAATCTTTGTCAAAGTTCCAGAAGATTATAAAATCAAAGGATCAGAGATGGTAGTTCTAGAAGATTATGATTTTCCGTGGTGGAATCTATGAAGAGACATTCGAGAAAAATAAACACAAGGTGTTAAAGGCCCTGTTTAGTAATTAGCTATTAGCTGATTGATATAATTTATTTTATTAATTGGTTTGACTAGCTGGTTATATTAACTAATTTGGCTAACTGGTAGTGTAAAAGTGTTTGGTAAATAGTTGTTTATTGTTAGCCGTTTCAGTGTATTTAATACCCAAAAAGCTAATTGTTCAATAAGTTAATTTCAAAATACTCTTGTAATAAGTTTTTTCTAATAGAGCTTTTTGAGCTAAATAACTCTTTTAATAAGCTATTTACCAAACACCCAAATTAGTTTTTTAAAATGGTCAAATCTCTAATAGTGTTTAATAAGCTAAAAGCTTTCCAAAAACCTCTTTACCAAACAAGGCCAAAATTAAAGAATAAAATCTAGGGAACTAGAATTTTGTAAAATAGGTCGTTTTAAATTTTATACTGTGACCAAATTGTCAAAACCTTTTCTTCTAATGACCAAGCTAAAGGTATTTTGATTTGGTACTTCCGGCTCAAGATCTCTACAAGAATGTAAATTTTTTAATCAATATTTCTGTATTTCATCATGAATGTGTTTTACTATGTTAAACATTAGTTTGACCTAATATCTCTTACAACATTAAGTGATTGTTTGGTTGATCATATGAAATACAATTTCCTGAATTTCTTCTAAATTTAATCTATCGTAAATGTTCATTTTAGATAAACTTCAACCTTATTTGTACAATGATTAATTTTTGAATTATAATAACTAAAACTAAAGATAAATTATCAATTTGATTATGGAATTGAAACGTTAATTTTCAAATTAATATAATATTACTTATTTCGTTAATTAAAATTGTTATTCGATAAATTTTGATTATGAAATGTAATATATCGTATATATTCATTTTAGGTGAAATTCGTGTTCATTTGTAGAAGGAATAGTATTCAAATTATAAATTACTAAAATTAAAGATATATCAATTTGATTTATGGAATTAAAACATCAATTATCAATTAATATTACTTATTTTGTTAATTAAAACTGTTATTTGGTGAAATTTTTGATAGTAAATTTAAGCTATAGTAAATGTTCATTTTAAATGGATTCATGTTCATTTGTAGAAAAAATAATATTCAAATAATAATAACTAAAATTAAAGACAAATTGTCAATTTGATTAATGGAATTGAAGTATCAATTATTAATAAACATTACTTATTTCTTTAATTAAAACTGTTATTCGGTGAATTTTGGCTAGTAAATTGAATTCATCATAAATGTTCATTTTAGATGGATTTTATGTTCATTTATGATCATTTTCATATTAATATATGTTTAGTTAAATTTGATACATGTTCATTCTATTTACACTATATGTTCATTCTCATATTAAAAGATATTCATTTGAAATTTAATACTCATATTGAAAGATGTTCATTTGCAATCTAATAAATTATTCATTATTCTCATATATAAACATGTTCATTTACTTTAATACTTATTCACTCACATTAAAAGATATTTGTTTAAATTTTAATACTTGTTTGTTATCATATTGAAAAATGTTCAATTAAATCTTAATATTTGTTCATTCTAGTATTGAAAGATGTTCATTTGACTTTTAATACTTGTTCATTTTCATGTTAAAAGATGTTCATTTAGATTTTAATACTTGTTTATTCTCATACTGAAATATGTTCATTTTCTAACAATGTGTTCAAATTTGTATTCGTAAATCTTTATTTATTAATCTTGTTTTGTTTATAGTGTGTTTTGATTGTTACTAACATTTTCTTTTAAAAAAATTGATATCTTATTACACAAGATAATGAATTAAAAAGTTGAAGACGATGATGTATATATTGAAAAAAAGATATTTTCTCCGTTCATTTTTAGTGGACACCTTTCTTTTATCACGCTTGACAATGCACAATTATGACGATTAATATCTCTAATTGTCAAAATTATAAAATTATAAAAATTATATATTAATAAAATATACATTGGGGCGATTCAAACAAGATCACATGGCTATGTTTTATCGTAGCTATAAATCACAAAAACTAGTCAAAGTATAGTTTGTGAATAGTACAAAAGTCAAATGGTGTCAATTAAAAAAAACGGAGGAAATATGTATCAAGTAAACCACACAAACATTATAAAAGTAGAAGGGGTACAGCTGTACAACAAGGAGCAAGGATGATTCTGTACACCTTTTATTTATACTAAATGTAATAAATCAAAAGACGATGTTCATTTTGTAAAACACATACAAAGTATATGATGTTTACATTTTTTAAATTTAAGATTTTCATTTTTTTTCTTTTTCTTATAGCTTTTATTCTTATTTTTAAATTAAGCGTATCTACATTTGAAAAGTTAAAAAAGTTTCCTTTTATGCTTAAAAAACAATGAGTATGTGTTAATTTAAAATAATATGTATTATAGTTGTAATTGAATTACTTTTATTTTATATTAAAAGATATATTTTCAAACAAAGTTTATTAAATAAACTAAATGATAAGACAAATAAACTAAATAATAAGACAAATTAATAAATAAATAAATAAATAAACTGTCTAAAAACAAAAATGAAAAAATATAATAATTTGAATATAGCACGTGGTATTAACATGATTAAACATTTAATGATACAAAATTAAACATTTACATATACAAAATTAAACATTTACATATACAAAAATGACATTTTATATGTGATCCGAAACAGAAAAAGTATAAGATGATGTCATTATAAAGGACTACATAAGGGTAGGCAAAAATTTGTAGGCCCAAGGAGGTTTCATATTAAAACCAATTAGTGATAATAGGAGTAACTCCTCTACTATGAGTTTCAACAGATTGATCCCCCAACCTCAAGGTTGGAAGGTGTAATCTTTCTCACTAATCAACTTTAGCTTGGTATAAAATATATTTAATTAAGACATAATTATTAATTTATTTATAGTATAATTAAGAAGAGGCCGACATACCAATTGGATGAACTGATGACGGTTGATTTTTTTATTAAGAGACGATGTGTGCATTATTGATAATATACGGAGTAATACCCAATTAGAAGGGGGGCATGTGGGATTGAAGTCTAGAAAACTTTGATTAAACCAAAATTATTAATATAGTGTGCAGTAGAGTAGAGGTGACATAATAATGATAATGGTCGGAGAAAAGGAATAAAAAGATTCAGACTAAATCTCCGATATTTGGCAACTTGCATGTTATATGCTTCTAATTCTATGTCGAAAGTCGGTGTCTAGGAAAGCAATGTATATAAACTACTATTTCAATTTGCCTCTTCAATAGTGCGTGTGTAAAAGTCCAAACTACTAGAGTTATTCATATATTAATATATTATAACTATAAGTCATATTTTCTTAGATCTAGATTCAATCCTCACAAGTCACGACATTGGTTATAATTTTTTAAGGAAATAATTGCATGTACATAGGATCAAATTTCTTTGCTCGATTTTAGAAGCATACGTACATATATGTGTACAACAATAATACGTGTGAAAAATACATACTCATTCAATTTCTTTATTTTGGTAAATGGTTTTAGATGAGAACTTACACTCCGTATCTTTGTAGTGTGGATAGTTGACTCCGGTATAAATACTTATTTTAATAGAAAAATAGATATTATGAGTATATTGCTATGTTTTAGTTACAACGTTAAGTATTTCATGCTTGATAAAGGAATGTGTGTGAATAATGAATAAGTTCCGACATTGTGATTAAAATAAAAGATTCTGAACAAAGAAAGTACAAGAGATAATCGGTGGAACTACCAAACATCCCAAATTACTAGCAGTATTCCCTATTTGGAGTGTCCTAATACACTTATCCTGCGGAATACTAGTATTTTGTTTTAAAAAATATTTTTTCCTTTCTACAAAATAGGATAGATTATAATGGGATCGAGGAAATATTAAGTTTCATAAAGGACAAAATTGATGAGACCAAAATATTCATTGTGTCTTCATTCTAGAAGTACTGATGAGGTAAAAACATATCCTCTTGTAGTATAAAACATTTCCTCCACATCTTACTTTACTTACAACTTACCCCTAACTTAATTGATGTGAGGAATTTAATTTAATCTAATTCAAAGTACAGTAACACCTAATTTATCCACATCAACTATATATATATATTTTTTTAATTTTAGCTTAATCAGCAATTTTGTACATAATCAAAACTAACTAGATGCTTAATAAATTCTACCAGCACTGATCAGTCTCCCAAGTGCGGCGAGTATAACCGGAAAAACCCGAAGTCGATGTCGTTCCGCCACCGTATCTGGTACCGGACGACATCGAACAATAAGTAGGGGAGTAACTCAAACGACGGCCTTGAAGCCACATCATCCGATCATAATCAGCCCTCTTTTTAGGATCCGACAATGTAGCATAAGCCTCATGAACCTTAATAAACTCATCAGCAGATGACGTGGCATTATTAGATGTGACAAGAGCAACATCAGGGTGAAGAACTCTAGCCAATTTCCTATACGCAGCCTTGATCTCCTTACCAGAGGCACCCGCCGGAATCCCCAAAACCTCGTAAAACGACGAGTTTTGTAGGGAAGTATTAGAAGCAACCCCTACAGAATAATTGGTGGTGGTGTAGGCGGCGGAGATAGTGGGGAGAGGCCGTCGGAATGAGACATGAGACGTGGATGTGGCGGCGCGGCGAGGATGATTATTGGTGGTGGAGGATAGGGAAGTAAATGGGTTAGATGTAAATGAAGATGATATAGTAGATGCCATATATTTTGGTGTACAAATGTAGAGCTTGATTTAGATTGTGTGAAATATGGAAATTTATGAGTGGTATAAGAAGAGTGCTGAAAGTTAGGAGAATTGTGGGGTTAATATAGGAATTGAGTTGAGAATGCATTAAATTTATGATTGGAGGAAAAGTGGGACCCGTGTCGAAAAAGAAGAGGTTAATGTTGGGCTTATCCATTGGCGGAGGTGGAGAGACCGTATGCTGACTCAGGGAAGTGTCGGTATCTATGGATTTTAAAATTGGTGCCACTGATTTTCTGCAGTTGGATTATTAAATCGGCGCGTTCTTCTAGAAACATTTTATTTCTCAATTTGACAATTATTCATGGGTTTTCTTTTTGTTTTTGCCCTCTTGTGATGTACTGTATGGGCTCGGGTTTAGTTAAAGGAAATTTTGAGTAGATTATTCGAAACGGGTCTGATTATTTTTCTTTTTTTGTCGGACGGAATGGGTCTGATTTTTTTTTTTTTTTTTTTTTTGAACACAAATGGGTCTGATTTTATTATACTAAGGTCATTGAATTTTTTTTTTGAGTTGGGTTGGGATTCTTTGGGCGGGAATGGATGTGCGTTATATTCGTATCAATTAAGTTATTACTCATATGATGAAAGAATTTATACATTTCTTTTAAGTGGAACAATTTAAAATTGGGTTAAAATTCGACCATGTAATTTTGTTTAGATTTCGTATATTGATTGGATGATCAAATACATATTTGCTTTTCCAAATCTACCATTAAGATCATATAACCTTTTTTTTTTTCTTTTTTTTTTTTTTTGAAATGCTATATTTTGTGTTTCAACTTCTCGTATCATCAATTTTAAGTTTGGGTCTCATAGTCAGGATGGAAGGAATAGTAACCGGTTGAAGGACTTCATTGCAACCCTATGGAGTCTATGGGTTACTAGGAATCAGAGAATTTTTAAAGGCACCTAAGATTATATAAGAGACTTGTGTAATAATTTAAAGGGGCCTTTAGTTATCTTCAAGAATACACCAAACCGAACTTGAGAAAGTTGGGAACCTTGAGGATATATGATGAGTATACAGACACACCACCGGGTTTTACTCAAGCAATGATAGGAAGGGATAAAGTTGTCCTAGGGGACAATACAATTAGGCAAGAGTATACCGTTAGAATTGATGGTTCGTGGGAGAAAGGCACGAACAAGTACGGTGTTGGTCGGACAGTAGATTATGGTTCAGGAAGTGAGCATGATGCGGTGGGAAAACTGTGGTTTAGCTACTAATGCCCTTCAAGCTGAGGTAGAGGCGTGCAAAAAAGCTTTACAGTGGAGTCGGGAGAGGAATTTTAGGAAAGTTATGGTATACTCGGATTCAAAGTGTGATGATCTCCATGCTTCGAAGTACAGTGAATGACAACATTGTCACTCACTGGTCCATGAGGGAGATTAAAAGCCCCGGTTTGGGATTTCAGTTCTGCAATATCCTAAAAGTCGATAGGGAACAGGTAGCACGTGCACATTTTATAGCTAACTAGTGTCGGTTAAGTTTAGTTGATATCTAGTGTCTTGTGTTGTGTCGTTGTAAAAAAAAAAAGAATAAAATTTGGGTTTCATTACATTTTAAAAATAGTCCAAATAATAAACACTCCTAATTATACAACAAAACATAATTATTATTTTATTATATATTTGATTTTGAGTTGTCCAATCTAGATTTCACACCCAAAAGTGTCACACAACTCCACTTGTAGAAGAATAAGATCTGATCTAGTTATAGTTTTGTAACCCTATTTTTTAGTATAAGAAAACATTTTCAACTAACAGATAGAACTTCCAACTAAATTCTGTGGTGGCATATATCTCAAAAGTTTCAACCCAAATTTTTACATTACTCAACAGCTAAGTTATACAAGTATGAAATACATCATTGAACATGTCATGAAAAGGAACCAAAGATATGGTTAGCTAAGTTCTAAAATGTCTTAGTTCTTAAATTTCTAGTTAATGAATATATATCATTAATATTTTCACTTCAAGAATACGGTGTTCTACGCCTCTAAATCTCTAATAATATTAGTCAGTGACATGAGCTGATCTTATGCATAGTACTCGTACTACGTAGAAATTGGTTTGGGAAGTGGATATTTCTATTGGATATGGATAAGTCCGAATAGTGTGGGCCCGACTTTAATAGTTTATGGGTCATGGCGTCACATGGGCCTCATGTGTCACGCCAATTAAATTTCGAAGGATAAATGATAGTGACTAGATGATTAAATTGGGCCTTGTAAATTAGAAAGTGATGGTAATGGTAATTTGATGAGGACAACTACTACTCCATACAATTAGTCAATTACTACAAATATTATTATTCTTGGCAAAGATAGAATTTACCGTCCATCTTAGTGTATTAATTACTATTAGAAAAACTATCAATCAAACGGTTAGTGAAAATGACATTGTTTGAAGAATTTGTATGTAATTTGTTAATGCAACTAGAGGCCTAAAAGAGGTATTGACAATAATTCAACCCATAAATCCACGTCAATGTTGTGTGTCCAAGTTATCTCTTCATAAAAAAAGCACAAAAAAGAAAAAGATTTTAAGCATGAAAGATAAAATGAACTATCCCAAAATTTGAACTCCTTGAAAAGCCATTTTTCAAGCTAATTTTTTATTGTTAGGAACAGTGTACAGACGGATACGCCTCTCTATTTTACCATTGATTTTTCTTTTGTATAATGATAATACAATTTTAGTCATTAAAATATTATTTTACTCATTTGCCTTATTGTCAGTGTTTAACCTTAATTACTCCCCCTTTGCTTTTTCTTTTTTCTTCCATTTTCATTTTAGAACACTACAAGAAAACTAGTTTTCAGCGATGACTGACAACAATCGTTGCTAAAAACAGATTCTTGTTGTAAATAACAAAGCAAGGTCCTTACGAGCACAGCCCATACGGGAGTCACAAACCCCCCCACTCTCACCTTTGGGGCACTTGTCTTCACCATCTTATCTTGGCACATCAAGATTTTTAAGTGTAGGAAATATTTATCTTTCTTAATCATATTATATTATTAATTTCTATAATCATTAAATTTTCATAATTTCCTGATAAAAGTGGTTCATAATATTTAATAATTTATTTATATTATGATTTTATGGTAATTAAAGTTATAAAGATATTTCACGTATGATTGATCAAGTACACATGATCTTTTTATATGCATGGTTATTACTAAACTCAATTTATATTTAACCTAACAATAATTAATACTTCCTCCATTATATTAATAAATTTTTTTTATGGTAAATTCAATTCATTAATAAAAAGCTTAGATAGTGCATGGTATTACCACTACAAGAAAACACGATTTTTGTGACTGTCAAAATCAGTCACTAAAACATGAAAATCGGTCATTAAAGACGGAATAATGATCCCTTAACGACGGCATTCCGTCACTAAATGGCGGTTAACTAAACACCTGGTCGCTAAATTAAATTTAAGTGACGTAAATTTTTTATTCAATGCTGTCTGACCAAGAGACATTCACTAATTAGTGATGGATTAGCGTCACTAATTAGTGACAGGTATGCCAATAGTCACTAATTAGTGACTGCTTCATAATCAGTCACTAAATAGTGACGGCTAATCAGTCACTGAATAGAGACCGGTTATGAAACGGTTACAAATTAGTGACCGAATAGCCGTCACTATTAGGGAGTGGGACTGTTTGTCCATTGGCCGCTAATCACTATTTAGTGGTTGTTAGTTTGTTTTTTTAGACATTAGGTGATTATTTGTAAATTGTATATACAATAAAATATGACTGTATACGAAGTAATAATAATTCAAAACTAAATAATTTATATATTTAAATAAATTATATGTATATCTCAAATTACAAAATTCAATAGATTACAAAAATTATAACACAATAACTACATATTTCCTCCGTCCCAGAATACTTGACACAATTTTCATTTTTATTCGTACCAAAATACTTGACACGTTACTAAATATGAAATGGGACCACTAATAAAAATAAAAAATAAAAAAATCCTATACTCTCTTTTGGGACCACAACCCCAAAACCCAATTAAACCCACATTTTCTCTCTCCTCACTATCCCCACCTCCCACGTGTTGTTTTCTTATACTCCCTCCGCCCGCAATTATCTGCAACATTTACCTAAAATGAGTGCTCTATATTATTTGCAACAAATATTTTTCTTTCCTTTTTGGGCAATATTTAACTATTAATTACCCACTATTACCCACTTTTTTGGTTAGTGGTCCCCTCCACCACCTATTACCCACTACCTAAAACCCACTACAAATATTTGTGTTCACATTACAAATACTAAATATACCCTTATTTTTCAACACTTAAATGTTTAGTTTATATATATCATCATATGGGTAATTTTGTATTTTTATCATTCTCTCTCATTAATTAAACCCACAAAAACTCAATTAACACTCCCCTAAAAGTTTTTCCTAGGAATCCGAAATATTGTCCTTTGTTGCAGATAACCTCGGGCGGAGGGAGTATTATAATTTGTAAAAATGCAAAAGAGAATCCTTTAAACGTAGTACAATAAACAAATATTTTAAATGGATCCATTTATAATTTTCTTAAAATACGTGTCCACTCCAACGTCCTAAGTATTCTTGGACGGAGGGAGTACAACCAAAATTCAAAGAATGATAAAATATGCGAAGTATCTTGACAAGATATGAATCAATTTCATTAGATTGAGATTTAATATTATAATATACGGAATATGACTTAAAAAAATTATAAATACGAATTTGGATTGAAAAAAAAAACATTTGAATTTGGATTAGATAAATACAAGATAATTGAGAGATTAAAAAACCCTAAAAATTTTCTCTCTTATCTCTCTTCAAACCTAGCCACCATAGTTAAACTTAGGGGCTGTCATCGATTTTTATCGTTGGTAAGCCCCAAATTCTTCTTTAATTTAATGTTCTTAGTCAATAAAGATCACCAGCAGTATGGTGATTATAGTCAGTCCCTCCATGTAGGGTTTAGTCAGTTCCCTAATGGTGGGATGTTTAGTATTGTTTGTTTGTATGTTTTTCGTGTGTGCAGGGATACAAATTTGAATGATTCGTCTTGCAAATTTGTGGAATTGCGGGTCTGTTGGCATATAGGGGTGCAAATTCAAAAGATTCGTCTTGCAAATTTGCAGATCTTGATGACCAATCAAGTTTTTTCACTTTTGCGACTATACATCAATAGAGCTCCGTCAAGAACGATGCAAAGGCATCTAAAATTATCTAGGAGCAGTTCAGAAGCAATGCCATTAGTTTAGGGGTGTTTAATTCTAGTATTGAGAATTTAGATCTCTTAAGGGATGATTGTAAGTGCCTAATGACTATTATTATTTAATGAAATCACCCCTCCCTATTCCATTCAAAAAAAAAGTGAAGATTTTAGTGCGCCTCATACATGAAAAAATAAGAGATTTTAACTAATTAAAAAAGAATTTTGCAATTTCTTTTATAATTATAAATTATACTCGTAATTGCCAGAGTACATAAGCAAAATAATTGAATTATAATTAACACTTTAAATTCAAGTGTCACGTATAAAAAAAAATTGATAAATTTTAGCCAGTGAAAATTATTTTTTGCAGTTTCTTTTATAATTTAAAATTTTAATTGCCTCATATATATTCAAGATAAATGAATTATATTTAACACTTTAAATTCAAGTGCCACGTAACTATAAAAAATAGATAGTATAAATTAATTAAGTGCAGTCTCAATCACCATTACACCAACCGTCAATTGGTATTAAAATTTACAAGTACTAAATGTAGTACAAAATAACCTAAATATAGGATTTAAAAAATGGCACTTAAATAGATTATAGACTATACTACCCTTTTTATAACCCAACTTAATTCCATTCCTCAGTATTAAGAATCCCATTTTCATCTCCTATTATCCAATCTCACTTTGTAATTTAATCCCAAAAACTATGTGTATCTTCTTTGTGCTTTGGATTTTTAGGGTTGGAAGTTTTGAACATGAATATGATTTTATTGTCATGCAATACAATGAAATTGAAATTCAATCGGTAAAAAACAAAGGGCCCCGAAAACTATAACCGGTAGGTAGTGAAGGGCCCCGAAAATTATAACCGGTAGGTAGGGACGGGCCGCGAAAATTCAATCCGATAGTAAATTAAAGGTCCCGAAAATCATAGCCGGTAATAATTTTTGCCAGAAATTCAATCAAGGTCTCGAAAATGAAGGTCTCTAAAAATATTTTTATTGTCCAATAGACATATAATATAAAATAATCAAAATGACGTTCATCATTGTCCATCAAACCTTACAAAGTTCAATGAATGGTTGAAGACTTTGAGATATGTTTACAAGTAAAACGTTAGGGGTGATTAAATAGGTATGGGGTGGAAAGAGGGTAGATTAAATCATACAAGGGTAAGATTGGACATATAAAATTTATTAATAACTAAGTTACTTTGCATTTAGGTAAAATTATACATGTATTTAGTACCTACATGATGTATCATATAAATATATATTATAATATTTGGGCTTCTATATTATTTATAAGTATAAAAAGATTACTGCAATATAATGAAAGTATACATAAAAACTAATCTAATTTTTTTTGACAACATATGTATTTTATATAATCAAAGTAATATAAGTAAAAAAAAACAGAGAGTACTTAGAATTCGAGTGAAATTAGAATTACTTAGAATTTTCCATATTTTCCCTATAGATCTTCGCTAGTGTTTGATATTGCATAGGATTAGGAAAATTTACCTTGTTTAAGTTATCTTTGTAGGCTATACATATATATACTAGATGAAATCTGTGCGATACACAGTTTGTTTATATTTTTTCAAATAAAATATTTTACTAAATATATATTTATCTGATAAATTTTGTGATATTCGATTACTTACTACTTGAATTTTTTTTAATTATTATGTATTATTAATTTTGTTTCTCATATTTAGATAAAATTCCTAATATAAAAAGATAATATTTTATTTCACAAAGTTACATATGCGGCTGGTCACACCGTGTGGTCGGGATTACTTGGTCAGGGATTACTGGCTGGTCAGGGGTTACTCGGTCAATGTTTTGGTGTGTCTCAGCCGGTCACACGATATGACCAGCTAGATAGAAAACGTGCTAATTTTATTTTTATACTTAATATAAAATTTTATATCTAAAATAAATTATAATTCTTTTTTTCATTGGCTAAAATATAAGATTTTTCTATGTGACGCTCGAAAATACCTTGAAAAAACTCTCCTTTATGTAATTTTTGTAAAAAATTATCATAATGTTGGTTCCATTAATTCAATTAATCTTATTTCATGTTTTTTTTAAAAAATAATAATCTCATGTGTTTATTTTTTATTATAATCCTACGTAGCACTTTAAAAAAACTAATCTTACCTGGCATAATTCTATTGTAGTGTTTTAAAAATATTAATTTTTTTATTATAATCCTAAGTAACGCTTTAAAATAACTAATCTTACGTGGCATAATCCGATTGTACTATTTTAAAAATACTAATCCAAACTTGATGCTCTAATAATTTTTTTTTAAAAAAATAATTTTATGTGGTTCTCTAAAAACTCGGAATATATATATATATATATATATATATATATATAATATATATATATATATATATATATATATATATATATATATATATATATATATATATATATATATAGGAAGAGGATCATGTGAAAACAAGATTAAATCTGAAAACTGAAATCGGACAATCTCCACCGTCCATAAAAATCAACGGTTGAGATTAGAGGAAAAAAAAGTTATGCCGACATTCTATCTCCTTCTCAGGTCCTTTTTCTCTCTCTTCTCTCTAAGTTCTTCTCATTCTCTTTCTAAAGATTTTACAATTTCTGGCTGAATTTCCAACAGGTTCGAGCTCCGATCTCCGATCTTCCTCTAGTTTGATATCATCTTCATCTTCTTACTCTATCAATTTTAAAATCAAAATTTCGCTGTTTCAATTCTAATCTTGATTAGAATATAAATTTGGAAATACTTGGTCGAGTGAGCAGACGAGTTGAAATTCGAAGAATGCGAATAATGTTTATCGAGGCTTAATGAGCGATAATTCTCACACATTTCTCGCACTCGTTCTCGAAACAATCCTTGATGAGAGAAAATACTGCTAAAGCCTTTGTTCGAGGTCGGTCTATCAATTGCCTGCTAAGTTTTTGTTAAAATGTCAATGAGAATTTCTTGCGATTTTCGCCTAAATTTTGCTAACATTGTTCATAAACTTGCAAAAATCAAGTCAAATCTAACAATTGAAGCTGACATTTCATCAATGAAACCCAAGATTTGTTGATAATTTAGAGTGTCGGAGTGGAGCGCTCGCTCTACGGAATCGCGCTCGCGCCAGCTAGGCGCGACTCGCGATAAAACCGCGCATAAACCGCGATGAGTTTCTGGAAAATCTGGAAAGTTAGGAGGCGCACCCGCGCCATGGTATGACGCGAGCCGCGCCTAAACCGCGTCAACTCTCTGGAAAATTGAAATTTTTAGGCAAAGAAGGAGGCGCGCCCGCGCCGCTTCGCTTGCGCCCGGGCTTCTTGTCGTTTCGCGGTTTTATGCGACGGTTGGATTCTATTTTAGATAGAATGTTGTTTTCGAAAGAAAAAAAAAAAGAACTTGATTCTCTTATTTTCTCCCCAAGAATTCTCTAAATTTCTCTTAATTTTCTTGCAAACTATTTTGAGAAAATCTATTGATTTTAGCCTTCTTTGTGATTCATCCATCGGTGTTTCGATTCTTTGTGCTAAGAACGGAATTTCTGTCAATTGTATCTCAAAGGGAATTTCCGGAATAACCCTAGCACCGTGTGGGGGAAATTAATCCCTTTAGGAAAGTATTCATACGCCTTTGACAGTGTATCAAGATCATAGTTTCAAGGGACGTTGCAATTCTCATGTTCATGTTCGGTTGATCGGCTTGGAATTAAGGCAAGTGTAATTAAACTTCACATTAGTGTCTTCATTAGAAATTTCTGTAATTTCTTAGTGATATTAATACTTGATTGTAACACCTTGGTTGTGTTTGATTGTATTACTTTACTTTGTTATAGTAATCACATAATTTAGGTTTTGTTCCCACACACTTTATTAAGTGTTTTCTTGATTGAATACGCTGTAAAACCTAACATTCTAAAGGGATTAATTTTCTTTGAGTAATCAATTATGTCTAGTGTGAAGGAATTAACAACTAATTTCGTCAAACTCAAGAAGTTTGATGGTGTTGAATTTAGGAGGTGGAAGAAGAAAATTTACTTTCTTCTTACATCTCTTAATGTTGCCTATGTTATAAGTACTTCAAGGCCGAATGAACATGAGAATGAGACCTTGGAATCCGTTCGGGAAAGATCGAAATGGGACAACGATGATTTCATTTGTCGTGGTCACATCTTGAATGGGATGGAAGATGACTTGTTTGATGTCTACCAAAATGTGGAATCGGCTAAGGAGCTTTGGGAGTCCTTAGAGAGCAAATACATGGGATGTGTGATTATTAGTTTAATTGGGTCGTTTTTGGGTCGCTTTGTTTTAGTATTCTTTGTTTTTTTTTTCTCTTTTTTTTTTTTTTTTTTTTTTTTTTTTGGAAATTATGAACACAATTTCGGGTTAGTGGTTCAGTTGGGACTGTATATGACCTTTTTTTTTTTCTTCTTATTTTCTTTACAAATTATATGGGAAAAATGTCTGTTTAAGTCCGAACTAATGTTGAAGAAACATAGTGTAATTTAAAAGTAAGGGGGTTTTATGTGCTTAAATTTATATTGTGTGTTTAGGTGAACAATGTAATTTGCATGCAATTTGTCATTTTAACAATAAAAAATTTGATATTAATTGACTTGTTTTTTTTTTTTTTCCGGCAATAATATATATTAATATTAATACTAATAAATATAATAATAATGAGATCATGTACATAATACCGATAATTAATAATAATAATAATTATTATTATGATTATTAATTTTAATAATAATAATAATAATTATTATTATTATATTAATATTAATAATAATAATTATTATTATAGTATTAATAATAATTAGTATTATTAATATATTAATAATAATAATAATAATAATAATTGAAAAAAATAACAAGGACATAAATATTGATAACAATCCCAAAATATGATATTAATTAGAAAAATGTGTCATAACTACAAACAAACGTAATTAATTACACTAAGCTAGTTAAAACAGAAATAAATGATATTTACAAATTAAATGTGATGTAGGCCGCCAACATGTCTCGAATTACATTGAGTTCCTCGCTCGTGAACGGATTTTCCGTTTGTCCCTTGCAAAACTTGGAATACATACACAAAATGTAAGTTATTAGGAGTGAACTCATAAATAGTCATAACATGTCTTTATCACTTATTTATAGGTGGCCAAGGCTTGAAATTACAAGAAAATATCAATTAAGGGGTTTTAGAACGCAATTTCAACCAAAATGGCCCGAGTAAGGCCATTTTGACTACTAGGATGCCTATTTCCTACATTTCTTGTCAAGTGAACTCATAAATAGTCATAACATCTCTTTATCACTTATTTATAGGTGGCCAAGGCTTGAAATTACAAGAAAATAGCAATTAAGGGGTTTTAGAACGCTTTTTCAACCAAAATGGCCCGAGTAAGGCCATTTTGACTACTAGGATGCCTATTTCCTACATTTCTGTCTAGCGAACTCATAATTAGTCATAACATGTCTTTATCACTTAGTTATTGGTGACTAAGGCTTGAAATTACAAGAAAAGAGCAATTAAGGCGTTTTGGAACGCAATTTCAACCAAACTGGCATACCTCTTCAAGCTGTTGTGTGTCTGTACAATGACTCACTATGTCAAACATGAATCTCATCACGTATAGGCCACAATCAACTCCGTTATCTTGTTGTGCGCACTAGCATGAGGAACAAAGTACATGAATCAAACATACATAGCAAATTAGCAACATCTTACGCATTGTATATTACGAAAATCAAAATATCATGTGGCATCACCATCAGTGATTTCCATGTAGGACCTCGAGGAGCTCGAGAATTTATCTTCTTCATAACACTACATAGAAAAGTAAGTTCAAATTTGATTAGTATAATTAATATATATGAGTTAGGTTATGATAATCAATAACAAGAATTGAAGCTATGTATATTTACTTTTGCAGTATGGACTTCACGAGGCGCTTTCTTGGTTGAGGTAACCGAGCAAAATCAAAGAAGAAGATTGTGTTACTGGAAACACAAATCACCAGTAAGGTCCAATGATAACTACGTACATACATTCACAAGAGACAAACAAATCAATAATTAGGCAAGTACAACATATAAACTGGGAAAACAAATGAATTTGACAAGCATAATCTGACGTACTCCTCATAATATGGGGCAAATATAAACATGTCTCCCACACGCACTGATTCCTTGATACCCCGTTCAACATAGTACAACACGTCAGCATGGTTACCTAAGATTCTAGCAGTGGAGATCTGCTCTGGGCATAACCACCCAATTTGACATGGAGAACCAAGCTCCCATAAGTGCTCTTGGAGTGCTCTGCATGCATGATAATAGAATATTAATCGAAAACCAACCGACAATCACCACTAAACTGAATAACATAAATTGAGTACTAGTTGAATTACCAGATGCATATTTGAATGAGGGAAATGTTAAGCATTGCACCACTTAGAAATTCCTTCACATCTTCTTTAAATAGCCATGCCTTTGCATCATCATCGTAGTGGAACATTTCCTTAGGTAGTGGAACTTGAATGGGGCTGTCACTAGGCAACACGCAAACACCGTTGTGCAGATAAGTTAACTCCTTAGAGAGCGATTGAAGCACCGTGTCTTCAACTAGTGGAGTAGCTTGCATAGCTAAACCTCGTGAAGAGCTCTTGTTCGACGCTTTTCCACTCACCGAGCCATGTTCACTCCTCTTCTTTGGCATCGGTTGATCAATGCTTTTTGGACCCTCCACCCTCTTCTTTGGAGTTTGGCTTTTCCTTGATGGCTAATAAGACAAATCACACAAATGGTTAGAAAAGAATTTCATTTAACTCTTGGGATGAAAATCGGGTATAGAGTAAAGCGTGAACTTTAAATCTTAATTACCTGGTTCACCAACCGTATCCAAGCACATGGCCATTGCACCAAACTACCTTTTGCCGCCCAAAGTGTAGTAAACTCATCCTCCTCTACGGGCACAGGTATTAGGATGTCCTCGAACCCGGCAACCACAGAATGGATCCCGACCGAATAATGCCCAGGTCGAAGCGGTCGTAAATGGATCGTTCCTTGTTCGGCCGGTTGTGCACTACCATATGCAACGACATTCAAAGCTCCACTATTCGCCCGGGTGAAGAATTTCACAACAGGTCTCTTCCTGCACCAATTTGGAATATCACTAGTAAGAAACAAGTAAAACAAAAAAAAGGGAAGAGAAAAACAACTAATGAAAAACAGAACAACAGCAACAGCGAAACAGCGCAGCAACAGAACAACAGCTGCACTGCCGGCACTGCTGCTGCCTGCACAGTGTTTGCCTGCACAGCTGCTGCCTGTTGCCTGCACAGCTGCTGCACAGTTCACAGGAGGCAGCACAGTTCATAGGCAACATATAAACAGCAGGGACTAGCTCACAGCACAGACATAGGAGCAGTGAGCTCACAGCACAGACACAAGCTCACAGCACAGCTCACAGCACAAACACAAGCTCACAGCAGGCAGCACAGTTCACAGGTAACATATAAACAGTATGAGTGAACTCACAGCACAGAAACAGGAGCAGTGAGCTCACAGCATAGACATAGCTCACAGCAGGCAGCAGGAAGACACGACTCACAGCACAGACACGACTCACAGCACAGACACAGCTCACAGGACAGACACAGCTCACAGACATAAAAACAGCAGCAACATAGCACAGAAACAGCATAACTCCCAGCATCACAGCTCACAGCTCCACAGAAACAGCAGACATAACTCACAGCACAGAAACAACAGCAACACAGCACAGAAACAGCACAACTCACAGCATCACAGCAGGCAGCATAGCTCACAGCTCCACAGAAACAGTAGACACAGCTCACAACACAGAAACAGCAGCACCACAGCACAACTCACAACATCACAGCAGGCAGACGACAGCATCAGATCAACCATGAAAGCAGGCAGGCAGCAAGCACAAAAACAGACAGGCAGCAAGCACAGAAAAAGCATGACAGAAACAACATGACAGAAACAGAAACACGACAACAATAGCACAGAAACTGGTCTTTATAGGAACGAAGAAACACGAAACAAATGAAGAAACGAAGAACATTTACAGCACATAAAACCGCAAACTTCATCCAATATAAAGAAACAACACAACAAACTTCACAAATTCACAGCAGAATCAAAGAACCAATATCACCATCCAAAGAAATAACTAAACAACTCACCTATAAAACTGGAAAGTCATGAGGTGTTGGATTTTCAAGCTCCCTCAAGTACGCATGAGCAGGATTACTAACCTGCAATAGTGTATTGATAGTGCGAGGCTAATTAGAACCCACGTAACTCAAAAAGTCAAAACTTATACATTAGAAACCACTTGATCATGTACCTCCTCGTCTGCATGTATCCCATCTTCTCCTTGTTTTCGTGGGTGACTAGAAGAGTCAACTGGTGTAGTCGAGGAGAAAGGCAAGCTTGGCAAGTTCATTTTCTTTGCCCATTCATTGAACTCTTCTCGCATCTCATTGCGCACTTGTTCCTTAATTGATGCCACCGTGGCATCCAAGTTGATCGGTGAGTTCACACTTGCCCGGGATCTCCCTGATTTGGTATATTCCGGACCCATCACCTTCTCCCATCCTAGCAAGCTCCCCCCCCCCGGCACCCAATATGTGTCCTGGATGGTAGGGCTTTCCCAAAGCCAAGGTGAAAGGGTCCTTCTCTACTGTTGGGACGAGCTTGCCTTCAACAAGCTCTTCAGTGTACTCAAGCTGTATCAAAAACAAAAAGGCAACATCAAGTTAGTGTTTATGTAAAGTGATATATATGCAAAAGATTCATGCAGTTTACAATTCATAGTTGCTTACAAGTTTATCTGCCATTTCTTTCGTTTTCGGAGCCTTGATGGACCATTTTCCGGTTTTCTTGTCACGAGAATACAAAGAACAAAAGAAATCTCCGGCACGACTAACCAAAGTACTGGTCGTGGAGTCAGAGGGCATTGTGGAGGACCCTAGAAGTGCAGTGGGGTATACTCCCTCACTCACCCACGTCTCCCTCCATTCATCAAACGTCATACACCCCATACGATGGTAGTATTGCTTCTGCAATGCATTCTTGGAATTCTGCTCCCTTATTTCCTACATAATTAGACATATTAGTTTCAAAACTACCAAAATATTAAATATATTATACAATTGTCATCAGAGTTACTTGAACTTACAATTGCTTCTTTTTTGCTTTTTTGGAGAACGAAAGCATCCCAATCTTCTTTTGATACGCTAGGCCATATTTGCCATGGGAGTTTCTCTTCATTGATGACTTCATCATCATTGCCACCTCCTTTCTTGTTCTTTGGTTTTCTCACAAGTTTCTTTGTGATAAACAGACGAACTAAGGAGGTCTTGAAGCCTCTGAATCTTGCTGCAAGTAAGGATTCAAACACCCTTTTCTTGGCGTACTCATTTGGAATGTTAAATAGACTCTGTAAGCACAAATAACAGTCATTATTAGTTTTCCCATTTAATAATAATAAATTGAAGGAATTTGTAAATGTGCAAACAAAACACTTGCCCTAGTATCATTCCAAAACGTGTCAATCAAGCCTGTAGGTACTTCGCTCAAACGAAGAGTAATGGGAATTTTGCGCGCACAAATCCCAACTTGAACAACATACTGACGACGCCATTTGCCTGTAGGTTGGCCTACCCTGTCATACTCCAGGACCATTGGACCGACAGGTTTCTTGAAACTTGTCGTCGGACCCCTCAGCTTTTTGTTCGCTTGTGCCTTTACCCCCCCTCCACTAGGATTCTCATCAAACGACTCAGACATTGCATTTTCAATAGGAGGCGCTTGTTCAGCTGCAATTTCAAACTCATCAAGCATACGATCCAAAACATCTTGAGCCTGATCTTCTGCCTCACCCAAATCAGGCTCCTTGTTCACTTCATACGACTCGTCCCCATCCCCAGATGAATTATCATCATCATCCTCTACATCCTCCATTCCAATACGGTAGTGATCATCCGCCATGAGATGTAAAACCTGTCATACAAACATAACACGTTATTAGTTGTAATATAAATAAATTTGTAAGGTAAACTTATAATTAAATATAAATTGCTGAATTATAATACAAATTAACATAGAAAATGGGGAACTAAGTTACTTCATTCATTTACAAGAAAATACGAAAAATGGGCAAGTAAGTTAACAGTTTCATTCATTTTCACCTAAAAATGTGATTTAATAATACTTTCGACGACTACAATTTCAAACTAACAAAAAATAGCACCTCAATCTAATATTCCTTCGTCGTGGTCTCATTGCATGTAATTGGCTTGGTCGTCTATCTCATTTGGTACAACAGGTCTAGGAACAGTGAAAGGTGCCAAGTCATCAAACGCATCATATTCTTCCTCATCCTCGACATCTCCAACACCAAGGATTCTTCTTTTGCCGGCTAGCACAATAGACCATTTTGAGTCGGCTGGGTCACTTACGTAAAACACTTGCTTGGCTTGAGATGCAAGGATGAATGGTTCAGCACTATCATTCAGGTGGCCAAGATTTACAAGAGTAAAGTTATCATGTTTGATGTTACGCCTGATATTATCAACCCACTTACACCGGAAAAGAGCAATCGTGAAGTCACAATAATCAAGCTCCCATATTTCTTGAATTCGACCGTAGTATGACAACTCTGCATCAACAGGTGATTTATCCTTAGCACTTGCAAACTCCCTTGACGATGCCACAAACGTTACACCACTCTTTTGGGTCGAGGATGATTTCAAATCCTGACGCTCAGTCCAAAATGTGTACCCATTTATGTCATATCCTTCAAATGAGCGAACGTCATCCCTAGGACCATAAGCAAGCCACCTTACTGTATCTGTGACACTCTCATACTTTCCACCCATCACTCGATCACGAAACCAACTCACAAACTTCTTATTATGCAATTGCATCAGTGCCCGTTCACCTTTCGATGGAAATTCATCACGCAAACTAGCCATGTGCTCGTCTAAATATGGGTGAACATCTGCAACATGGTGTAACACATATAGGTGCGCTTGTAAGAACTTATCTCGATCAGGTGACATTCGTTTCGACCCGATTGTGCCATGACCATCAAGTCTCCCTTCGTGTCGAGAAGTAGGAATACCAATAGGTTTAGCAACGGCTATATAGTCGGCCACAAAATTACCGACCTCCTCAGCCACGGTCCCTTGAATCATACTTCCTTCCGGGTGAACCCGATTCCTCACTTTATCTTGCAATGTACCCATATGTCTTTCAAAAGGATAGAACCACCGCATGAACACTGGACCGCATAACTTAATCTCACGCACCAAATGAAGAATCAAATACACCATTATGTCGAAAAACGAGGGTGGGAAGTACATCTCAAATTTGCATAAAGTCACAACCACATCCGCCTGTAAAGCATCAAGTGTACAAGGATCAAGCACTTTGCTGCATATTGTATTGAAAAATGAACAGAGGCTTGTAATAGCTTCCCTCACGTGCTTTGGTAAAATACCACGTATTGCAATTGGTAGGAAAACTTGCATCAGAACATGACAATCATGGGATTTCATACTTGTCAGCTTCAATTCTCCATTTAAGGATACAAATCTCTTCATGTTAGATGCGTACCCTGATGGAACCTTAATGCCATACAGACATTTACAAAACATCTGTTTTTCTACCCTTGACAATGTGTAGCAAGCCGGAGGTAAATAGGCCTTGCCCTCCTTGGCTTTTCCCTCATTTTTCTTCCTCGACGCATCCGTGGCCTTTCCCTTTCCCTTGCTCTTCCCCTTTCCTGTTTTCGAACTCAATTCATTTTCCTTTTCCTGTTCCTTTCCCTTACTAACCCTTTGTTGAACCCACAATTCTGGACGCACCCCCATCTTTTTCAAATCATCCCGTGCACCCTTTCTGTCCTTTGTCTTGCTTTGAATATTCATCAGCGTTCCCACAAGAGCATCACACACATTATTCTCTATATGAATTACATCAAGACAGTGCCTAACGTCATGTTCTTTCGAGTACGGGAGCAACCAAAAGATTTATTCTTTTTTAAAGAGAGCAATTGACTCCGCCGCTTTTTCTGATTTCTCAAAGACTGTTCGTACACCCTTAACTCGAGCGTAAACCTCCTCACCAGTCAATGGCCTAGGCGCACTCCCCTCTTCCGCTGTCCCATCAAAAGCCTTTTTCTACCTATGGTACGGGTGATCGCGCCTGAGCAACCTTCTGGTCCGCAAATACACCTCTTTGTGAGAATGATCAAGGCGTCTGCTTGGCGTATCATCAATACAAATGGGGCATGCTTTTTTCCCTTTGTTCTTATACCTAGACAAGTTGTCATATGCAGGAAAATCATTAACGGTCCACATAAGAGTTGCACGCAATGTGAACATCTCATTCTTATGAGCATCAAACACGGAAACCCCTTCGTCCCACATCTTTCTCAAATCATCAACAAGTGGCGCAAGATAAACATCTATGTCGTTTCCTGGTTGCCTTGGCCCTGATATCAAAAGTGAAAGCATTACGTATTTCGGTTTCATGCACAACCAAGGAGGCAAATTGTAGATCACTAAAAGTACCGGCCATGTGCTGTGCTGGGTACTAAGAGTGCCAAATGGATTCATCCCGTCCGTGCACAAACCAAGCCTTAAATTCCTGACTTCATCACCAAATTCCCCAAACTTCATATCAATGTTCTTCCATTGCGGGGAGTCGGCTGGGTGCTTCAGCATTCTGTTTTTCTTTCTTCCCTTTGCATGCCACCTCAAGTTTTTAGCGTCTTGTGGTAAATAGAACAGACGCTTAAACCTTGGAATAATGGGAAGATACCACAACACCTTAGCAGGCGGTCCCTTCGTATAAGCATTGCAACTCATGCGCTTGTAGCGCAACTTCTTACATCGTGGACACTCCTCCAATTTTTCATATTCATTTCGATAAAGAATACAATCATTAGGACATGCATGTATCTTCTTATACTCCAAACCAAATGGACACATGAGCTTCTTTGCGTAATAGTAAGACTTAGGAATTTCATTCCCGTCGGGCAACATCTCACTTAACGCGGTCAACAAAGAAGTAAAACTATTGTCCGTCCACCCATGCTTCAACTTAATGTTAAAAAGTGTTAGCACGACTGATAGTTTGGAGTATTTTTTGCACCCAGGATACAAAGGCTTTTTAGAAGCCTCCGATAATGACTCAAACACGTCACCTTCAAAACCACGCATCATCTCATCCACCCCTTCATCCTCGACCTCATCCACATGATCATCCTTAAATCCATCCTCAGCACCATTATCAACAATATGTTCATCATTATTCTTGTACTCCTCGTCCACACAAATGTCATTGCTTCTATCATCATGCACATCATTCCCAATAACATCCCCACTGTACTCTCCTTCTTCACCGTGCCAAATCCACACATGGTATTTAATCCTAAACTCACGACAAACTACATGATCTCTAATGATATCAACACTATTGACCACCTTCACATTATTACAATCAACACAAGGACAATAAAGTCAATCGACACCCATTCTGCGCTGATAAGATGAAGCCCTCTCGCAAAACTCTTGAACCCCATCAAAGAATTCCAATGTATCACGTCTACCATACATCCAGCCACGATCCTTCTCCATTAAGTAAATTGTCTCTAAACATGGCAACATATTACGAATAATGTATAATTGCTACATCTATTATATATATAAATCAAATTCAAACACACACCATGCATATAACATTCATATAGATGCAAAAATGCATATATGCTTCTGAAGGGTCCTTATCACTCCAACCTAACCCATCCTTGAACGTTTACTCTCACCAGTGAATGTATGTCGACTTTTCAATTTGAAGGAAAATCCGGCAGCATTTTCCCCCCAGTTCTCCAAGTACACGACGTAGGTAATTACTTACCCACATATGTACCCAGAGAACATGGTGATCGAGGAAATGGTAAGCCAAGATGTTCCTTAAAATCGAAAAAAGGACATACATTCACCACCTAAGTGAGAGTAAACGTTCAAGAACAGTCCCAACCGGGGACTATTCAAGACTTTCTCCTAATGAGAAAGCCTTGAACGGGTATCTAGGCATATGATGATACATGCAATCAATTAAAAAACAATGGATTAATCACACATCATGATAAAAGTTGCACTAAAGTTATATCATACACAATCTCCACAAAAGTGTGCAAACAAGAACTTATATATAGCACATAAAGTTATATCTATACCTGAGTACCAATAAAGTCTTAACACTCTCCACTAGAAGGTCAATGCCAAGGTCAATGCTTCGCCCAAAAATTCCTCTGAATCTTTTTCCTTATAGCCTATATAGAACACAAACAGAAAACCAGATTAAGGGAAAAGATAAGAATGATATTAGTGAACAAGAACAAGGACAGTTATAGTAAGATACCAGGATGCTTTCCGCCCAGTCTCCAAAGTGATGATCTTACCCTAGAAGCCCTTGACACCCATTTCTTAGCCTGAAATCCATATATAGTGAGAAGCAACTCATAATTAAAAAGCACCAAAAAGCAAATTAAATAGATTGAAAGTTGAAAGGAGCATTGATAGTAATTTTAAATAAAAAATGTTTTTGAACAAACATGTTGCAGCCTAGTGAAGTCTCAAGGGCAAGGAGGGGGGTAGCAAAGACCTAGGATTGAATCCTCTTTTAATCAGTGTCATTTGTGACTCCCTATACTCCTGTAGAATTGTAGAGCAAATATACAACATTGAACTCAATGAGCACCACTTTAGGATTCTTTCTCTTTATTCATATTCTTATAAGTAGGACTGTACAAAGTGCAAACTTATCAACCATTGCAATATATGTGCTTTCTTTTAGTATACAAACTGATTCAAAATACTTACCGCTTACATAATACCAAAGTTCGGAAATGATAACTAGTTAACTACACATAAAAAGCATTCCAAGCACCACAACACCCCTAGGTACGCTACTAAGCTAAACTAAAAAAACCACCAAACAGCAACAACAACTAATAAGGACTTACATTTGTGGAGGGGCAGCCTTGTGCGTTTAATGGAGGGGGAGCCTTGCGCGTTTAATGGAGTAATTAAGTAGCAATTGACAAAACCCTAGCAATTACAAGAAACTTACAATTATTAAACTAAAGATCAATTCCTCAAAAAACCCAACAATGGTTTTAATGCAATACATGGAGAAGCTAAGTGAATGGAGGAGAGGCGTTATTACTTACCTTAGGTTGAAGCTGCTTCAATGGAGGGAGGAGGATATGGCGAACTGAAGAGAAGAACGAAGCTCAGAAAGGAATGTTGCGTGCGTGCGGAGGTAGAAGCTTCAATGGAAGCTTTAATGGAGTAAGCGTATGGGAAGAGGGAATGCGCGCGTCCTGGGAATTTCATAATATGAAAGCAGAATTGAATTGAACGAAATAAAAGTATTGAAGAAGAAGAACGTTGAAAACCGGTTTTTTTTTTTAATTTGGCACCGGTTCAAACCGGTGCTAAGAACTAAGGTTGGCACCGGTTTTAGTGGAACCGGTGCTAACTCCTTTGATTTCATTATTTTTTTATTGTTTTTTTAGTTGGCACCGGTTTGAACCGGTGCTAATTAAAGAAGTTGGCACCGGTTTAGGTGAGAACCAGTGCCAACTATGAATTTCCCATTCCCGCCCATTAATGTTGGCACCGGTTTTCAAGAACCGGTGCTATAGGAGGGTGCCTATTTAGTTTTTTCTACTAGTGGAAGATTATGATAAGTTTGTATCTGCTGAAATTCCTCCTAGTACATCTTCTACTCTTCGAAAGATTCTTCTAGCATATATGATGCATGGTCCATGCGGGAACCTTAATCCTAAATGTGGTTATATGCGCAAGTTTTGGAACAAAGAGTGTTGTAGGTATAATTTTCCTAGACAATTCTCAGATTTCGCCATTTTGAATAAAGAAGGTTATCCTCTATACAAGAGGAAAAATACAGGAGAAAGTGTTAAAATTCGGAATGCTCAGCTTGATAATCGATGGGTAATACCATATAATCTATATTTATCTTTATTATTTGACTGCCATTTAAATGTTGAAGTATGGTCAACTGTTAATGTAATATTCCGAATTTTGGGAAAATATTTTAATAATTTCTTAAATTATTTAATTTGGAGCCAAAATGAATTTTAAATTTTGGCGCCAAATATAAGTATTTAATCATTTGAATAATTAATTATTTTTGGACATCTAAATTAATAATATTGGTTTAGTTATCTTTTATAGGTCAGTCTAGATTTTATTCAATGTTGTTATCTTAGAAATTTCAAGAGTTTTAAAGATAATACCTAATATACATTATGATTTACAACTAATTTTAGTTTTGATATTATCTAAAATGTTTATATATTTGTATAATAGCTTAATTTAAGTATCAAATTCAATTATTTTTTTTATTTAAATATGATTTTCGTTTTTTTATATTAAAAAAAAGAAAGAAAAAAAAAACCAGAGTTTTTTTTGGGTAAATAGAATTTTTATTACCAAAACAGATTGTACAACTTACAAAATGAGTTGCACACACAAGAACACCCAAAATACACAAGACCCAAAGGTCAAACCTCCCCTAAAAACACCGTTCAAGGATCTAGTTTAGCCACCTTCTAGGAAGGGTTCTAAACAGACCAAGAATAGACTGAGCCTAGCCCCCTGAACACCTTCTAGGAAGGGTATCAAGGACTAGGACCAGGAAAAAACCAAAACAACAAAACAATCAAAAGCTATAACAAAAATGAAGCACAGAGAACAGAGACTGAAAAACTGGCTTCAAGCTAGAGGGACACAGTAAGCTAACTGTCCTTAGAAATATATAGCTTTCTCCTATCTTACTCTCTACATCTACAAGCAACTTTGTAAACTAACTGCCTAAAGACAGCATCAGCAGGATCACAAGAGCCCTCAAACATAACCATGTTCCTTTGCAACCAAATACTGTAAACAGCTTCAGCTAGAAACATTAGATACAATCTGCTGGTGGAATCAGTCCTTCTACCCAGCTTCACAGCCCAATCTGTTTCCTGAGCAAACCCTTGAACCGGCTTTTGACAGTTGAGAAGCTTCAAGACCCTAGACCAGATCCTTCTAGAGTAATTGCATTCAAAAAACAGATGTTGAGCATTTTCATTCTCCTGCAAACACAAAAGACAAATAGGATCACACTGGTTGTTCCAAAGGAGAATTTTGTCCTTAGTTAGGAGTCTATTCCAGCAAGCAAGCCATAAGATAAACACACTCCTTGAGGAGGCACTGTTATGACAGATTACCCTCTTCCAAGGAACCTGAACCCCTTGTTGTCTAATGTGGTTGTAGACTTTCTTGATTTGGACTTTATTATTATTAAGCACTGTATTCCAGCCTCCAATACCATCAATCAGGCTTCTAGACTTCATGATTTTCCCTGAGAACCCAGGAACTTTTCTTAAGGATATTAGCAGTCTAGAAGTTTCCAGATTTAAAATAATAAGAATGCAGCCATTTAACCCACATAGAGTCCATCTTGTGAGTGATATCCCAAAGCACCTTGCAAATAGCAGAAGAATTCCAATCATGGAGATCAATAACATTCCAGCCACCACAAGACTTAGGAAGGCAAACAGTCTTCCAAGCAATTAGGGCTCTCTTTGTAAGATTAGTTGTTCCTGTCCATAAGAAAGCTCTAAACCAAATTTCAATCTCATTAACAATCTTTTTTGGCAAAATAAAAATTTGAGCCCAGTAAGTTTGAACTCCAAATAAAACGCTTTTGATCAATTGCAGCCTACCAGCATAAGAAAGGAACTTGACAGTCCAACTCTCTATTCTACTAGTTATCTTATTAACCAAAGGCTTAAAAAAAAAAAAAACAAAACAAAAAAACAAAAAAAAACAAAAAAAAACAGATTTTGACATGAAGCTTGCCAAAACCATGGTTTTAATTAAGAGTGATTTTATGATAAACATATTTTCTTAACCTCTAGCCTTCTTCATTACCTATTTTGCATCCTATCATCATTCTTCCAACCATATGTATATCTATCTAAATTTCTTCTCATCTTTTAACCCAACTAATAACCTAGACTCAATTTGATCCAAATACTTTAACAACCCCCAAAATTTATCATATTTTTCATACCTTCAACTCTATATTTTTCTACCCTCTAAACACTATAAATAGACCCTCAATCCTTCACAAATTCCTCACACCAAAAAATCAGAAAATCCTCTTCTCTACTCTCAATCTCACGCCCTCCTCTTCCTTTATTTCCTTCTTGTTTGCTCAAACAAACACCGCACCGCAACCGCACTACCGTTGTTGGCGCCCGAACAACCACAACTACTGCTACCTAACCGTTGCCACACCACCCAACTGCCGCCACACCACCCAACCGCTGTTGCCAGCCTACCGTGACCTACTGCCGTGAGCTACCCTTTCACCTTCTTTTTCCGCAAATATAAAGTAAAATGGAATGATGATTTCTAATCCTATGATTATTATTACCTATATTATTATAATGCTACTTTATTAAGAAAGCTAAAGCATTTTGATACTAACGTCACAGCTAGTAGCACTATTTGATACTAATAGCATAAATTGTGTTTAAAAAAGTAAATAAGATTTAATATCTAAGTAGTTCATGCACAAGTAGAGTATTATTTTGTGTTTATTTTGTTAACCTTTTATTAATTAAAGTTATTTTAATTGTGTAGGAGGAGTCCCTCAATCGTGGTCAAGTTTAGTGGTCGTACCATAATTGTTCTCGTGATCAAGGTACGTATAGGTGGCTAGGTCCTTGATACAATATTGAATGCGTGTTTGGTAAATGATATTTTATTGATTGTTTGAATAAATGTTGCGTATGAAAGATTTAAGTTAATGATTTTCGTAACGAGTTAAAATATAATTTTATGATTTAGAGGTTTTATCTTTAAAAGTGATTAATTTAAATAAAGTTGTTTAATTTATAAATCACTTGATTGAAATAATTTAAAATTTGCAGCTCATTATGAGCCTGAGTATTTAATAATTTATTGTCCCTCTACCCGGGACTGGTTAAGTAAGACCATGAGCTTTGTATGATCTGGTCTTTCCTCGAGTATAGTTTAACTTGCTTGGGGGGTGTGCACACTTAGGTGAGGAAAACTGGTTTTGGAAGTATATCTTAAAATTGGAAAGTTTATTGGTTTGGAAAGTTTCTATTGATGGGACATTACTACTTTTGAAAGGTTTAATTTTGGAAATTCTAAATTTGGAAAGTCTAATTTTGGAAAGTGACTTTTGGCAAGTTTAAATTGGAATAATTATTTTGAAAGCATGTTTGTCTAATAAAAGTATTTACATGCCTTGCACTTATATGTACTTAGCTTTTAGCTAATCCGTTTTCCTTTTTGTTTTGGTTCGTCCTATTTACCATTATTGGTAAGCAGTCTTGATTTGAGTTGTGGAGTTGTTCGTGCGCATGCTATAGTCGAGATTGGGTTCACCTAGTTAAGAGTTAATTTTTATTTATGAGTAGACAAGTTTTTGGAGTATTTTGAAGCAATTGGTGTGGTTACTTTTATTATTATTAATAAAATTAAGTTATTTTCCTCTGCGGTTTGAGTAATTTAATAAGCCTTACGCTTTCACGTAGCGATAATACACCCAAGTCTATCTCTACGGTATTTGTATATGTATAAATATAGAATTTACGTAAAGGGGGATTTGGGGTGTTACAATTAAGGCAATCTAATATTTATATAAATATGTTTATAAAGGGCATGATCGAATTCAATATAATATAGTGCCTCAAAAAGATAATCTGATTGATGAAATTGAGGAATATCAATCTAGGAGATGGGTTTTCCCCTGTGAAGCTGCGTGGCGAATTTTTGAATTTGACTTATTAGAAATGCATCCACCAGTCCTTCCATTGCCAGTGCATTTGCCAAATATGCAGACTAACTGAGGCCACATGAAATATTGCAAGCTGTAGTTTCTGATGACAAGTGAAGCAGGACTCCACTAACAGAATTCTTTGCAGCTAATGCTGCTGTACCAGGTATGTTCATATCAGTAGTGTTACACATAGTATCACATATTTACTATTGAAGTTATATATCAGCTGCTTTTTAAAACTACAGTAGTAATAGTCATATATACTTACCACTGCTCATTTTACAATTAATATTTTCAAAGGTGGACTTGGCTATTTGTATGGAGAATTTTGTGAACACTATCGCTAAGATGCATCTGCTAAAGAATGGTTACAATGACAGAGAAATATAATGGTAGTAGGCAGATTAGCTTTTGTTTATCAAGCTGAAGGAAAGCGATTTTTTCTTAGATTGCTTTTAATTTAATGTCAAAAGTCCTACATCCTTTGAAGACCTTCGGACTGTAAATGGACATGTATGTGCCACATTTGGGATTACTTGAAGAAGATGATATAGGTGATTTATGTATGTCTGAAGCTAAAGATAGTCAATTACCCATTGCTCTACGCCGCTTATTTGCAACCATCCTAATCTTTTGTCAACCTAAAGATCCTTATCAATTATGGTGCAAATATTTTACTGATTTATCTGAAGATTTTGCATATCAGCACCAAGGAAATGATGACAGAGTTAAGAAATTGACTATTAGATCTGTTGAGCAGTATCTTGAAGCTATGGGTAAATCACTACGTAATGTGGGATTGACAGAGTTATGTTCTGCTGAAGAAGATGAATTCCAGCGAACCAAAGATATCATTGATTCTTTAGATGCACCTATTCCTCAGTCTTGTATTGATTGTATAGATCATCTCAATGTTGTACAACTCAATGTTTTTTCATGCATTATGGAACATGTGCGATTAGGAAAATCAGCTGCTTTCTTCATAGATGGACCAGGTGGCACTGGCAAAACGTTTTTATACAATGCTTTGTATGCAGAAATCAGATTAATGAATAAGATTGTTTTTCCTACAGCTACTTCTGGTATTGCTGCAACTAACATTCCATCTGGAAGAACTGCTCATTCAAGATTTAAAATACCAATAGATATTGAAAATTCATTGGTCTGTGATGTTACAAAGCAAGGCAGTTTAGCAGCACTTTTACGAGAAACCATATTAATCTTATGGGATGAAGCTTCAATGGTTATCAAAAGCAACTTAGAGAATCTGGATTTGTTGCTGCAAGATTTATGTGGGAATCAGAAACTGTTTGGTGGAAAATTAGTTGTTCTTGGAGGTGATTTTCGTCAAGTGTTACCAGTAGTACCTCTTAAAAATCAAAAAGAAGTTGTACAAGCTAGCATAGTTACATCATATATATGGCCTCAGCTTTTAAAGTTCAAATTGACAGAAAATCAAAGAGCTAAGGAAGATCCTAAATTTTCTTCTTTCTTGCTTGCTCTTGGAAATGGTGAACTCCAGCAAACAGAAAACACATATGTTGATTTACCTAGGGATATTTCTAAGCCTTTTACACCAGATGAAGATCCTGTATTAGAAGTAACTAAAGTTGTTTTTCCATAATTCAGTAAAGGTAACTTTGATAGTGTAGATACCTGATTGTGTCTCCCCAAAAACCAAACCCAATGATGAATACCTTTTACGTCTTAGATTATCGAGTTAGGTGAAGAGTTGAAGAATCTCGTGAATTCTTTTTAGCCTTAACCATTTCTAACCCTTCCTTAAATGTTTTAATCCAAAATCAGTTATTTCGTGTCCTGAAATCCAAAATCATTCATTTCGTGTCTTTGAACATCATTCATTTCGTGTCCTCTTTATAAAAACGACCAAACTAGTTTATTTTGGTCCATAATCCTGGTCCAATTATTGTGTAGTTGGATGGGTTTGAAAAGAGCTTTCCAACGATATATTATAAGCTCAAATCTAACTTATAACGAAGAAGTTATGGTCAAAATACTAAACCGAGCCCAAACCAAACATTACCTACGACCCAATGACCATGTGGAGGGTCCATTAACCTAAACCTCGTTCCTAAACCATTTAGGATTTGTTACAAGTTTCTAGAATCTTCTAGACAGTTGTTTTCAATCCTAAATCCATTAGGATTTATTATTAGCTTCTAGAATCTTCTAGAAGGTTCTAATTTATCCTGTTTTCCTAAAGATAAAGACTAAAGAATTTTACATCGGATAAAACACTTGTTTTTCAATGATTTTAATTCTGATAAATTATAATATGTACGGATATTCGATTAACCCAATTTGATTGGAAGTCGGATTCCGTACGGATCCATCTTCTAAAAATATTGTTGAGCGATAGAAATATCGCATCGCGATAGAAATACCGCGTCGCGATAAGCCTATCGCGCTTCGATAGAAATACCGCGTCGCGATAAGCCTATCGCGCTTCGATAGAAATATCGCATCGCGATAGCGCCTGTTTTACTCCGAGTCGGATTTTGACTCTTTTCTGATCTTCGACCCTAGTTTTTTCTTATAAATAGAGGTCATTTTCCTCCATTTTCAATCATCAACAAGCTTGATCCCCAACAATTTCTAATCTTTCTTTATAAGCTAAAAGCTTCTTCTCTCTCTTTCTTAGCTTAGCCTAAACACATCCCAACACCTTCTTGATATCATACACCATACTTCCATCACGAGATTTGAATACTCCAAGCCAATCTCGTAGTTACCTTTGACCTCGACGTGAAAGGTTGATAGTTCTGAGGGTTTGGTCCCAAATATATATTTCAATTCTTATTTGATTTATTTGTTTGATTTAATCTTTCTTGAAGTTACTAAAGTGTGTATTGTTTTGATAGAAAGAGGTACGAGGCATCTAAGTGAGTAGATCTACTATCCTTATTCCTCGCTTTTGATATAGAAATCATGCTTAGAATATTATTTTAATTCCTAGTATCATGATAGGATGCTTTTATGATTTCTAGTATCATGATAGGATGCTTTTATGATTTCTAATATCATGTTGGGATGTTTATTTTGATTCCTAGTATCATGTTAGGGTATTAATTAATATTTCTAATATCATGTTGGTTTCTAGTATCATGTTTAGGCTAAAGCTTTGATCTTTATTATTTAGTGACATGCTAGGATTTGTTATTAATTAGTTTAGTATCATGCCTAGGATCTTGCTAATAATGTTTTGATGATATTATGATGATGATTGTTGCGTCAATAATTATATGTTGCTTGATTATTCATGATTTATTGCTATTGCTTGATTACGCCCTTTCTTGCAGGTTTAAAGGGAATTTGTACTTGAAATCACGCTTAATAAGATAATTAATAATTTGATTTTAGGTTAATATGATTTTAACCCAACCACGAACCCAACAAAACCACCAACTAATCACCTTAACCCTTCAACGAACCACCAAAACCCGATTAGATGAACCACCAAAATAATTAATTTAGATTAAGGTTATAATGTTGTGTAATTATGTGTAATATTATGCGCTAATAATTTTAAAATGAAGGTATTTTAGTCATTTTGACAGAAAAAAGTTACTAAAATAGGAAAGAAATAAGTTTGTTGCAAATAATAGTTAGCACCTTTTTTTTGGTAAATAATGCAAATAACGGTTAACGGAGGTAGTATATATCATACTTTATTACTCTTATTTTCATCAAAAGGAGAACAAAACAGCTTCAACACTTCAGTTTCTCAGAGATATTCAAGGTACCTTCATAACCTTCCATTGTAGCTATATTATATCAATATATTAGATTATAAAGTTTTAGAAAAAGCAACAATTGTGATTTTAATTCTATATATACATGTAATTATAGCTTATATATTGCTAAGCTCATAATACTTATTCAAACTCATAATCCTCAATTGCTAACCTCTTGTATTTAATAAAACAATCATATACAATACAGAAACTTCTCAGCAGTAATTTTACTGATTTAATGCTTATATAAATGTATGAATCATGTTCTATATCTCATTTGTTCTACCACTGATGGTCAATTCTCTGTTAACGATATTAGTTTCATATAAATATGAATTTGTTTCTTGATTGCTTGTGCAGAAACATGGATAAAAAGTACACACATCTTAGTGAATTAAACAGCAATAGCAAAAATTATAGTGTTAAAATCAGAATATTAGAAAAAGCAAGACCAAAGACATCTTCTAAGAAAGGGACTTTGTACCAAACTCTGCTACTAATTGATGAAAAGGTAACTCCAGACTCTCAAATTGTTATTATTAGCATAAGTCAATTAAATTAGCATTTGTTCAAATACAAATACTCAAATATACTTGGCTCTTTCTATTTTAGGGTGATAAAATGAGAGCAGCTTTATTTGGTGATCAAATAGCAAGCTATGATGAAGCATTAGTATATAATGGTGAATCTCCTATTAAACTGATATAGTTGTACCTGGTCCTATGTTCCAATCTTTAAGCACAATACCTCGTGTAATAGCAGTGGATTCTAAATATGGTATGCAACCCTGTATCTTCTTTTGCACATAGTTGATTTTAAAAAACAGATTTGTATCTCACATTATACACTAACGTACTCTTATTTAAATTGTAGATGTTTTAGGTATTGTTCTTTATGTAGAAGAGAAATTACGAGTCATCAATACCAATGAAGGTCGACAGTTTTTTGTTAGAGAAATCGTTGTAACAGATCAATCGTAAGTTTATAAATTTTTCCTATCTTTATACATTTTCATAGATAAGCTTTGAGTATAAACTAACTTTCATACTGGAACTTTTATTTATAGAATGGACCAGCCTCTTGTTATAACTGCTTGGAATGATTTAGCTGGAACTGCTTGTAATAGACTACAAAATTCTACAAAATTGATTGGTTGTTTGATTTCGATTTTGAGTCCTTTGTTTTCAATTGCATTATGGGGTGAAGTATGTTTATTTGGTTGTTTGTTGTTTTTGATTGTCTTACTTGAGGACAAGCAAGAGGTTAGCATGGGGGAATATGATGTATGAGTTTCATACCATGTTTTATCCCGGTTTTACAATGTATATTTGCATGGTTTTGGGCTCTTTGGAGCCATTTCTTGCTAACAATCTCTTCTCTAGTGTGTTCGATCTATTTTTGTGAGTTTCAAAGGAATACTGAGCTTCGTGGATGAATCGGACGTGTTTTGGATAGTTATAGAAGAGGTTAGTGTGCGAAGATGAAGATTTCCCCCATGCCCTGTTGACCATAGCTTGCCCAGTCAGACAGGGCAAAGAAGGGTAAGCTAGATATGGAGTATATGCTGCAGACTCCACGTGCCCGGTTGGGCATAGCTCACCCGGTGGGACCGGGCACTGAAGAGTTAGAAGATAGCTTTGATAATAGAGAAGGCAGCAGTCAGCTTTGATTTGTCTCGCGCGCCCGATCGGGCATGGTCTGTTCGGTGGGACCGGGCACGAGGTGGAAGAAGATTAACGAAGAAGAATTGGGCCGTACTCTAGCCGCCCGATCGGGCAACCATCACCCGGTTGGACCAGGCACTGCTTTGCGGAACCCGATTTGCTTATTTTCGGAATTCTATCTTTTTGGGGGTATAAATACCCTTTGTAATCACAATTAGAGAACACATTACTATATCCTCTAGTTTTAGTTTTCTCTAAGAACCCTAGTTTTACTTTCTTTAAGCATTTTAATTCCTCTCTTAGTTTGATTATTATTCATCAACAATTTGAATTCTTTCAATTGAAGCAATTTTGGTATTCATCTATCTCACTTCTCTTTCATTTATTATTGCTTATTGATTATGTTTTCTCTATTAAATCTTGTTATTGGTTTTGCTATTATGTGTGAGTAGATACATAATCCGGGATCTTGCAAAGCTCGGATATGATTAATGCTTAAATTTAATCTTTAAATTCTTTAATAATATTTCCAATTGACATGCTTGATTGATTGTGTTTATGCCAATACTAGATTAGGAATAATTGGTATTGTTATCATCCCTTTGTTCTTATTGCAACGGAAGTTGAATATTAACGGGATTTGGGTATTTCAATTAAGGGTTTGAAGGTCATCACGAAGTAGATGATTGAATGATTAGGAAGTTAAGTATTGAGTTTAATGTCCCTTATTTGCTTGATTCCATGGAAATAGGCTTGACAATTGATTTGGGAAGCCATTGATAACTCGGGAGAGACATTTGGTATTGATTAGGGAATGCTTTTCCTCTTGTCGATTGAATTGTTATTGGGGGTAGAATTATTTATGCATTGATTATATTCGTGGTAATGCTTGATCTTGGATGCTTTAACATTGATTATCTCATTCTTAGTTAATTGTGTTCTTTAGTATTTCAGTTATTAGTGTTCTTCATTCTTGATTTGGTTACTTGCTTAATGATTTCTCGAGTCTATTTAATTAGGTAGACCTTAGTCTCTTGGGATTCGACCTTTACTTGCCCGACTACATAGTTAGGAGGAATTGTTAGATTATTTTTGTTAGGTACGCGATACGTCTATCAGTCACAAACCCAAAAGAAGATAGAGCCAATGTTTTGCAAGAATGGTATGCACCCTACATACATACAATTATTGAAGGAATTTACGTAGTTCTTACATAGTATCATATTAACAATGTTACAGGTCAACTCAGTATGCGCAAAAGCTCTTAGATCAACAGGCCAAAATTCTACAAGTTCGATATCCTAAAAATGAACAAACCACTGTCACAGTTTAGTATCTGAAGGAAAAGAAGGTTTATACCTTATACTTCTTAAATAGACAATCTATGTTTTGGAGCAATAGTCTATTATATATGATCTTACATTCAAACAAAATAACTATGCTGCTTAAATGTAGCCACAAAATGCATTGCAAGATGAAAGACTTTGGATAGCTGCCACTATAGCACCCGCAAATTTGAATCAGTTGATTATATACAAAAGATGCATGCACTGTGGGAAGGTAACTAATTTTTCAGAAGGACAGCAATTTGCATGCAGAAAATGTTACATCAGAGAAACAAAATCTTGTCTCGGGTATATATTTTCTTACCATAATATCTTTAAATAACAATTAGCAGACAATCATATAATTGTATTGATTTTATCATTTTATGCAATATGCAGAATTGCTTTAACTTTTGATGCAGTGGATGCTACTGGTAGCATAACACATTAAACAATGAAACTGAGAAAATACTGGGAATGGATGCACATGAAATTAATGCTTTGATAACAAATGGATGTGCTAAAACTTATAAAGCAATTTACCAATTTTGCATATCAACTTAGCTCATAAATTATGAGTTCCAACACCAAAATGTGCATAATCTGATTTTAGTAATTATAAACTTGTGTAGGAAGATCAAATAGGTTTTACCAAAGCACAACAAAATCTCAGTTCTAGAGTGCTTCATTTGAAAGTGGCACCAACTCCAGCATTGACTGCCAGGAACATACTTCAATGGTCTTTAGAAGCAGTTCACATACCACATGATGCTTATACACTTCCAAGGCAAACTGTATCTGAAGCTCTATATGCAGGGCCTTCCTCATATTCAAATGTGTCTAAGAACATGGATAATCCCACTGCATTTGGCAATACAAGCATTGAAAAAGCAGGAAGCAAAGATGCAAAGATAAATGAGCTTCTGTCAGGCACTCAGACTCCAACCTCTAAAACAGTTACAACATCCTTTGACACACCAATATTTCCTATTTGGTCATTGCATACAAAAAAGCGCAGCTGTCTTAAGAAAAGGCAACACCAAGATGAAAATCAGTGTGCTACAAAATGCTCCAAATCAGTTGCTTTTACAAATGAATCCAACGCTATGGTTGATTATGCTATAAAACAAGTTCTGCAATCTACAAACAAAACAAGCGAGGATATAGCAGCTTCTGCATTACTTGAGCTCAAAAGCACATCCCTTGAATCTGCATCAGCTGTTGGAGGAACTAAACCTTCATCTTAGACCTCTTCATCAGACTGAACTACACAGATCTTCTCTGGTTGCAATCAGATAAGGAATAGCATACATAAATTAGATGCTGCATTTTGCAGACCCTGTGGCATAGTAATTTCAGCAAGGTAATCAAGATAACTCATCGTATGTACAAGCTGCATTTTGCTCACTATGTGGCATAGTAACTTCTTCTAGGTAGCATTAATCTATCTAAATAGATTATCACCCTCGTGAAGGAACACAGGTGATAACCCGTGTTCCTACATAACACTTTATATATATAACTCTTTAAGTATTTTCATTATGTAATTATGTCCTAAGCAAGCATTTTAGATCTTTCTAAATATTTTGAAATTTCTGAAACCATCAGGAATCTGTATAAAATTGGATTGTATGCATGAACTATTATATATGATATATATAAAATTATATTATATGAAGAACTCTTACTAAACACTGTGTTTAAATTTCCAGTATTGTACCTTTTTTCCTATAATTGTAGAAATTGATATAGAACTCCATGCTATATAATCTCAAATTTAAACAGAAATTACAACATTAAATATACAGAAAATCTATATTATTATGCTGACTTAGAATATATAAGCATTAAATATAAACCGAAATATTATACGGAGTGCATCGTAATAATATTACAGAACAATTATTTTATACTTACTACTAAGAGCAGCGTTAATGGTGAACATTTTAATAGTTCACAATGAGTGAACAAATAAGGTGGTGGCTTAATGGCAAACTCTATAATTGTTCATGATGAGTGGTCATGCGTTCGATTGCAGGAGCGAGCAGCTGGACGAAATAATTCGCTGTGGGCCCCACCAAAATTTTCCACTGATATTCATACAAAACGACGTCGTTTTGCTGTTTCATGTTGCAAAACGATGTCGTTTTGCTTATTAACGGGCAGAAAAAAAATAGAAAGTAGCGGTTGGGAGCGCGCCACTTGGCCCAGCCGCTGCTTGACACGTGTTCATTGTTTTAAATAAATCCGTTGTAATAATACAACGGATATATTTTATAAAATACAAATCAAAAAAAAATAAAAATTACCAACGGCTCTATTTTTTTTCCCCTCTATAAATAGACACCCATATTGATATACTTTCTTCAACTTTGAAAATCCATTTCTTTCTACTATATTTTTCTCTTCAAAAATCCTCTCTATAATTACCAATATTATTATTATTTATACCAATATTAATATTATTATTGTTAATATTATTTTTAATTATTATCATTAATATTATTATTATCGTTACTATTTTTTTTATTATTGTTATTATTTTTAATATTATTATTATTATTATTATTATCGTTATTATTATTATTAATATTAAATTTTTATTTTTTCCAAATATAAATTATAATTATGGATGCTAATACCAACCCCAAAACAAATAGAAAGCAGAAAAAAAAATTGGGTCAAAATATGATCCCGAATCAAGCCAATTTTCCTCCAATTCACCCAAATTTTTCACAAACACCCACAAATATTCCCCATAATTTTTCTGGAGTGTATCATCAAATACCCTAGTCAAGTTGCCCATATAATCCACCAAATTTCCCTCAAAATTTTAATTTTTCTCAAAGCAAATCAAATTTCCCACATCCATCCATGATACCAATGGGTTACGGTGAATATGGTGCTGCATCTGGATATTTTCCGTCACAAAAACCGAATCCCAATATATGGGTATCGAGCAATGTCTTATCTGAAGAAGATGAGGCAAATGAAGAATGAGAGGATGATGGTGAGGGAAATGAAACTCCTTCCCCCCATCAAAACTTCACTCAAATGTTACAACAACCACTCCAATCAACTCCGGAATTTCGTGTTGGTTGTTCAAACAATAGAAGTTGGTCGCGATCAGAAACTACGGCTCTTATATCCGCCTACATGAACACCAGCACCAACATAATTATCGGCACAAATCAAAAGAAGGGTCAATTTTGGAACAGAGTCTTGGACGCATACGATGCTGCCAGGGAATCGAATCCAGTTGAAATATCCCTACGAACTATTAGTAGTTTGAAGGGAAGGTGGATGCGAATCTCTGAAGCCGTGTTAAAGTGGTGCGGAAGCTATGATAAGGCCCGGAAGCGAAAGGGAAGTGGCTATAACGAAGATGATGTTATCCAAGAGGCCCACAAAATCCATGAGAACTCATTCGGACGATTCACCTTCTACGAGGAATGGATCCAAATTAGGAAGTTTGACAAATTCCGGTCTTTGTTGGACCAACAAACATTCAAGCCTTCGGTGGGACGTCCACATTCAACTCCACTGACGGATGAGTCTGTAGGGAGCGGAAGTAGTGGGAAGAGGACACGGGATGAGGGTGAAAATTTCTCACCTACCACACCGACCAGCGTGGGTGCCGGTGATGAGAGAGTAGCTCGTGCTGAAGGAATTAAAAAGGCTAAGTCGAGGTTGAAGGGTAAAGCTCCATCAAGTGAAGCATTTAAGGAATTAGAAACATTCAACACCCGATTGCAGCTATTTGGGGATTCGATGAATGTGTCAAACGAAGCAGAAATGAAGAGGCTTGAAATACAGGAGCGCAAGGAGGCAAGGAAACAACGGAAAATTGAGCTAGAACAACATAGGATCCACTGGGAGCAACTAGCTCGTCTAGAACAGAAAGTAAACCGAGAACAGTGGGAAGACGAAATGATAGTAATACTTCAGAACAAAATTAAAAGTTTCACTAATGATGCTTAGGCATTGTAATCTTCATTTTCAGTAGTGATAAGTTTTCAATTCCAGTTCAACCTCTTGTACGCATTTCCAATTATTTGTACTTTATCAATTAATCAGTATAATGGATCTTTTCCACTATCCCATTTTCATAGCCCATGTGATCTTTGTCTCTTTATTCAATTATATCAATTTGTCTCTTTATATATAATTGTGTCAGTATCTTAATTTCCCCTTTGTTAGCCCATGTGAAACCCTTCTTCTCCATTCAATTTCTGTGTGGTTCTAATCCAGTGTTTGTCATAGCCCATGTGATCTTTGTCTCTTTATATTCAGTTATTTCTGAAGAAGAATTACAAATTAGTTCACTATAAATAAACACCATTCTTTCATTTATTTTACACACAAACACATAAATCGTTTGCAGTTATTATTAGAAAACCTCACTCTATCTTACATTTCTTACGTAGAAAATGAATTCAAACAGTTTCAACTTAAGCTCAACCGATTCCTCTTCATCTTCATCTAACTCGGATGATGAGGGAAGGGAGCTTAGAGTTCAACAAAGTAATGAAGTGTGTCTTATGATACAACACGTAATGCATGAGTACATTCCACCAATTATTCAAGCTGCCACTCAGCAACGCCGACGCAAATCTACTGAGCCCCGAAAGGATAGGGGACGCGAAGAAGGTCATGCACGGTTATACAATGACTATTTCGCGGAAGTCCCAGTTTATCCAAGTTCCTTGTTCCGGCGCCGGTTTCGAATGCGTAAACATGTGTTTGAGCGCCTTCTCAACGCAGTGACCCAACATGACCCTTGGTTTCAACAAAGGCGAGATGCGGCAGGTCGTCTTGGGTTGTCTCCACTTCAAAAGTGCACTGCGGCCGTTAGACAACTAGCTTACGGGTGTGCTTCAGACGCTTGTGATGAGTATGTCCGTATAAGTGAGGCTACTTCACGATTGGCACTCCAAAAGTTTACAGAAGGTGTCATCAACCAGTTCGGTGATCAGTACCTACGCCGTCCAAACATCGCAGATATGGAAAGATTGCTACGTATTGGGGAAGAACGTGGATTTCCTGGCATGATAGGCAGCATTGATTGTATGCACTGGGAGTGGAAGAACTGTCCACACGCATGGAAGGGGCAGTATCAAGGAAGAGCAGGAGTTGCAACTCTCGTACTGGAGGCAGTTGCGGACAGAGATCTATGGATATGGCATTCGTTCTTTGGGATGCCAGGTAGCTGCAACGATATTAATGTGCTTCATCGATCCCCTGTGTTCGAAGACGTCTTAGAGGGTCGAACACCTGCTGTGAACTTCGTAGTCAATGGTCATCATTATACGAATGGGTATTATCTTACTGATGGAATCTACCCTAGATGGGCTACTTTTGTGAAATCCATTACGAGTCCACAAGCTCGTAAGGATCGTTTATTCGCAAAACACCAGGAAGTTGCAAGGAAAGACGTTGAACGCGCATTTGGGGCCCTTCAAGCTCGTTTTGTCATTATTAAAAAGCCGTCTTTGGCGTGGGATACCGACATACTCCACAATATCATGCTCGCCTGCATCATAATACATAATATGATCGTTGAAGATGAACGAGAGACGTATCAAAATAACGTTAATACCAATGAGTTTATGAATGCTGGAGGCAACGCTAATGAGGACACTACCGAGTATCGTACTGATTGTATTGTGGATATCGGCTTATACTTGACTCGTAGAACAGAGATTGAGGATCAACAGACTCATTTGCAGCTAAAAAACGACTTGGTCGCACATATATGGAATAAATTTGGTAACAACGAGAACTTACGCAATTAGGTTTACAATAAATGGTTATCCCTAAGGACATCTTACAAAACGATGTGTAGTAATTCTTTTTTTTTTAAAAAAAAAAAATGTACTTGATTATAGTTGTAGTACTGTAATCACGATTTGTACCTCTTTTTTTTTTAATTATGTTAATTAAAATTAGCTGCGTTGTTGTTTAAAAATATTGATCACAAGAATTAGTTTTTAAAAAAGCTAATAAAAAAACGCAATAATTTCTTAATTAGTAATCACGATTAAAAAATTAAATACGTCAATTAATTACATTGACATCGAGTTAATAAATTATAATTATGAATTAAATAGATTATATTTACAAAAATAAAATAAGGTGGGATAGGGAGTATTGATGATGAACCATTGTTTAGTGTTCATTGTTAAGAGTGAATATTGTAAATGGTTTGTTGGGTTGATGTGGATGAGAGAGAAATGGTGATAGTGACCCATGAACCATTTTTTTGTGTTCACCAATAATGATGCTCTAATAAATATCTCACCAAGCACCATTGAAATACTCAATATTTTTCATAACATCATCACTCTATGATGTTATAATGTTATATTACTCTATCTCACCAAGCACCAAATATTCAATATATTGAAATACTTAGGTAATCCCTGACCATGAATATCTTCGACTATATATAAGTGAAAATTATAAAAAGTTGATATTTGAAAAAATTATAATAAGGGAAATCTAATAAAATTCCTCATGCTAATTTAAATATATTGTATAAATCATAGTATGAGGTCAAAATTATTTTATTTTGATGACATGAATAGTAAGTAAGTCGAACTTAAAAATGGAGATAGTATAATCTTTATCCTTAAACCTTTGCTAGTGCTCTTTCTCTTGCTTTTGGTAGAAGGGCCAACTAAAGCAACTGTACAAGTAGTTTGAAAACTGTGAATCAATTATTCCTTATTCCTATTTTTTAAATCCAAGTACAAAAAGCAGGCAGCCATCAAAATCTAATTTACACAATGTTTTTATCAGTTTAGATCGACCAAAACTGGTTCAATCTGCTTGACGAACATTGAACACAATATCTTCCGCTAGTGTAAGACTGAATTGACATAATATAAAGCAAACTATAAAGCTCCAAATTCAACCAATTTTCTACAAATAATTAGTTAATTTATAAAGATGAGTACAAATTTAATTGTCTACCTTAGTATAAATATAGAGGTGTGCGTAACCACAATACCATACATTCGATCAATGCACAGGAAAATCAGGGCTTTAAAACACCACTTTTAATCAATTTTAGGAGTGCCAATTTCATGTAACATCCAATCCATCTAGATGCAACATTACAAATTTAGCTATCTCCTTTTTTTTTTTGAACAAATTTAACTATCTCCTTTAACAAAATTCATTCTCTTAAAAAAAAAAAAATTGCAAGAAAATCAACAAAATAAATTAATGAACAGAAAAAAGGGAGGTGCTCATATACTATCCAGCTATTGAGGAGTCTTCCATGCCAAAATTGGCATTCAGAGATATAGATTATATATTTAATCACAGCATCCAAACCATTCTTCAATAAATTTATTTAATTTTTGCCGATTAAATAAAATAGATTAAAGACTACTATAAAAAAATAAAAATAAATAAAAAATAAAAAATAGAAAAAAACATTGATTTTATAACATTTGGATTCAGAAAATGAAAATGGGGTAAATCGCTCATATTCTATGGGTGTATAGATGAGTCTATCATGCCATGGTTATAGCAATTCAGAACGAGGAATTTTTTTATAATCATCGCTATTTTACCCACAATTAAAGGATGAAAAAAACCAGAACAAAAACAAATAAACAAATAAATGGAGATTGAAATAAAAATTCAGAAACCTTAATAGAAGAGGAGTTGGAGTTAGAGGTCTTAGAGTTGGTAGAAGGAGAAGCGGCGAAAGGTTATTATAGAAGAAGTAATGAAATTGAAGGCGGTACATTTAAAACCCTAATCCTATGGGCCGACGAGCGGTGACCAAGACCCAAAAGTCAGTACTCGGGACAAAATCGTCAAGTTGTGTGCATCGCGTGATTCGTATCGTATGTTCCGGTTTATTTTACATTTTTACTCCTTAGTTTCCTCCCTTTATTATGTGTCCATTTCTCATTTTTAACGGAAACTACGGTGGCTAATAGACGCAATACGGGCACATAACTAGTCATGTCTGAGAATCACTTTCATTTTAGTTTTATATCACAACTTTAATTCTAAAGGGTATGTTGTCCAAACATTATTTATTAAAGTTATTTCAAACTAGACTTGATCAAGTTGAGCCCGGCCCACCAATTTTGGCAGGTTTTGGACAGTTTTTTCCGGTCTAAAATCGAGTCGAGTCCGTCCCGATCCAATTTTAAGAAAATATTGGACAGGCTTAGGAAATCAATTTTATGCAATTTTAGCAATTGGCCCGAAAAGCCCGCACGACCCGGTTAGTTTGGGTGGGTTTGGACACATATATTTAAGCCCGAAGCTTGGCTTGACCCGAGGAATGGGCTAAATATTTTTACCTTGACCGGGCTATTGATCACCTCTATCTTAAACGTTTTAAAAGTATAAGAAAGATAGGCAAAAAAAAAAAAAGTCACACATGTGATTCGCATGCATAAATAAGGCTATATATATAGATAAACATTTTTAGGAATATATTTGGCATAACAATATTCATAAGTATTTGGTTAAACTTTAAAAAAGGTGGTGATTAAGGAGAAATGAAAAGAGTGGGACAAACCAACAAGAGTTGGGTCAAATGGTAAGCAACTTGATGTCGCTTAAGAGAGATCTCGGGTTCGAGTCTTACCATATACAGAAAATTTTGTTGAGAGACTCATCCACTATAAGCCACGTGTGTGACCTGGGTCGGATCTGGATGTAGTCGAAGCTAAGCTCTGTTGAACCTGTTAGGCATTCTAAAAAAGAAAATAGTGGGACAAATAATGATATTTTGGATATATGTGTAATTTATATGTAATACCCTGGAAATTTCCTTATTTTAAAATACTCTTTTTACTATAATGAAACTCATTTTAGGAAATAACCAAAATATTACCGCCACCGTAATAACGGCTAAGACTATTTCAAAGTCACACAACGGAAATCTAAAACTAAAAATCAGCTTTTCAAAATAAATAACTTGAGTTCACAATCTCAAAACATAAGTAAAATGAAACATTCACAAGTTGGAACCAATGTAAACCTAGCCCTTTAAAACCAACTTAAAATAAAATATGACAATATTACTCAATAAATGAAATCAACAATTCATAAATATAAATTAAGAAAGCATAACAAGTAACTCTCTACACTCATACTCATTCCCTTCATGCTCTTCATGCTTCAAGTACCTGTCGTTTTTTCTTTATTTCAACCCCTTTACTCACCATATAAATGGGTCATAGTAGGACCAATCCAAAGGAAAGCCAAACACAAACACAAAAGTACGAATCAACAAAAGCTGAATACATATGCACCACACTAACATGAATATCCTAGCAATAATAAATAAAACATGCTCGCCATACAATACACAAGTCAACTTACCTTTGACTCATAACTAATAATATTAATTATTAATAAATAGTTTTGGATTATGCATTGAACGGATTTCATTCCTTAAAAATAACCCATTAAAATATTGAGCTTCCAATTAGGGAGCTACCCCAATTGGCACCTACTATGTCACCTTGTGACGGAATTCCAACGCATTAATAATGAAAAAAAGTATAACGTCATGTACCCCTGTAGAGGCTATGATCAAATATAAAGTCACATAACTCCCCTCATATGTTCATACTTAAGGTGTATATGTTCCAAGAGTTTTGGTGTGTATCCTCTTACACTTTACGTGATTTACCAATTTAACTTGTGATGACTCCAACCAATCAGTCAAGAACAAATATAACAATCATTAACACAAACTTACATTTCATTCTTGAATTAATTAGTGAACACATACCATTTATTTTAATTAAGGTTCCTTGCCTAGTTTTGTGCAAAAAATTGCACTATTACTTCATTGGTGCATAAAATACACTAATAAACTTCCTTGACTCAATCTCAACTTATATGAATGAGTGAGTAAATAAAATAAACTACCTTCTTGACTCAACTCAAATCATGAATCATGCTCAATAGTTCTAACTTTAGCCCTTTTAAACATAAATAAGCAAGACTTATTAAATCCATGCTTCCTTGATATTTGAAAATAAAACATACTTTCATGATTCATACATATTCAACATGTATCATGCCTCAAATAACATGTTCACATGCTTGCATAATGATTCATGATCAACCAACATCAAATCCAAGCATATAATCAACCAAACATGCTACTAAATCATCACTTGAAAGATTCTTTACACTCCTAGCATGATACTACGGACACACAATTATTTCTATGCGCATACGTGCTTTAAATAATGCCTAAACTCGGCCATACTCACTAGAAAATCACTTATCTCGAAACTTCCTACAAATAAATATACATAACCACAATTTATCACTATTCTCACAAATTTCTAGTAACTATAACATACTTTAAACCTCACTAATTAACCCAATTTAATGGTTTAAAAGCCTTAAAACATTTTCTTTAAATGGGTACTTAAAATCCTTTCAAAAAGACTTAGTTTTCATGACTTACATAAAATTCAAGCATGCTTATTTAATATAAAACATCACTAATAGACTAGGAAATCATATTTAAATCATTAAGAACCTTTTTCCTTTTATGGGTAATCAAACCCTAACATAATAATTAAAAAGTAGTGTGTATAATTAAATACAAAATTAATTGAGGGCTTAAAACTCATTAAAAACATGTTCTAATCATTAATTAAACAACCATAACAACCAAGAATCAAACCTTAATCATAAACATTAAATTCCCAAAGTCTAGGGTTTGTAAATTGGGGTTTTTAATCAAAATAAAATATGAAAATTATAATAATAAATTAACCACATCAACTATCAAAAAACAACATCAAAAATATAATTACAATCATGCCTTAAATTAATTAAAACAAGCTTAGAATTTAAATAGGAGAAAGAGAATTTTTTTTCTTTAATACCAAAACCACAAGAAAGGAGAGAGAAGAGGGCAGTGGTCGGTGCTACTGCTGATTGCCGGTGGTCGCCAGTGGTTAGTGGTGGCACCGGTGGTCGCCGGTTGTGCGTGGAGAGGAGGAGAGAGTAGCGTGGGAAAGAGAGGAGAAAAAGGGAGGAAGAAGGAGAGAGAAAAATAAAATGAAAAGTTTGGGGTTTTGTAAAATTTGACAGTTTGATACGCGAGTGTGAAATTCTTGGGTTTTTGGGGTATTTATATCCCCTTTTAAAAACAAAAATACTTATTTACAAAACTGTCATTACTAATCCTATTCCTCGAATTCTCCTTCGGGTCTAACTTTTTGGGCCCTTAAGAACTCTTTTATTCCCGACAAGTTAGTCCAACACTTTTATTGATGTTGACCCAATTACAAGCTCATTATTTTATACATACTTATTTTATATTTAAATAATTAATTCTTTTAAAATGAAATAAATCAATTTAATTTATAAATAAAATAAATAATTTATATTTATAAAATATTATAAAAATACGGAGTATCACTATTTATGGCAAATGTTAAAAAGTACTCTCTCCGTTTCAAAAAGACATTTTCATTTGAAATCTTAACACTTTCATATGATAAAATAATATTTTAAATTACTCTTAATATATAATGTATAACATAGTCATGTTAGGTCTTTTTTTATTCGTTTCAATGAGTATTTTATTAAAATTTAATTGGTATATATTTTACTAAGAAACAATTAAAAATATTTATGATCAAAATAATGCGTTGGCAAATGTCTACATTCAAAGTGAGAAGATCGTATTTGAAACGGAGGGAGTATTTAATAGCACAGAAATTTATGGGTGTGTTCGAGATTTTATATAAGAAATGTAAAACGTTGTTTTCAATATGATAGAGTTATGTGATATATTTTAGAAGCATGCACCCATTTTGGGTTGTCCAAACTGAAAAACAGTGCTTAATAAAGAGATAGAGGGAGTAGCAACTACAATAGTAGAGAGATGATCACGGGCTGTGGTGCATTTTGGTTAAAAGTGGCCCATTTCATGTCAAGGGTTCTGGTTAGGCCATATCGAAAACATTATACCCATATCACTGCCTTGCTGCCCAGCAGCACTTGCGAGCAACGACCAGCAGCCATGCACCACACAGCACCACGCAACATCTGTGCACTCCCAGCCCGCCACACAGCAGCACCATGATGAGGTTGTAGCACCACCATGTGCACCTAGGCAGCCACATGTGGGCTGCGTCAGCAGCCCGGCTAGCCTTGGTGGCGCTTGGGTGGTTTAACCTCGATTTACGTGCTTTTATCTCGGGATTTTAATCCGATATAAGTGTGACATAAAATTAATTCTAAACTTATTTTAGAACCAATTTAGGGCAAAATGAAAAATAAAATAAGTCCAACTTAATTAAATTCAATTTTACTAGTGCACAAGCCTAAATTATTCAAGAACCATTCTTTAAATCAATTTAGGTCTATCTTGATGCTACAAAATTGAAGGGCTAGACTCATAATTAATTTAATTAAATATAAATTAATAATGAGATTTGACAAAATTAAGGAGGTTGGAAAAATAAACCCTTTCATCCAATGAAAAATTTCCAACAATAACTTGTGTATAATTGAAAAATTACATCTTCCAATACGAAGATTAATTAATTTCAATAACAAGTTTTGAACTTTTAGGACTTTAATCAACTCAAAAATGATTAAATCCAAAAATTAGTTCAACATGGAATTTAGCAATCAAAGTTCCAACCAAATAAACAATTAAAGATTGAATCTTTAACATATTAGGGACTTCAAAATTACAAGTTCACCATAAACATTCACACTCGAAGCAATTTATTTGCAAAAGTGTGACAATTTCAAGTTTATGTGAAAAATGAACTCACCGAATTAAGCACCAATTATGACTTCATCAACATGCTTAATAAGGTTTATAATTGCAGTAGATTAGGGATGCAACCATACATTTAATCTACCTTTAGCATGACATAATTAATCAAGGTTTAAGGATTTAAAATTTTTCGTCAAAAACAAAAAACCCCTCGAATAACATGTTTCTGGGTGGATTTTGGCTTCTGGGCAGTGCTCAAAGAGAATAAAAAACGATTTAGAACATCAATTTCACCCAAAAATCACTATATTTGAGTCGAAATTAGGGTTCGTTAGCTAAAATTAGTAAAATACGAGATTAAAACTAATTAAAACGAGCTTCTAATCTAATTAGAAAGCAAAACCAGAATTTAAATCCATTTTAAATCACCTCAATTAATTATTAGTTACAATAATTATAATGAGCGTGGCTCCGATACCGCTGTTGGGTTTCATAGCGTCCAATGCTATGCGGAAGAGAAACCCGCCCAAGACCCGCTCATTAATTAAAGCAACTAAATATTTAATCACATAATTAACAACATAAGAGAGAGAAAAGGAAATGACATTCTTACCCTCAACGCGTGCTTCGCTCCTATAGAGCTCGGACTTTAAAGCCTTAGCTCCGCAAGCGCGAGAGCCTCCGACGGAGTCCACCCTCGAGACCCGACCCGAACAGACTCTACCCCGAACGTTAGTCGGGACTAGACCAAGAAAAGACTAGAGTATTACGAAATTAAAGGTTCTCTCACCTAAACGGAGATGCCTTATTGAGTTCAACTCAAATGTTCTTCCCAAAACCCAAAACTTGGGTATTTATAGGAAATGGACACTTGATCTCCATTCTCCCATCAATGTAAGAGATTTGCATTTTCTTTTATTTTATTTTAATCAAAAACAACATAAAATGCAATTCAATCAACAAGCTACAAGTGGCAAAGGGATAGCAAAGGTAGGTGAGGACCAATAAGGGGTGGGGGGGGGACCAAAAATCCCCTTGCTCCCCAAGCAAGGCCACCAAGCATCGGTCCCCACTAAGACTCAAGAGCTGCCTACGCATAGCTGGTAGCCAGCATGCCTTGGCTGCCAAGGCTACCTGGCTTGCACCTGACACCTTGGCTGGGCTGGCTAGCTAGCCCGCATACATATGCACGCAGCCAGCAAGCCACGCATACAATGCGGGCTACTGCTGCTGCTATGTAGCATATGCTAGGCACTGCCTAGCACACAAGCACGCTTAGCCTCAACACGCAAGCATGCACAACCACATCGCATAGCACGCTGCGATGCTAGGCGATGCTGCGATGCGTGAGGTTGCTATGCTAGCACACATTGCCATAGCACATCACGCATAGCGCGCTACTGCTGTACTTGAGCTAGCAATGGTGCGGCTGAGTGCGTGGCTCAACACGTTAGCATGCGCTAGCATGCTTGCGGCCTTGTGCACCAGCCTTGCTAGCATGCTTGCGGTATGCCTAGTGACGCGCTTGGCATCTCGAGGTAGCTACGGCTTAGTTCGAACTTGTCGCTTGCTTGATTTCTCGTCTCGTCGATTTTTAAATTTGACTCGACTTGCGATGCTTGGTCTCGACGCTCTAAGCTCGATATCTGACGTCTTTATCACAATACTCTAATGACTCTTCTAATCCTTTGGATTGATTCGTCGATTCGGATCGGTTACTCGATTGGGTGTGACCCGAAGGGTTCAGTCAAGATTAAGCTGTAATATTAATTACACATTAATATTACTGATCGGAAGCGGCCTCCACCTAGGCATTCTGATCACTTGACCTTACTGAAGAATTAGCTTTCTAATAATTCTGAACCCTCTATCGGAATAATACACTTATTAGAAGGACACCATTCCTTTCAAAGAACCTGTACCACCTCTTAATGAGAAACGACCAATGGCCAACGTCCAAGTCTATACAGACCAGGATACAGATGACGACTATGAAGTCGATACACACACAACCCCTGATGGTTACCTAAGAACTAGGCGCATCCGTCCCATCGAAAGGAGGGAACGAAATGACAAACAGGCGGGCCCTAGTGAACCAGTCGGCCAGTCGACTGGTCAAACTCATGTGGTCGAAGGCTCCGCCCCTATCACTAGAAACGAGCTCATGACTTTCATGACAAGTTTCAAAGGGGAGATTAGGGACCTGATTGATAAATTAAACGGACGGCTGTCTCCACCAAGGAACAGTCGGCCAAAAAGCCCTCCCAGTCTTGGAGGAACAAGATGGTAAAAGATCGAGAGGCTACTCCTTACCCTAAACCAAGGGAGGACAGAGGCCCTTGATAAATTTAGCCAAACTCCGGTTCCCTGAGCCGGGGAAGAAGAAGGCCATCCGGCATGTTCAGCCGGATGGTTCAAAGAAAACTTATTCTGATGCCCGGATGTTAATTCGGCAGAAGAAGAACATGCAACTGTCAGAGTCGGCTTCAACGTCAAACTTACAAGACAGCTTTCAGAATACCTAAATGAGGTATTCAAAATCAAACCGAGAGAACCAGACCCAGGCGGCATATCTGCCCACTCTAGTCCTCAGATGCTCCATGCGTCCCCGTATGCGCCTCAACAGCCATACATGCCGTATGGATAACCTTTCATGTAACCTACTCTCTTCGGAGGGCAAGCAGCACAAAACGTCCAACCTTTGGACTGGCAGCTTCGACTACTAAGACTTGGAGAACAATCCTCTGCGTTTTTTAAGAAATAACTAAGGCTGCACAGCCGGCCAAGGTGAAAAATGTGTTGGTAGGTACCTATGACGGTACCACTAATCCAGAAGACCACCTTATGGCATACACTAACCTTATGTATCTTCAAGGGTTGGATGATGTCGCATGGCGTAGATGCTTCCCGGCCACATTGAAGGGCGTCTCCTAGCAATGGTTTGACAACCTGCCAGCCGGATGCATAAATAACTTTAAGACGCTTTCATACTTGTTTGCGTCCAACTTGTCAATGAACATCCCTGCAAAGAAAACAAGTCTCGACTTGGGAGCTATATAGCAGGGAGAGAAAGAAGGGCTACGATCATACATCAGGCGGTTCAATCTGATGAGAATTCAGATTCAAGGACTGTCTGATGAAGTGGCCTATACAGACTTTTTCAATGGTCTGAAGGACGGGTCGGCCTTTAAGTTCGACCTTGTCAGAAAGAGGGTTGGTACCCTCCAAGAAGCATTGATGGAGGCGAACGCCTATATACAGGCGACCGATCTCTGCCACATCAGTAAACAGTCGGACTCAAAGAAGTTCGACAAAAGAGAGAGTCGGTCATTATAGCCGGCTAAGAAAGAGGAAAAGAAAAGAAAAAAAGTCTAGGTGGCTGATACCTCTGAATAGCCGTCCCAGAAGAAAAAGAGAGAAACTACAACGTACTCCCCAAAGTACGAGTTCAATAAAGACTGTTACTCCATCCTTATAGAGATAAAAGACCGGATGACTATTGAAAAGCCTGCTGCTATGAAAGGTTCTGCCAAAATTCGGAACAAAAATTAGTACTGTCATTTTCATGAGGATGTTGGTCATGACACCAACGACTGCTATAGTCTCAGGCGGCTGTTGGACTGTCTGGCTGACAAAGGAGTGCTCAAGTCCTACATTCTGAGGTCCAAGTTTACCCTGCAAACTAACCCTAGGCAGCCGCCCAAGAAAAAGTCTCAACCTGCTAATAGTTTTGATATTGACGAAGAACAGATCTATACAATAGCAGGCGGTTATGCTGGAGGCGGCCCAACCATTCGGGGAACCAAAAACTATATCAGGCGGCTAGATGTTAGCTCAGTTGATGAGGGGCAAGCGTCTAAGGACACTTTCCTTGAAGTTTTCATCTTTGAGGGAGACAGGGGAAATGTCAGGAGGCCGCATGATGACCCCATTGTCATCGAATGCAAAGTGGCCAACCAAAAGGTGGGCCGAATCCTCATAGACACCAGCAGTTCCTCTGATCTCATCAGCCACAAGTGCTTGACCAAGCTTAAGTACAAGCCCGAGAGCATGCATAAGGTCTCTCATCCGTTAGTGGGATTTGGGGGTGGAGTTGTGCATCCGGTTGGTCGAATAGAATTACCTATTCGGCTGGGAGAAAAGGGAGAAGGACGCCACTTGGTGGTCCAGTTCTTAATTGTTGAAGAGTTGACCGCCTATAACATGATTTTTTGTCATCCCACCCCAAATGAGTCCAAAGTTGTTATCATACCTACCCTTATGCTTCTCAAGTTTGAAAGGGATGATGGAACAGTCGGCTCCCTACGGGGAGACCAAAAGACAGCTAGGGAGTGCTATCTCTCTGACGTCAAACCCACTATGGTCACATCCGGCCATAGTGGAGAAACTATAGATCTTGACAAAGTCAAGGAAGCCTCGCCTGCTCCCTTAGCAAGCGGCAAAAAGAGAAATGCTGACCAGTTGGTGGCCGTGAAAAAAGAAAAGCAATAGCAATCACTAACCAGAGAACGGCCGGATGAACTCCGTCCCCAGCCGGCTGGTGAGCACATTGATATTGTTTTGGATGACACTCGTCCATAACATACTGTTAAGGTGGGGACGACTGCTTTTGCTGAATTGGGTACAGACCTGCACAACCTATTGAAAGAGTTCAAAGACATCTTTGCCTTTAAAGTTGACGCGATGCCAGGTATCAGCCCGGATCTAGCCATCCACAAGCTTGATGTGGATCTTAAAAAGAAGCCGGTAAGGCAAAAGAAGAGGAACCATGGCAAAGAAAGAAGTCAGGCGGCAGCCGCCGAGGTGAAAAAGCTTTTGAATCTGGGTTCATTCGGCAGTGTTACTTCCCTGATTGGGTTGCTAATGTTGTGCTCGTGAAAAAGCTGAATGGTACCTGGCGCATGTGTGTAGATTACACGGACTTGAACAAGGCATGTCCGAAGGATAGCTATCCCCTTCAAAAGATCGACAGTCTGGTCGACTCTACGGCCGGCCATGCCTTGATGAGCTTTATGGACGCCTATTCACGCTTTCATCAGATACCCTTGTGGAAGAAAGATCGAGTGAAGACGACATTCGTCACTGATCAAGGGTTATTCTGCTATATTGTGATGCCGTATGGTTTGAAGAATACGCCTGCTACCTTTCAGCGAATGATTAATACAGTCTTCATTAATCAAATTGGAAGGAATGTAGAGGCGTATATTGATGATATGATAGTCAAATCCAAACTTCAGGTGGATCATCTTACAAACCTCCGAGAAACATTCGCCACACTTAGGCGGCACTAAATCATGCTCAATCCTAAGAAGTGTGTCTTTGGTGTTGAGTCTGGGAAGTTTCTAGGATTTTTTATTGATCAAAGGGGGATAGAGCCCAACCCAGAAAAATACAGGCGGTCATAGACATGCAGTCGCCCCGCACTGTAAAAGAAGTTCAAAAGGTGACAGGTTGTCTGACAGCATTAGGGAGGTTCCTCAGTCGGTCAAGCAACAAGTGCCTCTATTTTTTCCAAGCCATAAAAAAGAAGACAATATTTGAATGGGGGGTGGATGCAGAGGCAACCTTTCAAAAGTTGAAACAACACTTACACTCTTTGCCAAGGCTGGTTAGTCCTTTGCCAAAGGAAGTGCTGGTTAGTTCTCCTTGCTAAAAGAGGTGGCACCCAACTCCCGATCTATTTCATTAGTCATATTCTATGGAATGCAAAGCTAAGGTACCCCATGGTTGAAAAATTGGACTTGCCCTCTTTATGGCAGTCAAGAAGTTAAAACCTTACTTCTTGGCGCATCCGGTGGTGGTTTACACAGACTAACCAATCAAGCGGCCAATGACAACCATGAAATCGTCTGGCCGAATGATCAAATGGGCGATTGAAATCCAAAGTCTTGAAATTTCCTTTGAACCAAGAAAGTCAGTGAAGGGACATGCGCTTGCCGACTTCATTATCGAAATGATAAGGCCGGCTGATCTTGAAAACCTTAATTAGGTTTGGAAGGTATATGTAGATGTGAGCTCCACCCTGAACGGATGTGGTGCAGGCATCATATGTCAGTCTCCTGAAAGAGACAAATATGAATATGCACTACATTTTAAGTTCCAAGCCTCACATAATGAGGTAGAATATGAAGCCCTCCTAGCCGGCATCCGCATATGTAAGGAAGAATCTGATTTGCAGTTGATTGTAAGCCAATACCATGGTGACTATGAAGCCAACCATCCGGCTATGATCAAATACTTGCAGGCAGTCAAGGAAGAGGCAGGGACACTTGATGAATTTCATCTTAGTCGGGTGCCCAGGTCCGAGAACAATCAGGCGGATGCTCTTTTAAAACTTGCATCATTCGCTTCCTGTGACACACCTAGGCCAGTCTTCTGGGAAGTCATGAAAAAAATAAGCATTGAAGAAGATCCCATCGGAGTATTAGACCGAAGCTCAACTTGGATGGATGGCATCCGGGCTAACTTAACAGACGGCACCTAGCCGGATACTTACTCAAAGATGGTTGCAATGAAAAAACATGTGGCCAGTTTTGAAATTCATAATGGAGAACTCTGCAAAAAAGGTTATTTCCATCCTTTACTGAAATGTGTCACCCCAGAGAGGGGATGAGAGGTTTTAGAAGACTTACATTCGGGCTTCTGCGCCTCCCATATAGGCGGCAGATGAAAGGAATGGTGTCCTTCTAACAAGTATATTTTTCCGATAGAGGGTTCAGAATTATTACAGAGCTAATTCTTCAGTAAGGTCAAGTGATCGGAATGCCTAGGTGGAGGCTGCTTCTGATCAGTAATATCGAGGTACAATTGATATTACAACTTAATCTTAACTGAACCCTTCGGGTCGAACCCAATCAAATCACCGATCCGAGACGACGAATTAATCCGAAAGGATTTAATGAGTCGACAGAGTTTTACGAATACAGACGTCGGATATCGAGCCTAGGGCGTCAAGACCGAGCGTCGCAAAATCACAAAGCGACAAATATGAACATAGCCCTAGCAACACACTGGCCTAGCCATGTGGATGCTAGGCTAGTTCGAGCTAGCATGCACCTAGCATGGCTAGGCGCAGCCTAGGTGCACCATCGTAGCCTAGGCGTGGCATGGCAGCCCATCGCAAGCTCTAGGCGCAGCCTAGGCGCACCATCGCAGCCTAGGTGCACCCGCAGCCTAGGCGTGCCATGGCAGCCTATCGCAAGCACCACAAGTCACCAGGAAGCCCTTCGTAGCATGCGTGCTGGGTTGCGTGCTAGCCTTCGCATGGCAGCACCAAGCAGCGCACCATGCGTGTGCAAGGGGCCTGGGCGCCAGCACGTTGCTAGGCTACGCACAGCAACCCAGCATTGCTACGTACCAAGGCTGCTAGGTGATGCGTGGTGCATGATGCAAGGCTGGTGCGTGGTGCGTAGCATGATGCGAGGGAAGGGGCCAGCATGCGTGGCTCGCTAGCAGCACGCATGCTGGCTGTGCTAGCAATGGTGCGCAAGATGTGTGTGCATGCTAGCCTGTGCGTGGGCTGCTGGGGGCCAGTGCCAGCACTATGTGCTAGCAGCGCTAGGCGCTAGCACACAACACCAGCACCAGCATCGCCCAGCGCCAGCACGCATTGGCTTGCTAGGCTGCTGGGGCTGCTGGGCATGTGCTAGCTGGCAGCCAACCCAGCAGATGTGTGGCGGCATTGAGGAAGGGTGTGGGGACCAAAATACAACCCCTTGGGGAGAAAGGCACATGGTCCCCCCCACCTAGCCTTGGGCACTACTTCTTTGCACATGATCATGCCAGTTGTCGCAATGTGATTTACTTGATTATTTATTTAATTTGGAAATTAAATAAATCATTGATATTCAACACTCCCACATTGGTGGAGGATGAAAAATCAAGGGTTCATTTCCCTATAAATACCAAGCTTGGGTATTTGGGAATGAATAACCTTGAGTGGAATTAAAAAGGCAACTTTAATTAAGAGTAAACCTTTGATTCGTAAAACTCATAGTTATTTTGTCCGGGTCTTGACTAACCTTCAAGACTTAGGATGCTCGGGTCGGGTCGAGGGTACGATCCGTCGGAGATCTCGTGTTTTCGGGATTTTGAAGTAAGAGCTCTTTGGGAGCGAAGCACGTGACAAAGGTATAATTCTTGTTCTTAATCTTGTTTGATTAATTTAATATGCTTGTTAATTGTTTTAATTAAGGGGCGGGTCTTGGTGGGTTTCCTTCCGCGTAGTGACGGGTCACTACGAAACCCTACAACAGAACCCTAGCAAAGAGAGTTAGGCGGCAGGGCTACTTTTGGCCAACTCTTGAAGCAGACGCCATGGAAATGATGAAAAAATGTGACAAGTGTCAAAAGGTTTGGCAAACTCATCCACCATCCGGCTATTGATCTCACGACCATCCATAGCCCAGTACCATTCGCCAAGTGGGGCATGGATATTCTGGGACCTTATACGCCTACTACAGGTGGACGGAGGTATATCTTGGTCGGTCAAAGGCATTAAGACCAAAGATGTTATCTCCTTCATCTGGAATCACTCGGTATCGGGTACCCATGTCTATAGTCTTTGATAATGGTCCTCAATTTGAGACGCCTGCTCTTAAGAGTTGGTTGGGAGACCAAGGGATCTCTCACTATTTCGCATCAGTCGGCCGTCCTCAAGCAAACGGCCAGGTTGAAGCCTTCAACAAGTTAATCTCAGATGGCATCACAAAGAAAATAGAAAGAGCTTGCGGCCTATGGGCTGACGAATTGCCGCATGTTCTGTGGGCCATCAGGACCACTAAAAAAGGGGCGACTGGTGAAACCCCATTTCTCATGGTTTATGGCTCAGAAGCCGTTTTGCCTATTGAGCACTATGAGCCGACTTGTCGAGTCATGTTATATGATGAGGAGGCTAACTAGGAGGCCATGCGGCTAGCACTGGACTCACTCCTAGAACGCAGGGGTAATGCAGCCTTGCGCCATAAGATCTACCGTCTGAGAATAACGAGAGCTTACAATAAAAAACTGCACAAGTGGCCCGTGAAAGTAGGGGACTTTGTGCTACAAAAAATGGAGGCGACCGATAGGGCCAATGAGCAAGGAAAGCTGACTCCCAATTGGGAAGGCCCCTACTGGATATATGAAGAAGTAAGAGGCGGCACCTACCGCCTAAAAACACCAGACGGCAGGCAACTACCCAGAACTTGGAATGTAGATAATTTTAAAAAGTACCACTTCTGAGAATTGTAATTTTATTTTGTACTTCAGTATCAATGAAAGTTGAATCTTTGGCTTCTTATGTACTCTCTATGAAATTACCGTCTGTACAATGTACAGGTGGCCTTATTAATTATTTCGATTTTCTGCTCCTACATGAGCAACTCTAAGCTAAGACTGAAAACTTTGCGGCTATGCGTTGTTCCTCTTAGAACGACCTTCTAACACCTATAGCCAGATGATCTAAGTTAGGCCTATGGCCGGATGATCAATATGAGGCCTATGGCCGGATTGAATAAAATAAACTAATACGTCTGTCCCTACATGAACAAGCGTCCGACGACATCCATCCGAATGAATTCGTCACAGAGAGCATCTCCCATTTGGATGGCACATTGCTCTGTGAACTGATCAAATGAGACTAAGATAACAAAGACTACCGACTGCTCTAAAAACATGCGATAATCTATAATATCTAAGTCGGATGCTGACTGTTGTTGCTCAGGGGCAACACAGTCGGAAAAATTTAAGGATATAAGCTAAGTTCCACACTTAGTAGCTAATTGAGTAATAAGCTAAGTCTCAAGCTTAGCACATGTGAGGAAACAACATGCGGCTAACGGTTGCCTACTTCTTTTATTTACTCAAAACAAGGTGACAAAGATTGATTAATTCCAAAGGTTAACTCATAGTCGCTCGACCTGAATAACCTAAAATGGAACCTAAACGGTACGAACGAAGCCGCCTGTCCTTTGGATAAACAGACGACATTCAGCCACTATTCCTATTTAGGTTAGCGAAACAATTAAAGCTACCGCCTGTAACCCAACAAGCGGTTGCTACTTTGGTTAAACATCCCGTTTGACGCCTGTTTCTGTACAGGTACCAAACAAACGGACAAGCCGCCCAAGTCATCTCCATGATGATGTTGCAGTCGTCCATCATGTCTTTGACCAAGGCTTGCTTTTCCTCCTCGGCTCTAGAAGTGTATTTTTTGGCAAGCTAGACTTCCTAGTTAGCCAGCCGCTGTTTCAGTTTGTTAACCTGAGTACAAAGGCCTTTTGCTTCCCTCTTTGCCTCTTTGAGAGGCTCGAGCTTGGCCTTGAGGTCCTGGACCTGCTGCTCCAGCTTAGAGACCCGCTTCTTCGTAGCGTCCAAGTCAGCCTTGACCTGCAGGTTGGTGGTCGCCTATGAATATAGTATGTCAGTCGTCAATATTTAATTTTAAGCAACCTGAAACTTGGCCTTATCATGAGAAGAGGCTGAGCGAGCATTCACAGCTTTTACCTCCTTGATCTTCTCGTTGATGGGCCTGCGAAGACTGTGCACTCGTAGCATAGACTGCACTCAGCCATAAAACATACGTCAGTTACAGGCGGCTCACAAGTTATATAAACAAGAAATGGAATATCTTTACAAGTATACCTCAGCCAGAAGAGCGAGGATGGCGTCCAAATTGAGGGTGCCGACTCCCCTGACCGACTCCTTGTCTTTAAGGGAGACGACTTTCAACATGGTCTTGGCCAGCTGTTGAAGATCTGGCCTCTGAGGGGTATCTGCACAATCAACATTTTTTAAGTACTTGGTGTAAACTCGACCAATAGACCGACTGTTTTCAGAGGTACTAGACGACTGCTGATTGAACTTGACCCTACAGGGGTAAGGCAAGGGATTAAAATTTTTGATATCTTCAGCAGCCACTTCCTTCTCCTTATGAGGCTAACTGACCTCAGGGACAGCTGGAGACTTGAGAGGATGGCTTCTCCCTGGCCCACTAGCCACATGTTTCCTGGGTTTACCAGGTGTTGTCACGTCACCACCCGCCTATTTCCAAATCTTCGGATCCAGCTGTGAGTGAGGAGAGGGTTTGTTAGGGTCGCTCTGCAACAAAAATCACAGAGTGAGGAGCAGGTGACAGCTAATATATTTTGACTTAAACAAATGAAAAAGAGGTTCACCTTGGAAGTCTGCGAAGCAGGTGACTCCGCAACAGGCCGCTTGCCCAGGATGGGCGAGCAGTATTGAGCAGAAGCTTTCTTTGATGCCGAGAGCTTCTCCATGGCTTTATTTTCAAAAGATGAATCAAAGGGTTTGTTCGACACAAAATCAACCAAGTCCTACAAAACACTTGAACATGTGGTCAACTACCTCTCGACATCTCTCCACTAAGGCCACAGGGGGCCAGATACATCCCATCGTATAGCCAGCCGTACTTGGGAATATAATTTTGGGGGATGAACTCTCTCGCCTTGGTCTCTGGGTTTGCTTGGATATCCACTTTGAAGAGGCCTTGAGGATCTCCTCTTTATCTCTACGAGGAACAAGCGGCAACTCAGATCCGCTTGTTAGGAAAGGTGGGTTCCTGTTCCACCTGTTAAACCTTTTATTTTTGACTTTGTCAGGGCTGGAGACAATATAGAAAGTGTGCCTCCAATCCTTCCATTTGTTCTCCTTCCCTAAAGTTATCATATAGCCTTTGTGGCTAGACAACTAGTACCAGCCAGTCCCGCTTGTTTTTGGGGTCCAGCTGAGGTAGTGCATGTGGGCGAATGCTTCAAAGATGGGGTCTACTTCATGCATTTTGCAGCAAGTAACATAGCCTTAGATGTTGAACCAAGAGTTTGGGGCCAGTTGCCAGACATTCAGCTGGTATCCGTCCAAGATTCGCTCCACAGCCGGATGTAGAGGAAATCTTAGGCCAGCCTTAATAGCCGCCTCATAGCAGCCAAAACATTCGTCCCCGTAGCTGGACCCCTCTGGCCAGACTACGATGTCCTCGGCATCCGACGTGCATAAGATATAACCATTCCCTAGGACATGGTCAGCTCTGAAGTTTCCTATTTTATCTGCCATCATTTTCCGCCTGCCTGCGGGAACATGATGATAGTAGGCGACATATTGCTCTTAGCGAGTTGCAGACGGCTCCGCCTAGTCTTCTCTTATTTCTATTGAAAGGGATTCTCTTGTTGTCTCTAGCCGAGAGTGCCTTTCTTTAGAGTCATCAGAGAATTTGCTTGAAGTACTTGGCTCAGAGTCACTGCCTGAGCTCTCGGACCTAGCGTCCACCTGATGGGCTAGATCAACAAAGCCCGGAATGTCATTTTGAACCTCCTCCCCTAGTTCTTCCAAAATGGAATTACTAGGGGTGCTTGGGGCGCCAGGCGGCATGTCAGATATCTCACTGACAGGCGCATAGAAGGAGGAGCCGTCTGAGTTGGTCACCCTTACAGTCTTTTAGTTCTGGCCATGGTACCCTGCACAAACACATAGACAGTCGGACTTGGAAACCATTTTTAAAAAGTAAAAGAAACAAAGAGAAAGCACGAAAGAAAAACAGGCGGTTACATTTAGTCTGTAAAGATGAAGGTGCTTGAAAAATCTTCGGCAGCTGTAAGAGCAGGCGGTCTGGTAGCAGGCGGCAGTCGTTCTTTCTCAGAAAATGACAAAGTTCTCAAGTCAAGATTCTTGTTTGAAAGTTTTTTAGAAATATCCAAAAAGTGATTGGGACACGCCCTATTTGGGAGGTGAATTTCAAGGGACGGTAAAAAAAAAAACGGTAAAAACTGTTGGCCAATAGAGTGCCACGTCACCCCTGTGAGGGGCAAATGATTGGGGGATTTAACCCTGCCACGTCGACCAATGAAACCCTGCCACGTGTCATCCACATGGACCGACTAGAGTCTACCACGTGTCACTTAGTGAAGAGTCCCAAGTGGACCAATCAGAGCACGACACGTGGCATACAGATTGCCAACTTGGACAAGCAGCCTTCCAAGGCCCATACGCCAAGAAAGCCTAGTCACGCCTAGGTTTTCCGTAAACCTAGGATTGACACACATTACGAGACCTTATAAAAGGGAGATGTTTCCCCTAAGGAACATCATTGAGAAATTATTAAACACACGTGTACATTAATTGCTTAGCATTAACTCCAGCTTTAATTGCACTTCTTGAGAGCTAAGGCTCGGATTTCTAGGCTGTTTGAGACAGCCGGATGATCACTCCTCTCCTAAGTGGAGCCTGATCCTATTTACATTCCGCACTTTTTACAGCCGAACACGTTCTTACTTGATCGTCGGAGGCGGAACTCCAACCCCCGGGAGTCTCCGTTGTTTTGCAGGTACAGGCGTCCAGAGGCCAGTCTTGGTGTTGTAACTCTCCCGCAGGACACATAAAAAACCCCGAAACACTTAGGGTTTATGATTAACCTTACATGTTGTGGACCGCCGACAGAGTTTCAAGTGAAATATTGATGTCTAGGAACACTTGAATAAGGAATTTTGAAAGGTTTAGAAGTACGAAAAAATTAAGAAAAAAAGAGTATTACGGAGAATATGATAAAAAAAGTTCCTCATATCCCCGAAAGGGTACGGTATATATAGGAAAAAAGACGGAAAAAGATGAAGATTGCATCGTCCAAATTAGCAAAGCATCACGCCACGTCAGGTTTCATCGCGTGAAGATGAAAACGGTTGCGTGATGACGAAAACCGTCGCGTGACGATGAAATTCGACACGAGACGATGAAAAACGTTGCTACGCAACGGAACCTGTAGTCGCGCGACAAAAACGTCTTCACGCACCATAATCCAAATTTGAGTTTCATTCAAATTAATCTTTTACACGTTCTGATTATGAAAATTTATCTGTTGAAAAACGGGTTTTGAACGTATTTAGACTTTTTGAAGTTCGTTTCAAATTCAAATTGCTTTGTGAATTAGATGATTTTTTTGAAATTGGTTGAGAGAATAATAAAAATAAGGATTAAAATAAAGGGATTAAGCTTAAGATTAAAATAAATATGGGCTAGAAATGTTAAATTAAATGAATTTAAAAATAAAATTAAGTACTCCTTTATTTCAATATTGAACCCAAACTAAATGGCAATGAAAAGTTTTCCTCATCATCGGGTTTTGTTCGGGGAGACATTTTTAGGTGTCTAAACATGGATTTCATGACTCGAGTATTCGAAAGCATGTTTAATAAAATAAAGCGAATTTATTTATCTTGCAATTACATGTACTTAACCTATTTTCCTATCCCGTGCTTTCTACTTTGTTTTGGTTTGCCTTGTTTTCCATAATTCATAAGCAGTCGTGATTTCAGATGGAGTCTATGTGTGCATTGGGGATCACGGGATTGATTCACCTAGTCTTAGTTTTTTTTGATTTTATAATATTGATGAGTACTCAATAAAACTGGCTTGGTTTTAATTAATGATAAAGCTAAGTTAGTGTTGTTTTTCACTACCAGTTTTAGCAAGTTAGTAGTATTTATATTAGTCTTACATTATCATGTGACGGTAATATGCCTAAGTCTACCTTATGGTATTTTATATGTATTATTCTATTATTTCCGTAGAGGGAGATCAGGGGGTGTTACAGCCTAGCTACGAGGCTAGGCCTCATTGCTTCTCACAGTCAAGTGCGTTGCTGAACCTCACCATCGATCAATGGACTTGCTTTTCACGGATTGCAGTGCATAGACCTTTGCCTGGGTTTGGGTTAGGCGCGCATTGATGGGCCTTGTGTCCGACCTAGTTGTGGTCGACTATGGTTAGGCCTAGAAGCCCACACATAAGCAAGACTTAGGGTCTTTGCTCATTTACGCTGACTTGAGTCGCCTGTTGCAATCCTTTTTATCTTACTATTCAACTACTTCAACCATTTCCGAGCACCCCATAGCATTTTTTGGAATCCGAGAATTCGATCATTTAATTTATGGATGATTTGATTTCTCGTATAATATTAGCTATAAGGTTTCGAAAAAAAATAATAATTAAAAAAAAATTCCAAAATTCAATTATTCCTTAATTTGAACTTATTAGACTCCTCCAGGTTTTCACCTTGCCTATTTAAGTTGATCCGGATTTATGTCTCCTACTTTCGTAATCCACATTGATGGCTCTTGGCACAAGCTTACAAATCGATCCGATCCAGGTGTGGTGGACTAATTCTCAAATTAGAACAACAATTTTATGTCTTTGCAGGGTAGAACACTTTGGTATGGCGCAGAATGCTCTATAAGCGGTGGTGGAAGCTTGCCAACAAGCGCTACAATAGGCTCAACATTTATATATGGATGACGATGACAACGTTTGACAATTTGATCTTCAACTTTGAAGGTCCTTCCATCCGTGATACATCTTCACTTTGGACTACACAGCACACAAACACACGACAGATAATTTTTGTTGATGTTTTTCTAATTCTTTTTTAGCTTCTATCTAATTTGTGTTTATCAATTGTCAAAAAATATTGTTCAATGGTATTTTTTGTTACGTATATTTTACTTAATTGTGTTTGTAGAAAATATAGTGTGTATTATTGTGCACCTAAGCGTAGAAGTGAGTGAGAGTAACATTTGTCTATGTTGCACTTAGAAAATTGGTATTTGATCCTAGTTTCCCCCCTTTGGTTTTCATCAATCTTGATTCATACACTGTATAATGCCTCCATCCTGGTAATTTGATATTTTGTTACTAAATAACTTATTAGCTTAAGTAGTAGAGTACGAAAGTATATTCGTAGAGTACATACGTAGAGATACATGTTCAATTTTCTTACATAGATTATGTATAAAAGTAAATAAAGAAACACACTAAAGTTAGTAGAAGAATCTATAAATTAAATCAATATATCATAGGAAAATTTGGTTTTAATGATCGTAACTCTGTTCAATTTTCTTTTAATAATCTCAACTTTGGATTATTCTGGAATAATTTGAACTTTGGGGGTGCTTATTTTCTTGAATCCTAAACCGGTCAACAAAAGTAATGACTTGTTATAACATGTTATGTGCCACATGTCAAGTTATGATTGGTCCAAAATATAAAAAATTAAAAAAATAAAAATTAAAAAAATAAAAAAAAAAACGAAAGAAAAATGAAACCCCACAACCTCTTCCCCCATCAAACCCTAAACCCCATCCATCCCCCATCCCTTGCACCACTGGAAAACCCATCCCCTCCCGCCGGCCAACCGACCCCAGTTAGTCTTGTCGCCCCTCTCTCTTTCCTTAGGGGGAAACCAACTTAGGGGTAGGGGGGATACCGACGCAGGGGAAGAGAGGGGTTGGAGTGGCGGCCTGCGTTAAGGTTTTGGGTTGCCAGATCAGTTGCGGGCTTGGATTTGGATGGGTGGGTTGTTTTTTTAATTTTTTTTTTGTTTTAGAAATATTTTAACCAATTAACTTGCAACATGTGTCATTTAAAGAAGAAAAACTCATTCAACATGTGACCGATCATTAAGATTGAAGAATGAAAACACCCCCAAAGTTCGATTATTTTAGAATAATTAAAAGTTGGAATTATAAAAGAAAATCGAGCAAAGTTCGGATTATTAAAACCAATTTTTCCTATATCTTAAATGTAAATCAACGTAACGAAGGAAAAAAAAAAAACAAAAAAAAAATACACATTTCTTTGAAAAAAACGTACATTGTGAATATTTTTGAAGAAAAAAAGGGTACATTGTGAATATTTTCAAATGACAAATAAAAAAAAAAATATTTTCACCTTGATTATCATTTCAGTTAACTTGAAAGCATATTTATATCAATGCAAAACGTAATTAACTAGGATATAATTAGGGTTGTTCAATGACCAAACCACGGTTTGCAGTTTAGGTGCGGTTTCCAAAATATTTGAGACCAAACCGCACCGTAAACCGTCAAACCTCAAACAATTAAACCATTTTTATACTATATTTTTATTGAGAAATAAATAAAAGATCTGAAAAATATGATGTAATCTATGACTATTAGTTAATTAAAGGTTAAAAAAAAGTTCAATATTTGAATTATAAATTTATAATCACAAAATAAAATTAAAGTATTTTTTATTTTTTTTGGATTTTAAAATATATGACTAAACCGCAAACTGCACCGCACCAAACTGCAATTTTTTTTTTTAAAAAAAAATGATGCAGTTTGATTATAAGTGTGAATTGAAAAAAAATGGAAAATGCAATTTTGCAGTTTGGGTTCCAAACCACCAGGCCCGTAGCAAGGGCAGGGCGGATGGGGCGGCTGCCCTGGGCCCCTGATTAAAAAGCCCATATTCAGTATAATACAAGGCCCCAAAATATATATGTATATTAAAAAAAAGAGTGTGTATTGTACAACACTATAATAGTACGAGTACTATCTAATTGGCTAATTCTATAATATCAAACAGTATTATCGGTCAACGTGCTTCCTCCCTAACTTTGGGCCCAAAATTATTCACTTTCCTAAGTGAATTTTATCAACCCCTCAATAAAAATAAAAATAAACCGTCATTAATTCAATTATAATACAGTATTTTTTTTTTCTTTTGACAAGTAATTCCATTATAATATTATATCCACTTCTTTCGGTAATTTTATTTTTCAAAATTTATCTCTTTTCGATTTTCAGTCAGATTAATTATCTCTTTTGTGATTCAATTCAAGATGAAAATTATGATAAACGATTCTTTTACTCTTCAATTTTCAACGGGATTTATCTAATTGCTTCAACGAGAGTTATAGGAAAGTGATTTTTTTTTTTGTAAAATTTGATGTTTTTAAAGATTATTAATCATAATAAATATCCTATAAAAAAAAGTCATATAATAAAATATGTGTTTTTCTTTTTACATACCTATTTTTTTTTAATATATATTCTATATGTGAATTAGGGCCCCAATTTATGTTTTTGCCCCAGGTCACCAAAACCACATAAACGGACCTGGAAACCACACCACACCAAACCCAAAAACATCCCTATATATAATTAAAATCAAAAGGAGTAATATGAAATTAACAATAAAAATAAAGCAATACCATGTTTAGGAAAATTTATAACAAAATTCAATTCACATAAAAAGTTGATAATTGTCTACTTGTTTAAAGAAAACAAGTTAAAGTTACTAAGCCTACTAATTAGGAAAAAATTATTCAAATTTATCATTGCGATCTTCATACATAACTTTCTTCTACTTTTAAGCTTGGCAATAGCACACATTTTCCATCTTATAATATATACTTCTTCATCACTAGATCATCGTATTATTGGTTGCTGTTCATCATGAACATCATCTCCTCATGGCTAGGCCTTTTTATAGTTGACGGAGAAGCTAAGACAAGTAACATTATGAAAAACATCATGCATTCGAGCCTTTAGCAACATGTGTAGGGCCATTCGGAACATTATTCTAGAGGTCATGTACAATCATTAAAAATGAGGCCCCTAATCATAATTTTTTTTTTTTTTTAAAAAAAAAAAATTCAAGGATTTATTTAGTTCTATTTTATATTATTTGCAACTTTTAAATATTTTACATCTCATAAATAATTCTCAAAAGTTAAAAATTATAATATGAGATAGAGGTAATATATATTTTCTCTATATAGAGGCGGGACTATCTTGACATAAATATTACTAGTCCTATATATGCAATCGACGCGTGTGAGGCAGCATTTTCCGCACAAATGCTCCATACTACGACTTTGATGTTTTTCCCACACAATTGTGTTTATTTGTTTTTAAAGATTAAAGCCCTCTTAATTATTTTAAATCTATTTTTTTGAGGTATTGTATAATATTCTGCGAAAATTATTCTTGATTGCATATAGGTTAATATTCAATATGGTGACTAATGTTTATATATATATATATATATATATATATATATATATATATATATATATATATATATATATTTCCTTTAAAGATTTTTTTTTAAAATTTTTGAAAGGGTTCTAAATTGTGGTAAAATTTAGGAAACTAATATTATTAAACTAGTGGTTTGGTGTTTTCCGTGTCCCTCGGGAAAGTTACGTCACTAAGTCTGGATTTCGGATGTCTGTACCTGCAAAACAACGGAGACTTTGGTTGGATGGAATTCCGCCTCTGACGATCAAGTTAGAACGTGTACAAAGAATGTAAAAAAGTGCGGAAAGTGAAGTGGAATCTTCTCGCATTTCGAAATCAGGTATATTCTCTGAGGTGAGGGAATAAAGTGTTTTCAATGAATGAATGTGTATTCAGTAATTGAATCTGTCATTTCTCAAGGTGGGTAAATCTCCCTATCTATAGGGTCATTGGAATTTGTGCCTCCGTCCTAGGATACAGAAACCTAGGACTGATGGGCGGCACCGCTTTTTGGCAATCTCGAGAATTGGGCCATGATGACCGTCTTTTCCCAATGATTGAGAATACCACGTGTCAGCCAAGGAGAGGTTCATTTTGAACCTCTCTTAAGGTGACACGTGTCACCATCTTATTGGGCCACGTGGCCTTGGGTATTTTTATCCAAAACATTTGTCTCTCACAGGTGTGACGTGGCGTGCCACGTGGCGCTTGTGACACTTGTCACTTAGGCGTTGGTGAGCTGTTTCAACTATTTACCTTCTGGGGAAATTACAGGGATGCCCTTAAATTTACCCTTCAATAAATAGAGTTTACCCTCCCTCATATTTGACATATTTAAAGTCTAGAAAGAGTCAAACATTCTAGAGAGTTTCTGACAACCCTTGAATACTTTCCAGAATGGTCTCCTATCTTTTTCAACTTGATATAACCAGTTTACCGGTTGTGCATCTCACAAACAGGAGAATATCTGACTGGGTACTTTCCAGAATTCTCTTGTTTCCAACTGGTTACAGTCGATCAACCATCTGTGCATCTCACAAACATTTGCTTGATTTCTGCCCGCCTATTACAGCCGGTCAGCGCTTGACACCACTTTCAAAACATCTTAGAGGTACCGTCTCTCCCATTCTCAACTATTTCATATTTTTTTCCGTTTGTCTACATATCATTCCATAAATGGATTCACCAACAATACACACGGCACAACCTAGGTCAATAGTCAGCCGGTCTCCTGGTACGGCTGAGTCTAGGACTAGGGGTGTCGTCTCTGGGTGTTTGGATCATCCTAGTTCATCTCTAAATCCGACCGTCTCCGTGTCTGTGCAGGACACTATGGCTCGGACAAGATGGACAACACTTGATCCGGAATATAAGGAAGAAGGCATAGAAGGTGTGCCGCCTGAGGAAGTACCGGCTGAAGAAGGAAGAGGATCCTGTCTAGGTGCACCCAACACTCCTAGTGATGGGATCCTTGAATCAGCAGAGAGAGACGGTGAAGAAGCCGCCTCTAGAGACGGTGAGGAAGCCGCCTCTGTGTTTGGCTTTGAGGATGAGGTTGTTTCTGAGAGAAGCGGAGGAGAGACCGCTTCTAAGTCTAGCTCCGAGGAGAGCAACAGTGGCTCACTATCACCGGTTGAGCATAGTGAAGCAGAAGAGAGGAAACAGTGGAGCAATGAGGGGGATCAGTTTCGGATCCATGTATCTGCCAGAGATAGGGCAAACATGGAAAATAACCTAGCGGACTTTAAATTAAAACGTCCTCTTGGCGAGGGCTATGACATCCGGGTGCCGCCTGCTCTAGGTACCATTGCCTCGAGGGATGACCAGCCAAACGCTAACAATTTCTTTGGCTGCTATGAGGCGGCCTTCCTAGCCGTTTTCCGCTTCCCCTTTCACGATTCAATCAAGGTTATCCTGCGAGGATATGGCCTGGGAGTGTGGCAGTTAACCCCAAATTCTTGGGTTACCATTCTGGGCTACATCGCCGCCTATGAGATGTAGGGCCTCTATCCTGGCCGGGAGGCTTTTGCCCACATGCACTATCTCAGCCGTAGCGCAGGCGGCTGGCGGGCGTGGTACACCTTGACCACCTATCCCAACTATTTGATGACCTTAGACAAACCGTCTAAGTGGTCTGATTGGAAGAACCGGTTCTACCTGGTTTCTGCCCCCAAACGGTGAGATAACTTTGAGTATCGCTGTTACAATAAAAAGCCGGATCTATTGGGGTAGAAATGTGCTCTTCCAAAGGTTCCGGATGAGGATTATGAAAAAATAATGGAGCCGGAGTTCTTTAAACTTACAACCACCCCCCTCTCATCTGGTGAATTAATAAGTGTACCCAAGAACTGGGTACCCAAACATGAATGGCTGAGAGACGAGGCGTTCTTGTCCGCCTACGGTCTAAGCACTATGTTCAATATACGTACGTAGAGCATGCGTCCAATTTTATGCCGTCTCTATTGTTTCTTGTGAATTTTGGTATGCTTGATGATCTGACAGACGACTCTTTTTGCAGAAACCGTCAAGAGCATGCTTCCCCAAGACAAGACGCCTGCCCGTTATGCAACTCAAATCTGCAAGGATAATGTGGAGAAGAAGAAAGCCCAACTGGAGGCTAAGGGCCAAGTATAACCCGCCTGCCCCAGCTTCTCTTATTTCATGTTCATGTTTATTTATACAGACATTTTTGTATACAGGCTGCTGACAGTCTGTTGGTGGCGCCTATATAGCTTTCTCACTAAATCTACCTTCTGTTGCAGATCACTCCCCCCGGTGGCCGGATGTGCAACAGTTCTCCAAGACCATGCTGAGGTCTATTCCCAAGGAGGACAAGGAGGCCATCCCTGGGATTCAGGCGTTCAATGTTGATCGCATCCTCTCCCTGCTGTCTGAGGTATAATAACTTTATTCTTATTCCTTTAAGTATAATGCTGGTTATTTTTCTAACAACGTTTACATATATACAAGTGATGCTGTGAGTAGATGGGCTGAAAAAGTCGTATGCTAGGAAGCAGGAAAAGGTAAAGCAAGCCAATATATGGTGGATGAGTTCATTAAGTATATATGGGCTGAAAAAATAGAATACACATTTGACATTAGGATATGGGATGAAATCATTAACGGGCTTTTGAGTCACAGGAAGATTAAGATGGTTGGGAGGCACAAGGCTAAGTTTTGAAGAAATAAAAGGAAAAACCATTGTAAATGGCATAATGCTTTTACTTATTAGACTAGCGATTGTATAATACTCATAAATAAGATACAAGATAAAAAAAAGATTAAAAAAAACATATTAACTTCTCTGATGAGAATGTTAGCTCTTGCGAAATAGAGCCAGAACCTTAGTCGGAGTTAGAAAGTATATGAGATGAATTGTTTTATAGTAAGTACTGGCATGAATATTATTCATGGATTGAAAGATATTACTGTTGCAGTCAGGTTATATGAAAATCTAGTCCAGGAAGGAGTAATTGTCACGCCACAATGCAAGAATGATGATTATGAAAATCTGATAATGTGTAGGTTGCACTTTAGTCCTATTCATGATACTAATGAGTGCTTTCCCTTCAAGGGGTTCTTAAAAAATTAGAAAAAATGTTATAACTCTCATAGAGCAAGAATATCAAGCAATGAACCTTTGTTGAGTAGAAAGGTTTACAAGTTCCTTAAAAACTTGTTGGCGGCTCCCTACTTTTTTGTCCCTATCGTTATATGTCAAATCCAACTTTCTATGATTGCCAAGTATATTCACCTATGCTCTGATTCACGTAGGCGCACTTCGAGCGACGCCTACAATCCTGGTTATGTGTTACTGTTGGGTTTTATGGTGTCCCGAACACCATGCGGAACCAAACCCCGCCCCGGACCACATGCACAAAAGCATATAATCAATAAAGCAATAAACACATAAAGAGAGAAAGACTACCTTACCCTCGACGTGTGCTTCACCACGTTCACGAACACGACCCTTGATGTAGAAAGTCTTAGACCCACACTCGCGCAATCCTCCCACTTTGCACACCCTTGTGCCTGAACTACATTTGAGCCTCGTAGCTTAGACAAGACCGCACACCAAAATATGAGATTTACAAACTCTAAGGTTTTCTCACGGTTTATATCGGAGATGCCTATTTGAGTTCTACTCAAGTGATTTTCCCAAGTCCCCAGGCTTGGTATTTATAGGCATGGCATCTCCTTTCCCTTGATATTCTATCAATGTAGGACTTGTCATAAAATGAGAAAACTAGAATTTAATTTAATTTTAAAATAAATTAAATACTTAAAGCAATAAGAAAACAACAAGTGTCAACACATGAGAAAGGGTAGGTAATGACCACAAGGGGAGGACCACAAGCTCCCCTAGTTCCTAAAGTAAACCCCAACCGCCCCAACTAGCTACCGCCAGATGGCAGCCTGCCTTGGGCACCAAGGCTACCTCGGTGGCACCTGGTCCCATGGCTAGGTCTGCCAGCCGGCCCACTTTGTAGCAGCCACGCATGAAATGCGGGCTGCTTGTGTGCTAGGCGCTGCTACCGCTAGTGAGGCCCAGCAAGCCTTGCTGGTTGTTGGCCTTGCTAGTAGGGTTGGCTGCTAGCCCGTAAGCACTGCTCGGCCAACGCTTGCCCAGCCAAGCACATGGGATGCTAGCTAGTCTTGCAACCAAGCATGCCTTATGTTAGGCATCCCGACTAGCCTAGCCTAGCCCTCGCATGGTAAGCATCTAGATATGACCATTGCGAGGCTACAGCTAGGTGTTAACCTAGGCATGTTGTTTGACTTATTTCTCGTCTCTCCGATTCCTAGAATCGACTAGACGTTTGACGCTCGGGTTCAACTCTCTAAGCTCGAAATATGACGTCTGAGGTTCGTAATATCTTTATTAATGTACTTAACCCTTCAGATTAATTCGTCACCTTAGTTTGGTTACACGATTGGGTGTGACCTGCACGGTTTAGTCAAGAGCAAGCTGTAAGATTAATTATAATCTTACTGATCGAAAGCGACCTCTAGCTAGGCATTCCGATCACTTGAATTCACTGAATAATTAGCTTTCCTAATTAATTATGTACCCTCTATCGGAGTAATACACTTGTTCAAACGACACCATACCTTTTAGTTATTAGAAATGTGTGCTTTGGAGTATCCCAGTGAATGTCCTAACCATCATTTGGCTATGGATAAATGTTCTATGTGGAAACGTATACGTAATTTCAAGAATAGGAAGAGAAACATAAAGCAATAAGGTGAGAGGCCAGTCATCTTAGAAGACCTAGAAGGGCATGTTGTCCCTAGATCTTTTTCAATAGGGACAAATGCTGATCTTTTGAGAAATCACATCCTCCCTAAAACCGATGCCGATGACAGGGCAAATGTTACTTGGTGTACAAGGGCTGGGACGAGGGAGTTAGGGATGTCCATCCTCCCTCCTTTAATAGGCAATTGATGAATATGATGATTTTTTATTTCAGATGGTATTATAAGGCCAAGGTATCCCATGGAATAGTAGAAGAACTCCACAATTTGCAATACAATTATGCATGTCAGTGCTGGGATGATTCAAATGAATTTCACAATTAGGTCAATCGGGAGTTAGCGGAGCTTAGCGATGATGAGTTTGAGGCATTCATTGTAGATCCTACTCTGTGGAGGGCAATAGCCAAAATTAAAGATGATGTTGGGTATTAATGGCTTCTCAATAAATATATTTTGTATATATAAGAAGTAACTTTGAATGATTTCTATATTTCTTAATGTCAGCGTTTCAATAAACTCAATACATCTATAATGTAGTTTGGTTATAATTTGTCTGGTTTCAAACTTCATCAACCACACAAATCAGGTGGCATTTGTTACACCTAAAATAAATAAATAAAATTTCTTGACTTATGTTGACTTTGGTCCTAGACCAACGAATGGTTAACCTTGATATAGAGTTCCCTTATGAAATAACACAATCTAGCTATGAGAACTATAATTGAGTACTAAGGCCCAAATGACAAGCCCAAAAGATAGAAAGAGGCCGGTTTACTGCAAATGAAGTATTTTGAATTCAAGGATGACTAGCGCTAAAAGCCATAACCGTCTGGCGGTTATTGAAGAAATTGGGATAAATTGGAATACATTCGCCTATAAATAGAGGAAGAAGTCTAAGAAATAATCATCAGTAAATCAATCAACAAAAGCATTTCATTTTTTTTAAAGCTTTCTTCTTAACTTTTTTAGATTTCCCTTGGCTTAGTAGCCAAAAAATAGTTTAGTTTATTTAGTATGTATTGATGATCCAATCGTTCCTTCCAATTATTGTATGAACATGGAAGTAGTCTTTCCTCTAACTTGTACAATTGTTGCCCTGACTCTTTCTTTTAATTAATGGAAATCATCTGCATTTATTGTCATATACAGGACCAAATGAAGAGCTCGTCATTTTTTAACTATTGTTGATGACTTTTCCCGGGCGGTTTGGATTTATTTGTTGATTGATAAAACTGAAGTATTTCAGATGTTTATAGCCTTTGTTGCTATAGTTGATAGGCAATTTAATCAAACAATTAAAATTGTTCAAAGTGATAATGGAACCGAATTTAATTGTTTGATTGATTATTTTGTTGCAACTGGAATTATTTTTCAAACATCATGTGTGGGTACTCCTCAATAAAATGGGAAGGTAGAGCGGAAACACAAACATATTCTTAATGTTAGGAGAGCCTTGAGATTCCAAGCCGAATTGCCTATTTGTTGTTGGGGTGAATGTGTTTTAGCTGCAACTCATTTGATTAATAGAACCCCAACTCCACTCCTACAAAATAAAACCCCATTTGAAATTCTTTTCGATCAATCTCCTTTGTTTGATGCTATTCGTACTTTTGGGTGCTTGTGTTTTTCTCACAATCAAAAGACTAAAGGAGATAAATTTGCTAGTAGAAGTCGTAAATGTGTATTCATGGGGTATCCGTTTGGGAAAAACGGGTGGAAGTTGTTTGACCTTGATACAAAGGAATTTTTTGTCTCTCGTGATGTGAAATTTGTGGAAGATGTTTTTCCTTTCGGTTGCCCCGAGGATGTTAATTTTGATCCGAATATTTGTGATACGGAGGATGGTGTTCATGTCCATTTTGAGGAACTTGCATTAAGTGATGATGATTTTATTGCAAATAATGTTGAAAATGTGACTGAAATTATTAATGGGGGAGATAATAATGAGCATCAATCGAAAGACCAGCAGGAGGCAGCCTACTCCGCAGGCACCTCGCGGCAAATAGTTGCTACCTGCAAGGGGGTTGCGGAGGACATTGCCTTTGCCCACTAGTCCAAATAGCAGCAGCAGGAAAAACAGCAGTACACTACCTTTGTCCAGCAGTCCGAAGAGCAGCAGCAGTCTGAACAACAGCGTGGTGAAGCTGCTGCCACTACCCAGCCACAACAAACCGAGCAAAGTACAACTCCTCAACCACTAGTGTCTGATGTATAGCAACACAATCACAACAACGTTGCTCCCTTGTCACAGCAGCTGTAACACCCTAGAAATTCTTTTCCTTTAAAATACCTGTTTTGCTCTTTTTAAAACACGAAATAGGAAATTATAAGACATTATCGCCACCGTGAAAATGGCTAAGGCAATTATCAAAGACTCACTTTAAAAATCATACAAAACAAGTTAACTTAAAAAGTCAAACCAAATGAAAGTAAAGCCAAACCAAAGTAAAACAAAGTCAATCTACAACTTGGAACCATTGTAGGCCCTTATCAAAACCCAAAACGAATTTTAAAAACCTTGTGTTAGTCTCACAAACAAAATATATGATAATCAAAACAATAAACCACATCATATTCTTATAGAAACTAAGCATGATTCGATCTTCACTCATGCCCATCATGAATATGCTGCATCACCTGAAAAGTTTCTCTTTACTTTGTCCCCACTACTCGCCATTAAAAATCGGTCATCGTAGGGCCAAGATAGAGACAAGGCCAAACAAACATATAAACACACAATCAGCAATGCTGAGTACATAAGCGTAAACAGTACACACTAACATGCTTTCATCCTATCAACACACAACTTACCTTGTTACACCTGTTACAAGCATACAACATACCAAAAGACCAACCAATAAATAAATGAATTGCTTATTTAATTTGATTACGCATCGAACGGGTTTCCACCAAATCCCTGCCCCAAATAAATTGAGGTAAACTACACCGGGAGCTAACCGGGTAGGCAAATGCCACATGAAAGTGGCTGGACGTCCTGTGCATAAAATAAATAAAGGAAAATACAGCTTCATATACTCCCAGTAGAAGTTATGATCAAATATAAAGTCGCATGCTCCCCCCATATGTTCATACTCAAGGTATATACGTTCCAAGAGTTTTGGTGCGTAATCTCTTTCACTTTACGTTATTTACATATTTTTAGACTTGGTGATGACTCTCAAACCATAATACAATCAATCATAATAAATCATTCAAGCAATCAAACACACCAATTTAATTCTTGAATAATTAGTGACCACATAAAAAAAATGTTGAACCCTTTTTAAACTGCCTCGGCGTTAAATAACACCTTAAGCGCATAAAGCACCTCAAATCCTATCCCTCGATGTTTAGAACACCTTAAGTGCACTTAGGCATCGCAATACATTTTATTCATGTGTACTAAGACACTTAATAACTCATTTACCATGCTTAAAGCATCAATAAAATTATATGAACCATCATAAAATTCCCTTTTATATTCCAAACCAAATCAAACATTTAGTTTAATTAAACATGCTCTCAATCATGCCAATAATAAAAATGTAGTTCATATTTAACATGCCAACATAATTAATTCTAATCATCATTTCACCACAAATAATTCATACTTCACAATCAATCACCAACATCAATCCAATCAACAATTCCAACCAATACCTATCATGATACTACCTTGGAATTAATTAAACAAAGTCTAGCATGCTCCTATACACTTAAATAATTACCGAGTACGCAAACGTACCTCGAATATGATCTCAAAATTGCCACGACTACACGAAATCACTCACTTTGAAATCTCCTACAACCTAAAATTACAAAGAGACATTAATACCTATTAAATATAAATTTCTGAAAATATATACACTCTTTAAATCACTTATAAACCCTCTAAAACAAGCTGAAAATTAATTTAAAACCCCTACTTTTATTCCCAATTTATGGGTAATTCAAAATTCTTTCAAGAAACATAATTCTAACCTTTATATAAAAATTCCAACTTTATAAAAATATGTAAAATTTTTGTAATTATGTTGAAAAACACCTATTTCAATAATTCCAACCAACTACAATCAATTTCCATCAATATACATTAATTTAGAAACCTAGGGTTTTCAATTTGGGGCTTTGTAATTCAAAAACTAAATCTAAAAATTATATACGTAATAATCATAATCAAACATCATGAAAATCATCACACAACCCAAAAATAATAATTAAATCAAGGCTAGGTTAAAATTAAAACAAAGAAGAGTTTTTTTTTTTAAAACACACATACACAACCGCACAACGGGAGGGGGCTGATGCTGCCCTTCACGTCGGCGACTGCTGTTGTCGACTATTGCTGGCAGCGGTGGCCGACCGGTGGGAAGTGGTGGTGGCGGTCGGCCACCATGTGTGTGTGCGTGTGATGTGTAAAATAAAAGGGGAGAGGGAATAATTAAGGGAGAGAAAATAAGAGAAGAGAGAGAGTTTACCTTTGGATATTCTCCACCTTAGGCAAGATCTAATTTACTCATAAGATGGGTATTTATACCCCCTCTCAAAACCCTTCTAATCTTAAATTCCCTTTCTACCCTTAATGATCCCTTCTCCTATTCAAACTAGTCATTTGACTTCCTTTAAAATTCCATTTACTTTAAAACTTCTCTTTTATAAAATAATATGCCCCAAAGTTTCTAAATAATAAAATAAAATATTTTCAAAGCAATTAAATAAATAAAAATGGACCTTTAATTAAAATAAACCTTTTTAAATCAATGAAATACCATAAATAATTCATTTTAAATTATTTAAATGCTTCATAAAATAATGATTTAAATTAAAATACATATAAAAATACGGGTTATTACAACAGCAACACAATAATGTTGACATAAGTCGAGGTTTTTGAGCAAAATATCCCTCTGTTTTGCTCCGCGATTTTGTCACACACACGGTTATTGCTAAAAGTCCATCTCCGCCAACCAACCAGTCTCCAGGTACTCCATATCCCATGGCACATTATATAAATTGTGACACATTTCCTATGAATTATCAAAAATTTATTACAGCTATTGTACAAAGCAATGATCCGAAATTTTTCAAGGAAGCTATGAAATATGATGGGTAGCACAAGTCCATGAAAGAAGAAATTCGGGCTCTAGAATACAATGGTACATGGACATTGGAGTATCTTTCTCCTGAAAAAAGAGCTCTCGGCAACCAATGGGTCTACAAGACCAAGTTTCTATCAAATGGTGATGTTATGCAGCTCAAATCCCGCTTAGTTGTTTTCGGCAATCATCAAAAAGCAGGGATAGATTATGATGAGACATTTGCTCCGGTAACCTAAATTACAACAATCTGTACTCTTCTTGCTATTGCAGCTTCGAAGAATTGGGAACTATATCAAATGGATGTTCACAATGCATTTTTACATGGTGATCTTGATGAGGAAGTTTACATGAAGCTTCCTCCCGGGTTTGAGAGTTTGGACCCAAATTTGGTGTGCATATTACATAAGTCATTGTATGGTTTGAAACAAGCTCCCATATGTTTGTTCGCAAAACTGGTTACGGCTTTTAAACTGTATGGTTTTCTTCAATCCTACTCTGATTATTCGCTATTTACATATACCGAGGCTAATGTTCAAATCAATGTTTTGGTTTATGTTGATGATCTCATTATTTCTAGGAATGATTCCGCTGCACTTACTGTTTTTAAAGCCTATCTCAATGACTGTTTTAAGATGAAAGATCTTGGCCCCTTGAAATATTTTTTAGGCATCGAAGTTGCTCGTAGCACGGGAGGTTTGTTTCTATGTCAACGAAAATATATGTTGGACATCATTTCTGAAGCAGGGTTATTAGGCGCAAAGCCAAGTGGGTTTCTGATAGAGCAAAACCACAAACTTAGCCTTGCCAATGGTGATCTTCTTTCGGATCCGGAGTTATATCGTACACTTGTGGGACGTTTAATCTATTTAGCGGTAACTCGTCCTGATTTAGCCTATTCGGTTCTTTTTTGTCTTAGTTTATCCACGAGCCTCGAAATGAGCATTGGATGCGGCTTTGCGAGTGGTTCGGGTTTTGAAAGGTACTCCAGGTCAGGGAATTTTGTTGAGTGCAGATCGTGACTTGACTTTACAGGGTTGGTGTGACTCCGATTGGGTAGCTTGTCCTCTCACTCGTCGATCTTTGTCCGGTTGGCTCGTATTTTTGGGAAAGTCTCCTATCTCATGGAAGATAAAGAAGCAACATACAATGTCAAAGTCTTCGGCAGAGGTTGAATACAGATCCATGGCTGCGGTAACTTGTGAACTAAAGTGGCTTAAGGCTTTATTGTTAAGTTTGGGTGTACAACATCCAAAGGCAATCAAGTTATTTTTAGGATAGTGAGTCTGCATTTTACATTGCTAGGAATCCAGTTTTTCATGAACGAACAAAGCACATTGAGGTTAATTGTCACTATGTTCGTGATGCGATTAATGAAGGCTTGATCTCTCCCTCTCATGTTTCGACCTCGTCCGAACTTGCAAATATTTTTACAAAAGCTCTTGGCAAGTCGCAGTTTGATTATTTGTTTTCCAAGTTGGGCATTTCAAACCTCATGCTCCAACTTAAGGGGGGGGGGTAATGAGATAATAACGAAATATCGTATAATATATTTTTTGGGAATTATCTTATGGAATATTTGTTAGGAGATATTATCTTGTATTTAGTCAATTTCTATCTTCCTAGAATATTGTCAATTCTAGGGTTAGGAAGTTTGTAACACTATACTTCCTCCGTTCTAGCAATATTGCAACAACTGGACTTTTATACTATTCATCACGCTTGTTTGACCACATATTATGATTTATACGTAAAGTAAAATATAGTCATGTGGGGTCTTGTTAGATTTGTCTCGTAAAATACTTTCACAATATCAATTTTTTATAATTTTTTCTCTTATATAATTATAGATATTTAGCATTTAAAATGTACTTTGGGATGCATAATTTCATCCTTATTACAATATTTGTGGAGCGGGGAAAGTATATTCTTGGCAAGTTAATGAGAAAGTTAAGCCTTGATTATTAGAATTCTTCACATTTACATTAATTAGTTTTGTTCTGTTTTGGCAAATTGGCTAAGTGTTATCTCGTGCATGAATAGTCCATTTCATCATGTCCAACCAGAGTACAATTCATTTTATCATTTAGCAATTAACAAAAATACAGTACACTGCCTATTTCTAAAATGGCAACATCCCTGGTTTTCATGGATTTATGTCCTTTTTTGTTGAAGTGGGATATTACTAGTAAATTCTAAAGCTTTCACACAAAAGTAATTGCATTTCTCTTCGAAGAAGTCAATTATATACATGTATGTTTTGGAATTTAATTATAAATAAATAAAATTAATTGACATCTCATTTGTTGGCACTTTGTTGATTTACTGGCAACCAATTGGCCTTACTATATAACTAATTTATTGTTCTTAAAAAAAATAAAAAGTACTACCTCAATTCCTGAAAATTCGACTCACTTACTATTCATGTGATCAAAATAAAATAACTTTGACCACATATTATGATTTATATAACAGAATTAAATTAGCATGAGGGAGCTTATTAGATTCTCCTCATTATAAAATTTTCAAATATCAACTTTTTATAATTTTCATTTATACATAGCCAAAGATATTCATGGTCAAAGATGCTCATTGGAGACCGCGCAAATGTAAAGTCAGTCGAATTTCCAGGAATGGAGGGAGTGTATATATATATATATATATATATATATATATATATATATATATATATATATATATATATATATATATATATATATATATATATATATATATATATATATATATATATATATATATATATATATATAAAGCCGATCTCGCAGCCAAGGCACGAGACAGCGACACTTGGCATTCCACTTTTTCGCAAAGTGTCGCGTCACGTAGGCGACAAATAGGTATTATTGTGACACATATGATGCTAAGTAAATGATTTTTGGATATATTTTCTTAAGATAAAATTGTTGTATAGAGTTTTATTATCACTATACTTCTAATATTTCATATATACAATATACAAAAACAGGTAACCCATATTATAAGTAACCCTTTTTTTTTTTTTTAAATCAAAAGTAACCCCTAATTTCAAGTAACCTATATTATAAATTTCCCCTAATTTCAAGTAACAAATACTATCAGTAACCCCTCAACAGTTAACCCATATTATAAGTAACCTCTTTTCTTCATCTTATTCTTTAATAGATCTCCTTCGAAAGTACTCCAATGGCGCCGAAGAAGACACGACGAACAACCCCAACTACACCAAATCAACCAAGAAACCCAACAACCCTGTTTATATGCTTTTGTTGCAGAATTGCTTGAGAATTTTGCCGAAAATCGCACATAAAAACCCCAAAATCGATTTGGGGGTTTTCAATTTACTTGCTTTTTGTGTAAATTTCTTGGATGAATTTGTTTGTATGTTGTACCAATCATTTTCATGAAAGGTAGGAGAGAGAAATCATCCTCAAAGAAGGTAGGAGAGAGAAAAGCATGAGAAGGGGAATACAATGAGGAGTGAGAAGTGGAAAAAAAAAAGGCTTTAAATGGGGGTCCGTTATTTTTGGCTTTAAAATAACGGAAAACGGGATTAGAAATGGGGGTCCGTTATTTTTTGTAAGCAGGTCACATGGTACAGCAGGCCGCATACAAATAATTGTATAAAATAATTCAAGTTCAATAACAATAATTTCAAGTCAATAGTAACATAGCTATCTATTTACAAACAAAACTACAAAAATTACACTATTATATGATATCGTATGTCTAAAGATCTTGCATTATCAAAAGAGATTATATGCTCATATATAACATTAAAGCCAAAAGTTTATCCTAAAATTTTATCAACAATTTGAGCATCGCCCGCACACAAAACTAGTATATATACATACATGGACCCTTCACCATGTGGCATCAAAATCTATCATTCAAAAACTTGTTCAAATATTGCCTTTTCAACTTTATGTAAATTTCTTAATGAAGCTTTAGTTTATCGTATTTCCTTTACTTTATCCTTTTGTTGCAATAAGTAAGCTTCAACAATAGCAATAATATATTTACATTGATGAGTGCAAATTAAAAAAAGTGTAGTTTTAGAGTTTGTGTCCTTTGTTTACATCCGGTCCGGCAGTGGCGGAGCCAGGATTTTCAACTTGGGGGGACAAAATGCTTAACTTACGAAAAGCTTAACAAAAAAAAAAAACAAAAATTGTCGAAGATCGGGTTGTTTAGTTGCCTTTGATTTGGTACATTACTATTACTTGAACCACCCATTTCCATACTATTTTCTTGACTTTGAGGGGAGCTAAATGAAGGTGAGTTATTGGACTCATTTTCATTGGACTCATTTTCATTGAGTTTCGTTCTTTTAAACAAGAATTGTCGAAGATCGGGTTGTTTAGTTGCCTTTGATTTGTTTGAATTTGGTGAATCGTTTGACATTTCCTAATTAAATCGAAAATTATATATCAATTTCCACAAGACCACAATCCACATCATTACATAATAACAAAACCTAAGAGGCTAAGATTTTAAATTTCTAATTCAACTACACATTTCAATAATTTACAATAATTAATAAATTTAAATTCACATTTCACAAAAACAACCAAAAACTCTAACAGGGGAAACAATCAAACAAATATAAATCAATAATCATTTATCAATTCAAATTATTCAATAATCAATACCCACGATTCCATAAGCAGCTCTCCATTTCTACCCCTTATTTCAATCTCATCATATTATTATAGCTAAGAAATCAAATATACTTTCTTCATTTTAATACTCAGAAAAATTAATCAAACAAGTAAAATCAGCAACATTTTAAACCAAAACTAAGACAATCAACTTATATAATATAAACACAGTAATTGAATGCTCATCATCAATGACTAAAACCCACAAAAAATAACCATCATTGAAACTCTTAATCAAACCAAACACATTAATAATCACCCATATTGTTCATATTAAGAAGAAAAAAAAAAAACCAATCTTTAAACCCAACATTAATCAGATCAATCAATACAGAAACCAACAGAGAATTCTAAAACAAACCCAGAAACCAAATTAGCAAAGACAAGAAGGGTTACCTTCAAATTATTGAAATTCCTGATTAAGACTGAATTGGATTATAAAAAAGCCGGCAATATGAAGCTAAATAGAATAAAAAGGAGATTAACCCAGAAATCAAAATTAAATTTCAGCTGGAGTGACAAGGCCACAAATGACAAATTCACAATAAAAATATAAACAATTAAACATTTAAACAAGTAATAAAAATATGAAATTCAGAATTTCAGATTTACTGTAAATTTAAACAATTAAACATTTAAACAACAAAACAAGTAATCAATTATTCAATTAATCATACATTCATTGATTCATACCTCCATTGAAATGCATATGACGAACAGACGAAGTGTCGATCGAAGTCACGCTGTCACGCTGTCACGAAGACACGAAGTCACGATTCACGAAGGACGAAGGCTCAAGGGCTGAAGGGCGGCTGTTGAACCTCGTCACTGCTACGAACAGACGGCTAGGCGAACAGACGAAGTCACGAACACACGAAGTCACGAAGGAGGAAGGACGAAGGCTCAAGGGCGGCTGTTGAACCTCGTCACTGCTGCGAAGTGCGAACTGCCGGCGAACGGACGAAGACTGCCGGCGAAGTGGCGAACGGACGAAGGCGAGGGCGATTGGGCGAATCGAAGAGAGAGAAATTGAAAATTGAAAAACTTAGGGTTTGGCTTTCAGGCTTTGGCTGGCTGGAAAATGTCGCAACGCAACTTGTAATTGCATTTTTTTTTTTTTTTTTTTTTTTTTTTTTAAATTTTTTTTTTTTTTTAATTTTTTTTTTTTTGAAAATGGGGGGACAAGTGTCCCCACTCGTCCCCTTCTAGCTCCGCCCCTGCGGTCCGGTGCTTGATGCAATTATTTTGTGAGCCTAAAATTATATCTTTGGGTGTACTTTAGAACTAATGCTTAGTATAAAAATTCACATAGTTTTAGGTATGTGTTAAAGATTGAGATGGGATTTTAATTAACTATTTGTCCTTCGAGACTTTGTATGCACCCAAAATGAAAATGCGCTTTAATCGAAATTTGATTAAAAAAATGGATAAATATATAATTCAAAACATTGTCATATGATATCTTGTTAATTTTTCTCAATTTTATTTGTAACTAAATTACAAATAATTTTTTTTTTTATTTAATACATGTCTAGAGGTATTGTTATTACAATATGGTCGATATCACATTAGAAATTAGGCAAGATTTAAAATGAGACCGTGTAAAAGCACGGAGATAGTATATAATTATTAGCTAGGTAGTTGTAGAGTGCAATTGGACATCAAAAAAAAACATTAAGGTACAATATTGTTAGTGATTATGGTACCAAAATCATCAATTTACGGTTTTGTCCAATCTATACTATTATCTAAACTCTAAGAAAACACGCTATTGTCAATTTATCATGTGTCATCTTTCCCCTCGAAAAATTGGTCTAACGTGTAATTGTGTCCATTTTGTGTGTGTAATTGTGTCCATTTTGTGTGTGTATCCAAATATGTATCCTTACACGATCATGTACAATCCAGCAAATAAAATATGTTGGATAAATTGTACCAAAGAATCTAAACTATAATCTCTATTATATACTCAAGTAAAAGGGATATAGGAAAAAGTAAAATATATGTAGTGTTCAAATTATGGAATCTCCAAAATATTTCATTCACTTTATTTGTTAATTTTGAAAAGGACAAAAAAAAACAAAAAAAAAAAAGCACTTGAAAACAAATTTAGGTAAATAAAAAAATTCAATGACCCATGATTATCTATAATTGGGTTTGGCACTGTTGAATTGGACTACATGATTCAACATTTTATTTCGTAGTATTCAATGTGTAAGTCGTTATAAATTATGTATGGTAAAAACAAATTTTTTATCTTGACAATATTTTTTTAACTTGTATGCACATAAGTAAAAAAATAAACTATAATAAGGTGATAGACTAGGTACCTAATACTGTTCATATTATTCTTTATATTTTGACCATTTTTGTCTCGTAAAAAAATTTTCAATAAAAAGAACAATATGAAATAGGAGTAACAAATTGTGGATATATTTTTCCGACCATATTGCTATCGTGCATTTGTGTTGGTTCATCTTCTTCGATCCCATGTTAGTTTATCGATCTTCCGAAGGAAAAGATGATAAATAGATTGGTTTTATCCTAGGGTAGCTAAGTAGTCTTTCTTTCTTCCAAAAAATTAAAACCCAACATTAGATTTTATACCGCTTGTCATGTTTTTTTAGGGTGGTGAAATGATGAAGATATAGAACTCATTCTTAAAAAGCTTAAATGACAACCAAATTAGAGTCCAATCGAGTACCATATCCAAACAACACAAGCTTGAAAGAAGCTAAAAATCTAAAAACCAAAAAAGTTTCAAATTAACATGCTAAGAGATAAAAGCATTCAATTGTACCCATCATATATAAGCATGGTTTAATCCTACCCTTCACTTTCAGACAATAACGTTTTCATAGGGACCATATATGGCATAATTATTTACTAAAAAATATAAACAAGAAATTTAAATAATTAATTAATTAATACTATGAAGTATATCTGTATATGACAGGATGGAAAAGGAAGTATATAGAGACATCATAATTCAAAATTTCAAAAATAAAATTAAAATAATATTTGGAATGAAGGAAAGAAAAAACATGAATTTCATCAACCCTTTTTGCTTGGAGCCAACTTTATTTTTCTGTTTGCTGGCATTTAAATTCACCTTCATACATATAAACCTGCATACTATGTTAACTCAAGTTTCCTTCTTCAGAAATTCTGTAATATATTATTATTTCTAATTTTTATAATTTTGTATTTGTTTTTCTTGGTGTCAAGTCTCTAACAGATAGATAAGTTTTAGCAACCCCAATCAAATAATCAATGCATTGTTCTGCTGTGTAATCTGAAAAAAAAATAAAAAAAGAAATATATATATTTTCTCCTTAAACTTCTTTGTTTTAACAACAAAATCTTTTCTCCTTAAACTTCTCTGATTTGATGGCTATAGCTTCAACCAAAGAAGAGGCTCCGAGGCGATTATCGGAGTTTCTTAACGAGCAGCAAGAACCGTTCGTGCTGGAAATATACTTACGTGAAAGAGGGTATCGTATAAGAAAAAGCTTGGAGTTAGAGGGTGGACATATTGGTTGTTGTTCAACAACGTCGAACCATAATCTTAAGAACAGCTCAAGCAATCAGAATTTGAAAAAGAGTTTGAATCATCATCATGTTGGAGCAAATCATGTACCAAGGAAGAGTAGTTCTATTTCAAGCATTGCTAGGAGACTGGTTAATAAAATCGTTTCGATGAAGGGGAGGAAGACGAGAACAACGAAAGAGAATGAAGTTGAGCCTGCCAACAAATATTCTTCTACTAGTGGCTTAACTACACTGTCAAATTATACATGGTTTGAGGGTGATACAGATGGAGATACTATCAGTAGATCATCTCCGGCCAAGAACGAGACTACTCGTGATGATAAGGTATGTTCCTTAGAGTACTATTTTGTGTATGTTATTGTGTGAGGTCGGAAACTCATTTTTATCTGCCGGCAGTCAGCATCAGATAGATTGATGATTGAATGGAGAATTGTCGAAGACAACAAACAATGCAGTCCGGATTCAGTCCTTGATGAACTCGATTTTGATGCTATCGCAGTTTATAATGGTAAGTTTGTTTTATCCGAATCTTTTAATAACATCACTTTAAGTTTTTACAAAGTCTACAGTTTTTTTTGTGTCAAAATTGTGTGTAAGTAGTGCTAAATTGATTGTTCAGCCATATATTTGGCACTCTGACTCTTACAAGTCATATGAAAATTCGAATTCGAATTCAAATACAAAAGTTCAAAATTGATAAATCATAAAGAGACTTTAGGAATATTGATAATGTTTGTGGGGTTGAAACAGCGAAAAAACAGCATGAGAGAACTCCAGTAGAATCAAGAATAAGGTTTCAGAGAAATGTTTCAGAGGATGCAATTGTCTCGGCCTCGCTTTGGGAACTGCTGGTGCAGTTCAGAAACAAGCCAAAGCAGCAAGGGAGCAGAAAACCATTTCCGGAGTACATGAACTCTAAGAAAGCCTTACAGCAAAATCGACAACTGATGTTCGACTGCGTGAGAGAAGTGGTAGAAAATGGGAAGCAACAGAACAATGGCAACAGAGAGAATGGAATAAAAATAGGACCTGAAGAAATTGGGAAGTTCATTTGTAGAAACTTGAAAGAATGGGGGAAACTGTCTGCTGATGAAACAAACATCAAACAGGTACTAAAAATGGACTTATTAGGAGATGATGAATGGGGTGGCTCTGAAATATGGAAGACAGAAATTGTTGCTGAAATTGGAAATTGTATCATTGATGATATTACAGAACAGATTATTAATGACATGATTGATTACTAATGAGTATTAGCGCATGCTACACGGATACATGTACAAGTGCCTGATTTAGTTGTTTTGTGTAAATTTTCATGTGTCAAAGTCTCCATATATGCCCCGTATCGAATTATCGAGGAGTCAGGACCCAACACGATACACAAAGAGGGTGTATTACTTGTATATAATTAGTAATATTTGACAGCACTAGAAATAGGAAAGAATAATTTAGTTTGGAATGTATGTTGGGAAAAAGAAAATTAGTATGTGGATGTTGATGTCATTAACTAAACCACCAACAATAATTAAAGTGATGCAGACAGATTTCTGTATATATTTAGAGTTTTTAGACCATCTTTGTCGTTCCTCAATCCTAATTGACATGATTAATGGGTCTTGGGTCACATTGCAATTTAATTAGAATAACACATCGCAAAAAAAAAAAAAATAAATAAATAAAATAAAATAAAATGCAATTTCAGCAACAAATTATCAAGACAATAAATAGTATTAAGTCTAAATTTGTTTTCATTAATTAGAAAAATGGTTGCATATATGATATATGTGGTGGATCTATGTACACATAGCTGATGACAAAAGTACGTCATTTTATAATTGTTAGTTGTTAGTGACTAATTACCTAATTCATTATAACTATATATTAATAACACGTGTCATCTCCTGATTAAATATTTTCCCGCCTTTTTTTTTTCTTTTGGTCAAACCCCAATAACAATAATATTTTCTTTCCATATTTAAGGTATTATATAATTAGAGTAGTATTTTAGCCAAGGACTTTGTATAATCATTCTACTACCTCCGTTTCATATTTTTTGCAACTTTGAGGTATTATTTGTGAGATATAAAATATTACAAAGTTGCAAAAAATATGAAACGGAAGTAATTTTTTTTTTTCTTCCAACTTTTTTAATTTTTGGTAATAAAATCTATTTCAATTAGAGAAGAAAATATTTTGATAACATATATAATTGTATATTCTGTAATTTTCTACTCTTCATATTAATAATATCACAATGTGTCAAAATTTTGTGCAAAAATATTTTCAACTACGAAAATTATAATAATACAATACGTACTCAATCTTAACTAATCGACAACCTATTATGTACACCCGGGGTCATTTGCTCATTCAATCAACAAATGAGTAAAAATATTATTTGCTCATTTGTTGATTAAATGAACCAATGTCCCCGAGTGTACGGTACATCCGGGTGTATATAATGTTTCGGGGTTTTTTGATGTCCTACGGGAGAGTTACAATTCCGGGACTGGTATCCTTGCGCCTATACCTGCAAAACAACGGAGACTCCTTGTGGTGGGAGTTCCGCCTCCGACGGTGAAGTTAGTACTTGTTTGAGGAGTAATAAATGCGGAAAAGTAAAGGTTGCGAGATTTGTTTCCTCTAGGGGAGGAGTGATCAGTGTGTTTAGGTTCTCTAGGTGAGGGTAATTAATTGCTTAATCCCCCTTAATGAGGATTAATTAGAGTATTTATAACCTTAGAAACCGTGTCAAATCCTAGGTTTAGATTAACCTAGGGCTGACTGGGCTTCCCTTGGAAACTGGGCCTAGGTGGCCTGCTTGGCCTATTTGGCATACGGAGGCCACGTGGCGTGTCACAACTGGTCCATGGTGGACAGATCAACTCCTGACACGTGGCAAGCTTCTATTCTCCCTTGTAAGCGGACACTTGGTAGAGCCTAAATGGTCCACTTGTCAGATGGTGATTGGTAAGGAAAAATCCCCTAATCATTTGCCCCTCACAGGTGGCACGTGACTATTCACATGTCACCTGTGACAGGTGTCGGCCTGTAACAGGCGACGGCCTGCTACAGGTATCGCCCTATGACAGGCCGAGCATTTTTCCCGCTCGTTTTTTTGAATTTGGAGGCGACTCTTCGCATTCTCCTTTGCCCTATATAAAGGCATGTTAACCAAGTCTTTTGTTCACATTTGCGAACTTTTTCAAGAGAACTCTTGGACCCCTGAACTTGAGTTCTGACACTTTGCAACTTTTGACCTGCTAGGACGACTGTTTTTACTAGGCGCCTACTCAATCAAGCCCTTATTCAGAACTTAAGTTTCAGGTAACCGTCTGTTTCTTTATTCTTTTTGCTTTTGCACTTTTTCTTTCTTTTTTGAAAAAGAGACCTCAAAAGCATCCGGTACGACCTAGGTTAGCAATCAGCCGGTCACCGGGGACGGCTGAGTCTAGGACTAGGGGTGCCGACTACCCTGCGGTACTTCAAACTTTGCGCAAGTCTCGGAATCCAACTGTCTTTGTATCTATGCAGGACAGTATGGCAAGAACAAAAAAGACCAAGAGAATTGAAAACTCTAATGGCTCCTCTTTCCGGGTTCAGATTAGCGAGCTATCGGACCAGCCGCCTGATACCGCAGGGACCCAAGGCGGCCCTTCTGCTGAGAGCTCTGAGGAGGGAGCTAAAGTAGCTCCTTCCCACTTCTTTGTTGACTTGGCCAGTCAGGAAATGGCCCCTAAAGAAGAAGAGGGGTCGGCCATCTCAGGGAGAGGGGAGGAGTCGGACTCTTCTGATAGTGAGTCTGACTCTAGCTCTTCAAGCTGCCTCTCTATAAACTCAGAGGAAAGGCATGCTCGTTTGCATGAGGCGATAATTTCTCATGCGACCGAAAAGGGGGACGGCTAGTCGGAACCATCCGCCTCTCATAGGGAGTTGTATACTCCTTACTATTGCCATGTCCCAAAGGGCCGGATCAAGGCCATGAAAGAACGAATAGACACTTTTCTATCGGACAATACGATGGGTCCGGATTATCAAGTATTTGTGTCGGATGGTGAGGATACGGTCGTCTGGCCCGCGGGATCCAGCTATGGGGACGCCTGTTTTGGCTGTTACGAGGCGGCCATCAAAGCTGGACTACGATTTCCCTTGCATTTGATCGTTCAACAAATCCTCGATGGATACAAGGTGGGGCTTTGGCAGTTAGCCCCGAATTCTTGGTTCAACATCCTTGGCTATGTAGCCGGATGTGAAATGCACGGAGTGGAGCCAAATTTTGAGGCGTTCACTCATATGAACTATCTCAGCCGGACCCCCAAAGCAAGCGGTACCGGCTGGTACCAAATAACTAGCCACAAAGGCAATCTGATGACGAAGGGAAAAGAAAATAAATGGAAGGATTGGAGGAACACCTTCCTAATCATTTCCAGCCCTGACAAGCTACTGAACAAGCGCTACAATAGGTGGAACAAAGATCCGCCTCTTCTAGCAGGCGGTCGCAGCACGCCGCTTGTTCCCCTCAAGGCCAGGGAAGAGATCCTGGACCGAGGGCTTTTCAAAGTAGAGATTAGGGCAAACTCTACTACTGGGGTACGAGAGCAGGTGCCCCTAAACTGCATCCCAGAGTTTCAATGGCTCTATAACGAGTTTTTTCTGGCCGCTTGCGGCCTTAGTAGTCAGTCCTCCAGAGGTAACCGGCCTCTTGAGTATATATACACTTCTTTTGGTTTATTTTCAATTTTTTTCTAACTCTTTGTGGTTCTTGTTTGTAGTTGACGCTATGGACCAAATTTCTGCATCTAAGAAGGCGGTTGCCTTGCTGCGAGCCTCCATCATGCAACAGAAGCGAACCTCTTCTGATTCTCCTACCAAGGAGACGCCCATAGTGAGTATCGAGCCTTAGAACTGGTCTTGAAAACCTGATTATATCAGTATTGACCATTCATCTTTTTCGCAAGCAGGCACTTCCAAATTCTCCTCCTCCCAACAGCCGGACTCGAAGGTTCAGAAGACGACTGGTGGGAGTACGCCTGGATCTGCCAGGAAACAGTCGGCTGACAAGCAGCAAATCACCCCACAAAGTGTGGGGAACCCATCACTAGTCCTCAGTCGGCCGCCAAGAAGTATAAACTGCTCTACTAGACTTAACTTATTTCTTTATCGCTTTCTTCACGTTTTTGATGTTTTCTCTTTTTTGGATGCAGGCGACCCTCAAGAACCAGACTTGGTCCAAGTGGCCAAGTCTATGATTAAGGCCGTCCCTCAAGAGGAGAGGGACGCGGTCAAGGGAGTCGGCACCCTTGACCTAGACGGCATCATGGGTCTCCTTTCCGAGGTAGACTTAGAATATTTTTAAAGTGCTGACTTTGCGTGCCGCCTGTTATTCTCAAATCTAACGCCTGTTTTTCCTTTTTCCAGACCATGCTGTGAGTACACGGCCTCCGGAGGCCGATCAGCGCCAAGAACAAAGAGGTAAAGGCTGCTAAAGCTATGGCCGCCTCTGACGTTGATAAGGCAATGTTTCAAATTGCCCAAAATGAAATTTTGACAACTGATATTCTTTATTATCAGGCGCAGACCACTTCCGCTATCCGTACCGAGTTGGAGGCAGCCAAAAAGAAGAATAATGAGCTAGAGGCAAAGGTCAAGAGCCTCAACGATGAGCTGTGGCCCCTTAAAAACATTGCCTATAAGGCTGAAGGTCTACAGACGTCTCTTGACAGACTCAAAGAGCGCCTAGAGACGCAGGAGGCGGCCATCACCAAAGATCTTAATGCGAAGGCCGAGGCTGAAAAGATGGCTTTAGCTCAAGCCATGATGGAGGACTCGGCTTAGATTATGAAGATGACCTGGACAACCCTCTTCCCAAAAGCTCACTATGCCGCCTGGGAGAAAATGTTCAACGCTTGTACCTAAACGTACAACCAACAGATCATGAGGCAGGCGGCTGAGGAGGATGAGGCGGCCGAGTCCAGCTTAGAAGAGGAAGAGGAGGTGGTGGCCTTGCAGCCGATTGCGGTAGGTACGTCTAAAGAAGCTGCCCCTGATGCCGAGACAAGTAAGAAGGATGCCTCCCAGAACCAGGCGTCCCTTGCTGATCAGGCGGCGGTCAATACCGAAATTCTACCTCAATCTTAAAGCTTTTATGTCTTTAATTTTTCTTCAACCTGTGCGCCGTGTGTTCTTGTATCATTTTACCCGGCCAGGGGGCCGGGGTATTGAATATTTTGCCAGTCTTTATGGCCGGCTGTTTATATGAATTCGGCGACCATCTTTTGGTCGTCTTTACTCATTGAATATCGTTCATGCTTTGTTTCGGCTAGCCATGTATTTAAGATTTGTAAGCCAAAGATTGCGAACAGGTACAAAGTACCGACTGCCTATGCCCCTAGACGACTGGTTGTCTTGGTTCCAGATTAGGCGATCAGTCGGCCATTTACCTACTTAGACCCCAACATATATTAGGCAATACGTTAGGTTTGTTTAACTTTTTCAAGTTAGAAAGGAACAGGCGGCTTATAACTAGCCCGCCTGTTTGTTAAGATAAGAATAGTTCTTGAGTCCTTTCTTGCCAAAAAGCAGTCGACCTACGAACCAGATTTTCAAACAGGTTTGGCTTGAAAAGAGATTATCTTAGTAGGGTTGGGGTACGAGAGCTCTGGTTCTCCTTTAGGCGGGCGGATTCGTCATACTTTTTAAATCCTTACTAAGTATGAGAGAGTGACTTATGGGTAATCTTTGAGGTTACCCACTCGTCATCTTTTATGCTTGAGTAGTAGAGGCACCAGGCGGCGGAGGCCGACTGGTCCCCTTGATTCACCAATTTTTGTTGGCTATTTACTCAAGAAGTACCGGATGTACTTATCCCAAGTAATACAGACGGTTATCCGACGCAGATGTTAACTGCTAACACTTGTTTGCTTTTTAGTGTTAGAGTTATCCTTGTCTCAAAAACGGTTACGTGGTTGTCCTTGGGGACAGTCGTCTGGGTGCTGTGTAATTAGTTTATAGAATAATGTTCCACCCAAACGGGAGCTGTTCTCTGCGACGAATTTCATCCGAAGGGATGCCGCCGGACGCCTGCTATGATGTTGGGACAGGTCGTATTAGTTTAAAGATTGGATCAGTTGGCTGGGCGCCTGGTCTGATCATTTAGCCATAGGCCTTAGGTAGTTCATGGTGAACTAAGTATAGTAGAGTAGCCGACTGTATATCTACAGGCGGCGTGCCCCTCTTAATTAAATGCATGAGTAAAATAGAGAGTAGCCGACTGTTTTATCAGTTGGCATGCCCCTCATAATACAAAATAGATGAAGCAAAGTAACAAACTTTTATTAGCATCTCTTGGCCGTTTACATCATTCAAAAATAATACTTCTTTAAATTATCTACATTCCAGGTTCGAGGCAAGGGTTGGTCGTCTGGTGTTTCCAGGCGATAGGTGTCGTCCCGAACCTCTTCATAGATTCGGTAGGGTCCTTCCCAGTTGGGAGTTAATTTGCCTGACTCATTAGCCCTACCGACTGCTTCCATCTTTCTTAGTACAAAGTCCCCCACTTTGAGTGGACGCCTGTACACTCTTTTGTTATATAACCTTGTCATTCTCAGGCGGTAGATTTCATGGCGCAGGGCTGTATTGCCCCTTCGTTCTGGAAGTGAGTCTGATGACAGGCGCATGGACTCCCAGTTCGCTTCTTCGTCATACAAAATTACTCGAAAAGTCGGCTCGTAGTATTCAATTGGAAGAACAGCTTCTACACCATAAGTTAGGAGGAATGGAGTTTCTCCAGTCGACCCTTTTTCAGTCGTCCTAATGGCCCAGAGAACATGTGGTAGTTCGTCTGCCCATAGGCCGTCTGCTCGTTCAATCTTCTTCTTAAGTCCGTCTGAGATGATCTTATTGAAAGCTTCTACTTGGCCGTTTTCTTGAGGACGGCCGACTGGTGCAAAGCAGTGTGAGATGCCTTGGTCTCCCAGCCAATTTTTGAGAACAGGCGTCTCAAATTGGGACCATTATCAAATACCATAGACATGGGCACCCCAAACCGAGTGATGACATTTTTCCAGATGAATGAGATCACATCCTTCGTCTTGATTCCCTTAACAGCCTCAGCCTCAACCCATTTGGTGAAGTAGTCGACTGCAACAAGTATGTACTTCCTGCCGCCTGTAGCAGGCGTATAGGGACCTAGGATATTCATGCCCCACTTAGCAAACGGTAGTGGGCTATGGATGGCAGTGAGGTCAGTAGCCGGAAGGTGAATTAACTTGCCAAATTGGCAATTGTCACATTTTTTCACCATCTCCATGGCGTCTGCTTCTAAGGTAGGCCAAAAGTAACCTTGTCGCCTTGCTCGTTGAGCAAGTGACCTGCCGCCTACATGCGAAGCACAATACCCTGAATGCAGGTCTTCTAGGACCTCTCGTCCTCTTTCAGGGGTCACACACTTTAAGAGGGGCAGAAGATAACCCTTCTTAAAGAGCTCACCCTTGCATATTTCGAAGTTGGCCGCCCGTTTTTTCAGCAGAGCCGCCTAGGAGTGATCATTCGGCAAGGTGCCGGATGTTAAATATGTTCTGATTGGGTCCATCCAGGTTGAACTTCGATCTAGAATTCCAATAGGATCTTCTTCAATACTTCTCTTATCCATAACTTCCCAAAAGACGGTTCTTGGAGTATCATAAGAGGCCGAGGACGCCAGCTTTGAAAGAGCATCCGCCTGGTTATTTTCAGACCTGGGCACTTGAGTTAGATGAAACTCCTCAAGTGACCCGACCGCTTGTCGTACCGCCTGCAAATATTTAGTCATGGCCGGATGGGTTGCTTCGTATTCGCCATTATACTGACTCACTATCAAATTGTGGTGAGTCAGAGCAGGCGTCTATTCTTCTTGCCCCAACTGCCTTGCACATGCGGATCGGCCAGTAAAGCTTCATATTCTGCCTTGTTGTTCGAGGCTTGGAAGTTAAAACGTAGAGCATACTCATACCTGTCGCCTTCTGACGACTGACATATGACGCCTACTCCACAACCATTTGAGGTGGAGCTCTCGTCCAACATAGACCTTCCAGACTTGGTCTGGAATTTGAGAATTAGAGGGCCGAGTCATTTCTACAATAAAATCAGCAAACGCTTGCCCCTTTACTGCTTTTCTTGGCTTGAATGTGATTTCAAGGCTCTGAATCTCTATTGCCCATTTGATCATTCGGCCAGACGACTCCATGGTTGTGAGTGGCCGCTTGATTGGTTGATCTGCGTAAACGACGACTGAATGTGCCAAGAAGTAAGGCTTCAATTTTCTAATGGCCATAGAGAGAGCAAGACCAAATTTTTTCACTAGGGGGTACCTCAACTCGGCATTTTTCAATACATGGGTGACAAAGTAGACCAGGAGCTGGCAGCCGTCTCTTTCAGCAAGGAGGACAGCGCTTAGAGCATGGTCAGATACTGCAAGATACATGTAGAGTAATTCCTTGGGCAAGGGACTGGCCAGCCTTGGTAAAGAATGTAGATGGACTTTCAGTTTTTGGAAGGTCGCCTCAGCATTCGGCCCCCATTCAAACCTTGCTTTCTTCTTTATTGCCTGAAAAAAGTAAAGGCACTTGTTGCCTGACCGGCTGGGAAATCTTCCCAGGGCCGCTAGACAACCTGTTAACTTCTGAACCTCTCGGACTGTGCGAGGCGACTGCATGTCAATGATCGCCTGCACTTTCTCAGGGTTCGCCTCTATACCTCTTTGATTTATGAGAAATCCGAGGAACTTACCAGACTCAACTCCAAACACACATTTCTTTGGATTGAGCATGACATGGTGTCGCCTGAGTGTGGTGAATGTTTCTCGGAGGTCAGCCAGATGATCTGTCTGAAGTTTGGACTTTACAATCATATCATCTATGTATGCCTCGACATTCCTCCCAATTTGGTCAAAGAATACCGTGTTTATCATTCTTTGGAAGGTGGTCGGGCGTTCTTCAAACCAAATGGCATAACCGTGTAGCAAAACAACCCTTGATCAGTGACGAAGGCCGTCTTCTCCTGATCTTTTTTTCCACAAAGGAATTTGATGGAAGCCAGAGTAGGCGTCCATGAAGCTCATTAAAGCGTGGCCGGCTGTTGAATCGACCAGGCCGTCAATCTTTGGCAATGGATAGCTATCCTTGGGGCACGTCTTGTTCAAATCAGTGTAGTCCACACACATTCGCCAGGTACCATTCGGCTTCTTTACTAACACAACGTTTGCAACCCAGTCTGGGAAATAACATTGGCGAATAAACCCTGCATCAAGCAACTTTTTAACCTCGACGGTGGCCGCCTGGCTTCTTTCTTCACCATGGTTCCGCTTCTTTTGCCTGACCGGCTTCTTTTTCGGATCCACGACCAATTTATGTACAGCCAGGTCAGGACTGATGTCTGGCATTTCATGAACTTCGAATGCAAAGATATCTTTGAATTCCTTCAGAAGTTGGTGAAAATCTTCACCCAATACTTCAAGAGCAGTCGTCCCTACCTTGATTGTTCGGTCGGGACGTGAGTCGTCCAGGACAACATCCGTGTGCTTACCAGCCGGCTGAGGGCGGAATTCGTCTGAGCGCTCCTCTGCCAGTGATTGCTATCTTTTTTCCTTTCTCTCGGACCCCAGTTGAGTAGCCTTTCTTTTCTTGTCGCCTGCCACCTGGGCAGGCGCATCCTCCTTGATGAGTTCAAGGTCAGTTTTTTCATCACTTGGGCCAGCAGTCGCCACAGTGGGTTTGATATCCGAGAGGTAACACTCTCGTGCCATCTTCTGATCTCCCCTTAGGGAGTCGACAGTTCCATCATCCCTTTCGAATTTGAGCAGCATAAGAGAGGGAATAATGACAGCTTTAGAGTTGTTCAAGGTGGGTCGTCCCAAGATCATATTGTAGGCCGACAGCTCTTCAACCACTAAGAACCGAACCACCATGTGACGGCCCTCCCCTTTCTCACCCAGACGGATCGGTAGATCCACTCGTCCAACTGAGTGTACAACACTTCCTCCAAACCCTACTAAAGGGTGAGACACCGGATGTAAGCAGTCAGTTTTGTACTTAAGCTTTGCCAAGCATTTGTTGCTGATGAGATCAGAGGAACTGCTGGTATCTATGAGGATCCGGCCAACTCTTTGGTTGGCCACCTTACGTTCAACGACAATGGGGTCATCATGCGGCCCCCTAACTCCTCCCAGATCTTCTTCTGTGATGACAATTTCTGGGAATGAACTCTTGGCGGTCCGTCCTTGGTGAACGGAATTAACATGTAACCGCCTGATATTGTCTTTGTTGCCCCTGATAGTGGGGCCGCCTCCTGAGAAGCCGCCTGCTATAGCGTAAACGACGACATCGTCAGTATCTGAATTGTCGGCCTGCCGATGATTCTTCTTAGCCGACTGCTTGTGCTTGGGGGAGCATTCCCCTTGGACTTCTTGACATAGGAGTCAAGATCGCTTTTTTCAGCCAGGCGGTCTAGATAGCGCATGAGGCTTATACATTCGTTGGTTTCATGACCAATGTCCTCATGAAAATGACATAATTTATCTTAGTTCCGATTGTTTGCTGAACCCTTCATGGGGGTCGGCTTCTCGATTGAGATCCGACTCTTGATTTCTTTGAGGATAGCTTGGCTATCCTTGTTGAACGCATACTTGGGAGAGTATGGTTTGAATTCTTTCTTCTTTTTCTGGGTCGGTTGTGCAGAGGAGTCGGCCGCCCAGACTTCTTTTCGCTTTTTCTCATCTTTATTTGCCGACTACTTTTGTCGGCTTTCTTTCTTGTCAGACCTCCTTCCATCCGATTGTTTTACAGTGTTACAGAGATCAGTCGCCTGTATATAGGCTTCTACTTGAATCAATGCTTCTTGGAGAGTCGCAACTCTCTTTCGGACCAAGTCGAACTTGAAAGTCGACCCATCCTTAAGACCTCTAAAAAAGTCAGTGTAGGCTACCTCATCCGGCAGCCCTTGTATTTGAATCCTCATCAGATTAAACCGCCTGATGTAGGAACGGAGTCCCTCCTTCTCACCCTGCTGAATAGTCCCTAAGTCAAGGGTCGTCTTTTTAGCAGGAATGTTCATAGCAGAATTGGAGGTGAACAAGTAGGCAAGTGTATTGAAATTATTCACACAACCAGTCGGTAGGTTGCCGAACCATTGTTGTGCGATTCCCTTGAGAGTCGCTGGGAAACACTTGCACCAAGTGGGATCATCCAACCCTTGGAGGTACATCAGGTTGGTGAACGTCATTAGATGATCCTCTAGGTTAGTAGTGCCATCATAGGCGCCTACTAACACATTCTTCACTTTGGCCAGCTGGGCGGCCTCAATAATTTCCTTGGAGAAGGCGGACGGCGGTTCTCCAAGTCTAAGCAACCGCAGTTGCCAATCCAATGGTTGGACGTTCCTTGTCGCCTGCCCTCCAAACAAAGGAGGCTGCAAGAAATATTGTTGTTGCGGTACGTATGGTACATTCGGTACCGACTGATCTTTATGAGATCCGGACCGACGGGAGGTACCGCTTGTCTGACTCTCATAGTTTGATTGAGTATACCTCATGGAGGTATTATGTAAACTATCTTGGAAATCTGAAGTAGAGGCCGACTCTGACAGTCGGTCATTCTTCTTCTGCTCTAGCAACAATCGAGCATCTGAGTAAGTTTTCTTTGACTCATCCGCTTGAACATGACGAATGGACTTTCTCTTCCCTGGTGAGGGAAAGCGGTACTTTGTTAAGTCAATCACAGGCGGCTCCCACTTCCTAGAATTAGGGTGAGGAGTCGCCTCTCAACCCTGTACAGGCTTCCTCCTTCCAGACTGGGAAGGTTTTCTAGCCGACTGCTCCTTGGAGGGAACATGCGTCTTCTTATTAATGAGATCCTGGATCTCCCCTTTGAAGTTATTCATTAAAGTCATGAGTTCACTTCTAGTGATGGGGGTAGATCCCTCGGCCGCCTGTTGATGATCAAGCGGCTGGCTACCAGGTTTACTAGATCCAACCTGACAATCTTTTCGTTCCTTCTTTTCAGAGGAACGGGTTCGTCGAGCTCGTAAGGTCCCGTCTGGGGTCGTGTGAGTCTCAACCTCGACCTCATTTTCAGTATCCTGGTCACTATAGACCTGAGGGTCGTCCATAGGACGCCTCTCGCTCTGGTTTGGTACAGACTGTGATGCCATCTCGAAAGTACTCTCCCTACAGATGGCGCCAAAATGTTTCGGGGTTTTTTGATGTCCTGTGGGAGAGTTACAATTCGGGACTGGTATCCTTGCGCCTGTACCTGCAAAACAACGGAGACTCCTTGTGGTGGGAGTTCCGCCTCCGACGGTCAAGTTAGTACTTGTTTGAGGAGTAATAAATGCGGAAAAGTAAAGGTTGGGAGATCTGTTTCCTCTAGGGGAGGAGTGATCAGTGTGTTTAGGTTCTCTAGGTGAGGGTAATTAATTGTTGAATCCCCCTTAATGAGGATTAATTAGAGTATTTATAACCTTGGAAAACATGTCAAATCCTAGGTTTTGGTTAACCTAGGGCTGACTGGGCTTCCCTTGGATTGGGCCTAGGTGGCCTGCTTGGCCTATTTGGCATACGAAGGCCACGTGGCGAGTCACAACTGGTCCATGGTGGACAGATCAACTCCTGACACGTGGCAGGCTTCTATTGGCCCTTGTAAGCGGACACTTGACAGAGCCTGAATGGTCCACTTGTCAGATGGTGATTGGTAGGGAAAAATCCCCTAATCATATAACAAATTCTATAACAAATCAATAAAAATATATATATATAATTTGTCGAGAATATAATTATTCCTTCTCTACTCCAACATAGTAATGTTTAATTTGCAATAATAACCTATAAAAAAAAATTAATTCAAACAAATTTTATTATATAAATAAAAATTTATATATACTACTCATATATTATGTAATAAAAAAATGGCTATTAATTATCACAAAGTAAAATAAAATCAAATAAATTTGCATAAAACATTGTGTCGAACAAGTATCTTAACAAATTAGGGACGAAGGGTATATCCATGTATGTGTGTATTATATGGTTACTAATCAAAAATTTATATTTTTTATAAGGGGTAGTAAAACCTCATAGTCCACAAATTTCTTTCATTTTATTTGATTTGTTAATTCTTTTGCATCAATAATTTTGATATCTTTGGCATGAATATAAATTGAAACTCTAGCTATTTTATTTCCTTTAAAAAATATACTTCATGATATTTTTTTGGTACATAATTGTTGTAATATAATTCACTACAAAATTTAGTGAAACCATACATAGCACGGAATTTAAACTAGTTCAATATAAACCTAATTTGAGAGGCATACACATAAACATTACAAAGGACATGTCTTAAATTATTTGACATAATTTGTTACGAAATATTATAACTTCAAATACCAAGATGTAATTTTGTTGGCATTTTGTGTATTTTGTGTGAAATTAAAGAAGAGCCATAAAGATATGAAATTACACAAATTGCCAAAATTAATAAAATCAAGGTTATCAATCTTGACTTTACACAAGTGTTGGAAAGATTGAGGGAAATCGCAAACATTTACAATAATCACCGAAATGAACGGTCTTCAAAAAAAAATCACCAAAATGAACAAGTAGAAACAACTAAGCGAATTACCAAACGATATTTACGTGGAAAAATCAGTAAAAACTATGGGACCACTAAGAAGTCCACCTAATTGCTCTTATTATGATAAAGGAATGTTACACAAACACAATTCCAAATCTCAAAAGCGAGTACTAAATTACCCAACAACAACAATCATAAGAGCAAAGACAACAACGTCCTCATCATCATCCTCTAATTTACTCTCTCTCTTCTTATTCTTTTTACTCCTTACTTTTGCTTTCATATACCTTACATTTTACTAGTTTTCCATCATATTTTTAATTTGACTGTTGTTTTTTTTCTTTATTAGAGTTTAAATTTTGTAGGATTCTGTTTTTACATATTAAACTTTGAATTTTATTTGATTGTAGATAATGTTGCAATATATATTAAATATAGAATTGAATAGAATGATATTTATTCAATAAACTCAAATCTTCAATTCGTGAATTTGGGATTTTTTTTTTAAAACAATTGAAATCCAACGGGTCCATCAAGCCCAAGATTGGACCGGATCTGATTTTTTAGGTCTGGACCAAAATCAGACCTGAGGATGGTGAAATTCAGTCTCCGATCCTGAAAAACTGTCAATTCCGATTCTGACCCAATCCAGATTTGGAGTGGTGTACAGCCCTACCTACAGATGGTCTTAGGAAAAAAAATAAATAAATAAATAAAACTTATGTAGGAGATAGTTTGTGTTTAGTTTTTCTATGTTTTTTTTTTTTTTTTTTGTTTTTGTTATCTCTTTTGACTTTTATCTTTCAAATGGGAATGAAAAATCCACCAAAGTCAATTTTTGAATGATTGTTATCACATTTGTATTTTGTAATCTTCCCAATTAAGGATCAATTTGGTTTCGCCAGCAACAACAAGGGCTTCTCATCATGTCAGAGAAATCTCATCTGAATTCTAAAGCAGGCTAACTTAGAAATAAGGCATGCACTAACTACGTGATAAAATGCAAGGGAACTGGTAACTAATAGAAATTGAAGGAGCCGAAACCTTACATCAAAGCTCAAAATTTTCATTGAGCCTAGTCTTAATACACCCAAGGAGACACACAACTTATAATTTACACAGCTGACAATTCTATCAAATCTCGCAATAATATTCATGACAGATTAACGTAGAATGGCTGCAGGTTTTATAAACTAAGTCCATCAATTGTCGAAATATGCAAGCTCGTGACAGTCAAATATGGGGCAGATACTAATAATTCTAAAACCCAAAAGAGCTGACTTCCACAACTGGATTCTGGGACTTGTGATCCTCAAGCCTAGATTTACAATCACTGTGAAAGGATGCCATTGATCTTTGGCGAGAGACAAATGCCAATCTAAACTGTTCGATCCCTTGTTTGAGATTCTTTCTCTTTTGTACCTCAGACTTGTATCTCTCCAACAACACATCTCTTTCTTCTGATACTAACCTTAGATTTTGACTGGATTTAAATACTTTATCAAGTAAGGTTTCCCTATCTTGCTGCAGAACCTGTAATTCTCTCTCAAGCTCAAGGTACCTTGAATTTGACTCTTCCAGAACCTGTTTAGATTGTTCATGATCCTTTTCAAGCTCAAGGTACCTTGAATTTGTTATGTATTTGTCTCTGAATGCGCTGATTTCATTGTTCAATTTCTCCTTCCAACAAGCAAAATCTTCCCCGAACTCAACACCCTTTACCAAAGAAAAAGGAATTAAACTAATTCAGAGATCCTCCTAATAGTTATCAAACAATAAGAAACCATGCTTTTTACAGTAATCTCATCTTTCCCACCAACAGCAACCTACTGACTTTCAATATTATCATGTGATTCCCACCAGTTGGTTCAATCATGCATAAAATCTATCCTAGGTGAAACTCATTATAATATCAACAACATATGAGTATCAAATTAGTTTTGCCACATGATATGATAATTTTGACAATAAACAATTCAGAACTCTTGAAGTGGCTTTTCTTTCATTTATCCCTAATACTTTGTGATTTAGTAATAAATGTGAGATATATTTGAAAATAGAGTAATGAATGAAACAGTTTGTAGAGAGAATTAAACAGGCATAAAGTTAGATGCTTAGTTCAAAAGTCTGGAAAGAAATATAGTGTAGCCTAATGTCAAGGAGAGGAGTAGCACAAAAAATAATGAGTGAAATCTGGACAATATTGGCCTAGAAACTACCTTATAATCAGAGCCGCATTGTCTGGTTGTCGATTCTTTCTCCATTGTAGTTTGTGCATCTGATGATGCCAACAATGCAACAGAATTGTTCAATCTATCACAAAGAATTTTACACTGCTCTTGCAGTATAGAGGTATCCGTGCTGAAAGTTTGATGACCATCTACAGCCATTCTGCAGTGAGTTTCCAATGTTGAAAAAAGATTTGAGCCAATCTCAGTCATGCTGGTTAGCAAGATATTTGCAAAAGATTTTTCATCATCAACAGAACGCTGCAAAAATCCAAAGGGTGCAATTAGACTCAAGCCAGATGGAGTCACTTCACATATAAATTTGTATATGTAGAGCATTGTGATATCAGTATACCTGCATAACAGATAAGACATCCTTATATATGTCTTTACAAGTTGTCACAGAGTCAGACAGCATTTGAGGAATTTCTCTTGTCAATTTGGCCTCCTTCCGAAGTTCCATGATCTCTTTGGTTAAATTATTGTTCAACAAGACCTGATCTCTGTGATTTTTCTGCAAGTACATCATACATGTAGATATGAATCTAAAAAAGAATATAAATCTTTACGAGTATGTATATAAGTTTAGACCCCTAAGTGTAATTCGGATTCACAAACCAAAAGAGCAACTGATTCTAGAAAAGTGGATACATATAATATCTTCAAACAATGATTTGCAGCAGATAAATTATAATATAAGTAATATGTAGGCACCAAGTGACGTTTATGTGAGCAACAAGGATAAATTTCACCAACTAACCTCAAGTTCGTCTCTCTCTTTAGTAGTAAGTTCCATTTGCCTTTTGAGGTTCTGAATCTCTTGCTCGTAATGACCTTTTGAGAAAGCCTGATAAAGATAACTTTAACTTTGTTATATGTATCTTACAAAGCAAAAACCTCTAAGTTAAACATATCTTACAAAGCAATTAACTGCAAGAGATCACCAATAGTCGATCCCAATTCCATTTACATGAACCTTAGTTTCACTCTATCGCCATCACTCTCTTCGCTGTTACAATCATGTGTACTGGAGGCAATGACACATTTTATCTATGTTTGTAAAATGAGAATTACTGCTAAGTTCTGACAACATGAGACAGAAAATTCTTAATCTTCACACTCTCTCACATCTTAAGCTACTTTACAATTTCTTATAACTACTACCCTTTCTACCCTTATTATTTCTACTCCTTATATGAGATTTTTTTTTTTCTGTTTTTTTTTTTTGTAGAATGTATTAGATTTTTATCAACCCAACTTCATTTTGGTTTTTATTATCTCATAAAATATACCACATTCCCACCCACTCTCTACTTTTTTTTTTTTAATTTCTTGCACCAACTTACCTTTCTACTTTATCCACCTTTTTCTTACATCCACTCACCTCTCTTATAATCAAAAAGTTTACAATAAATACCACGTCAAGAATAAGTTTTTATTATGGGATTCTAGGATTTATTGGCATAGGATATTAGGGATGTTAGAAACTACTCAAAGGACACCAATAAGCTTCAAGAATGAATCTTACAGGACTAATGCCATCAGATGACAGGGACCGAACTTTAATTGCGGGAGTCATACAAATTGAATCAAGGTCAGCTACATATCCTTTATTCATCTTCATCCATGCATCTTCGTCTGCCACATCATTGAATGCATCAGGAAGGGGGCTAGAATCAGAATCAGATACTGTTGCATAATTTGAACGTCGAACAACAAAAGATTTGGGAGCTTCTTTAAAGCCGGGGGTGCTGAAAGCTTCTTCTTGCCGCATATGCTGGCTATTAATGCTCCTCTCCCCCATCCCTTGACCTGAGAAACCTTGGTGCTACAATAAGCAAAGAAAAACAAATCTCAGATGGATAGGACAAGACTGTCATCGGCCATTTAAAAGATGGTTTGATAATTCTATTGTCTCAAAGCACACCTGAGTATTGCTTTTTCGCTCACTGTCTGAAAAGTTCACCATATTACTGAGGGTGTTAATTTTAATTTGTTGCTCTTTGATGTGCAAATCCCTTTGTCTTTGAAGTTTTCTCTCCTCTTCAAGCTCCATGGCAAGCTTTTCATGCTCTTGTTCATACTAATAAGAGAATGATAAATGAATACCTTAACTTTATTGTTTTAGTAAAGGGATAGAACAAGTACAAGAGACTACTGAACAAGAGATACTGCACCTTAAGCAAGTCATTCCGCAATTTCAAGATTTCTTGTTCCATAACTACAGCTTGAGATCCCTAAACAAGATAATATTAATTAGGTATACAGTATACTTTAATGAGCCACGAGCCCACAAAAGTTGAGGTTAGCAAATAAACTATACCTGAAGTTTTTGGCGTAGTTCCTCTATTTCCAAAGTTTGACGCTTCAACAAGGCCGCATCAGTCAAGATCTAATACAAAAATTATTGATCAGTAGGCCATCATCAAATGCATACATAAACGGCAAATAATAGATCCTTTATTTTCATCCAAAAGAATGGTTCCAAAATAAAACGTTTATAATAATGAAATTTAGCTATCATACACTAAGAAACTGAGTAAAACAACTGGATTTGTTAACACCAGGTGAAAGTGCTATGAATGATTAGTAGAAACGGCTCAAACTATCTGCAAAGTAACAAGAGATATGCATATGTTCTTTATACTGTCAGAAGCAGTGCTTTAACATTTGTAAGTTAGTACTGGCCCCTACACCAAATAATTATCTAGGTATATAGGGAAAATATTTGACGATCAAATACAGATTCACTTCTGTCTCGAAACACTTAGTTGATCAGCAAGTTCAACTCTTTATTTAGTTAACGCAGCAGCCAACACATATCTTTAAATGTTGAGTGAGACCAAATATGTTCGTCAATGGTGTCAAAGAACAATAGACCAAGCAAGAGTGTAACAAACCTCATTCACTTGAGCACAATTAGTAACACGTTTAGCTCTGTTAGCAAACTGAAGAGTGCCCCTAGTTTCTTCAACATGAACCTAAACATTTAGTAAGGCATCAAAATCAAACACCCCAAAATAATCTTAATGCACTAATTCAAATCAACTCTTCTAAAAGCGAGCAAACCTCTTCAGGTGCTACTGTGCAGATAATTGAAGTTTTAGCATTGCCACCAAGTGAAAATTGGAGTATGCGAGTCAGCTTACTGTCACGATAAGGAATATGTCCCCTGCCAAACCCATAAATTTGTGTGAATGACTTAACCATTGAGAACAAATTAATGCCAGTGAGTTACAAACCTTTGCTTAGCTCCTTCACTTAGCTTGTTGATGACATTGCCAAGAACCATCAGGCTCTTGTTAATGTGTTTTCCTTCCTTTAATCTAACTCCATCAGCACCAGTTTTTGCAATTCTCTCAGATCCCGCCAGATCCACCAAATTCTACATTTTATTAAACAAAAGAAGGATATTAAAACCCATAACACTTCAGAAAAAAAAAAAAAAACAAAAAAAAAAAAAAAAAAAAAAAAAAAAACAAGAGGAAAGTGATATACAAAGTATATATAAATGATAGAAAGAAATGACAAACCAAAGCAGAAACACGGATAGCATCTGAACTAGAACCGTCCATCTCCTTAGTCTTACTTTCTATGACCTGTAAATGGAACCACAAACAGTTACAAAAACTCGTAAATACTATTAAAGCTCAAATCAGATTACAGCATTGAGAAACTACCATTCTAAAGATTGTGTGTGACCTGCTACTTCGTGCGTTCATATTTGTTTCACCAAAATGTCTATTGACTGCATCATTCAATTCAAAGATCAGGCATAAGAATTTTTGTTACAATTCACTAAATACAACTTGAGTGCATATTGCAATTTGCAACAAGGCTAGACAAACCTTCTCCTGCTTCAAGAAGCTTGTGCACTTGCTCAGCATCGCTCACAATTTCTTCTCTAAGGCCAGCAACGAAAACGCCACGCTACAATCAAATCACAATAAGTGAATCTTCCACTCTTGAAGCTAAAAATGAAGTCACATACGCTACTAAATTTACCTCCAAACTTTCATGGATCTGCAGCTTCTGGTTATTTACCATCAAAAGATCATTGATTTCTTCATTATAAATTTCCATGTATGACACACGAATCAAAAACTCCCTCTCATCATGCTGAAAACAACAGAAATCTTGCGACTTAGATACTCAACAGAAATCTTGCACACGAATCATGCTGAAATCGAAAGATCATTGATTTCTTTATTATCGCGGTAGTATGAGGTCTATGCCGTAATGAGGATCAACCATGGCAAAGACCAGAAATTTCACCTTTGTTATCATGTGAAAAACATCTTTGACAGCCCGGTGAATGATCCCGGGATCGTTTTCGGAACCATTCATAGTGAAAGTCTTTCCACTACTAGTTTGCCCGTATGCAAAAACAGTGCCTACAATGCACTCAAACATATCAGAAACTACAAACTACCCTACACAACATAATAATCATTAATCAACAACAATAATTACAATCATACTTTATGACTTAAATCCAACAGAAAGCTGCAATAGTTATATTGAAAACAACAAAATTAAATCATCCTTTTATAATCAATCAATTTTCAACAAAAAATTGATTTTGATGATTGAAATCAACAGAAAAACAACAATCAGCCTTTATAATCAATTTTACATATTACGGAAAAAAGTATTCGATTTTAATACTCGAAAAAATCAACAATTAGCATGTTAAAAAAAAAAAAAAAAAAAAAAAAAAAAAAAAAAAAAGACATACCGTTAAAACCTTCAACGGCGGCATTAATAATATCCTTAGTAAGAAGCTCATAAACCCTAGAATTTGGGCGAGATTGATCAAAAACATGATCTGTAAAAAGAAACAAGAGAAAATCAATTCAAATTAAGAATTAATTAATTAAAAATAGGAAGAAATAGCAAAACAAAATTTCAAACCGAAGGTAAAGGCGACGCCGGAAATGGGGGTGCCGGAAGACTTGTGAAGAGAAATACGATTATCGTCAACATTCCAGAAGGTTCCATCAAAGGATTCTTGGGTTACTGGAGGTCTCACTCTTACTGCAACACAAATCTTCTCCATTTTTTCTCCCTTTAAATTTTTTGGTCAATATTTTTGTTGTTGGAATGCAGTGAGTGTTTTTGAATTGAAATGACAGAGGGATTTTCATGGGCGGGCTTTTGGTAGGTACTTCTATGTTTTGAATTGGATTAAGTTACATATATGTCCTTGTGAAAAGTCGATAGACATTAGACAAATCTTCCTTTTCTCTTTTTGGGCCAATCGAATTTATTTATAGTACTCTCTCCTTCTCAATCGAATTTAAGAAATTGGAGGAGAAAGTGGATGAAATATATTAAAGTGGATAAAAGTTAGACAGAAGTACAAGGCAAATGGATAAATTTAAGGTGAAAAAAGTGAAAAATACAATTATAAACAAAAGTTAGAGAGAGAAAGTGGTAAAAAGTATAAGACAAATGAATAATTTAAAGGTAAATTAAAAGTGTTTAATGAATAAAGTTAAAAAAAATGAGGATATAATGGTTTTTACATATTATCCAAAAATGAAAATGAGAACAACATTTTATGTCTCGAAAATAGGAAAGCATGAACTATAATATGGGACGGAGGGAGTACTATATAAAGATAAAGGGCATCTTGGTTGATAAATTTGTCTTTTTCCAAAATGTCCTTCTCAATTTGTAAAATTACTTATTCACAATTTTATTTTTCAAAAAATTAAAAAAAAAAAATCATAATTGCTCACAAATGAACAATTTCTATTATGGTTTACAGTAGAACTTTTTTGTTTCCAAAAAAAATTACATGTTAATCATACTATTCAATGTTAAAGTGTAAGTCAATAATTGTTTATGCATGAAATTTTTTTAATAAAAACTACTTCATTGCTAAATACTCAATAATAATAATAATAATAATAATAATAATAATATATATATATAAATAAAAAAAAGCTCACATCCACCTACTTTTAGCATGTAAATCTTACAACCCTTGAAAAGGATAAAATTATGATCTTCAGTAAATTTCTACCGCTTAAAAACAAGAAGAATGCTCATACACTATTCAAAGGAACAGTGCATTTGAAAGGAATAGTGACTTGATGGCTTTTTCCTCACTCCTTAATGCTTATTGCGAAAATGCCATTGCTTTTGTTGACTTTCTTTGACAATTCTAGTTTACTATTTACTTGGCAAGGAGTTGTTATTGTGTTAAGAATAATGAGGTGGTGGGCTACTTTGTTAACTTGCATGGGTGGTGGCTTTCTTTGTTTAATTGAATGAGAAACTTTGCTTTTTTCTTTGTTTTAAGGCATGTATTTTTTGGGTGGGTTAGGTATTTGTTTAGTATAATTAAATTTTGCAAAATGTAGACTATAAAAGTTGTTCATTTTGAGTTAAGTTTTACAAAGTTTCTCTTTGTTAGAGCTTAATAAGGTATTCTTTATCTGCAAGAACTCGGGTAATTTGCACTCATTTATTTTGTGAGGATGACAAATGCTTGTACAAGAACTTCCCTGTATCGACTGGATCAACATGCTACCTTTCCATGACAATGAACTTGACCATTAATCTTAAGGATGATATTGTTTTCAAATTGAGTTATTTGTTGAATGTTTGTTGTTAATTGTTTGATTTTATTTGTTTGTATGTTGTGTAACTAAAGTTGTATGCTATGAGATTGTTGTGGTATGCCATGCACATAAGCGTTTAGAAGTTTTGAGTCTATTTTTGTATGGTATGTGATTTGGGTAAAAATACCCAAGCCACGTGGCCCAATCATAAGGGGCAAGAGAGGTCTAAAAAGGACCAATCACCAGTTGACACGTGGCACTCCCAATCATTAGGAAAATAGGCGGCTTTCAAAGGCCCAAATCCGGAGAACACCGTAAAAACGGCGCAGCCCATTTACCTAGGTTGATGACCTAGAAAAGGGGGCACTAATTCCCATGACCCTATCAATAGGGAGATTTACCCCAATTTGGGGGCATGTTCATTTATTACACTCAATCAATTCTATCACATCAGAGAAAACATTTGTTCTCGGAATCCGAGAAGATCTACTTTTACTTTCCGCACTTTTTACTCTCCTTCGACTCTTACTAACTTGATCGTTAGAGGTGGAACTCAGCACAACCGGAGGTTCCGTTTGTTTGCAAATACAGGCGAAGAGAATCCAGTCTTGGTGACGTAACTCTCCCGCAGGACACATAAAAACCCAAAAACATTTAGCACCGTCTATGGGGAGAGTACCTCTAAGATGGTTTCTTAACAGACTGTACCGCCTCTTGAGGACAAACGTCCAGAAGTAGAGGTTCATTCGGACCATGATACAGATTCTGATCCAAAGGTCGAAGTATACACGACCAAAGATGGATCCCTTAAAACCAGACACATCCGTTCCAAGGATAACAGGGAATGGGGCAATGATCAGGCGGGTCCGAGTAAGTCAATTGGCCAGCCTCAGGCGGCAGGACAGACTGCTTACATCACCCGAGAAGAGTTCATAAAATTCATGACGAGCTTTAAGGGGGAGATAAAGGACTTGATCACTAAGAAGACGGTTGGTCCCAACAAGGGTCAGTCGACAAAAAAGCCCTCTCACTCTGAGAAGGTTAAGTCGGTGAAGGACAGGTCGCCCACTCCGCATCCTAATACAAAGGAGGGGGGCAGGCTTTTTATCGATTGGTCCAAGTTCCGCTTCCCAGACCAGGGAAAGAGGAAGCCCATCTAGCATACTAAGCCATATGGCAGTAAGAAAACTTACTATGATGCTCGACTTATCATTGAGCAAAAGAGAAACAGGTAACTGTTTGACTCGGCTTCAACGTCGACTATGCTAGACAGCTTTAGGAACACTTCGATGAGGTATTCCCAATCTGTACAGGAGAACATGTCAGGCGGCCCATCCGTCCATACAGGTGCTCAGATGATAGGCTTGGCCCCGTATGTGCCCCAACTGCCATATAGACCGTTTACCCAACAATACCAGCAACCTGCCCTCTTCGGGGGTCAGGCGACATATCAAGTCCAGCCATTAGACTGGCAGCTCCGTCTGCTAAAACTTAGGGAACAACCTTCTGCGTTCTCCAAGTAAGTAACCGAGGCGGCTCAGCCGACCAAGGTTAAAAATGTCATGGTTGGTACCTATAGTGGTACCACCAACCTAGAAGACCACCTGATGGCCTACACCCACCTCATGTACTTGCAGGGGTTGGGATGTCGCGTGGTGCAGATGCTTCCCAGCGGCGCTAAAGGGCATTGCCCAACAGTGGTTCGGCAATTTGCCGCTTAGGTGCATCAATAACTTCAAGACACTTGCGCTCTTGTTTGCCTCTAACCTCTCTATGAATATACCCGCCAAAAAGACAATCCTTAACTTAGGCGCGGTATAACAAGGAGATAGGGAGGGGCTCCGTTCTTGTGTCAGGTGGTTCAATCTTGTGAGAATCCAAATCCAAGGACTGTCTGACGATGTTGCATATACAGACATTTTCAAGGGTCTGAAAGACAGGTCAACTTTTAAGTTTGACCTTGTCCGGCAGATAATCATCACTCTTCAAGAGGCGCTGATGGAGGTGGAAACTTTTATACAAGCGACCGAACTCTGCTCCACCAGCAAGCAATCGGACTCAAAGAAGTCTAACAAACAAAAAGGGAGTCGGCAAGATCTACAAGCTCAAAAAGTTTAAGAGAGAAAGAAAAGAAAAGAAGTTTGGGCGATTGAGGACTCTGATCAGCCGTCCAAAAAGAAAAATAAAGAGTTTAAACCGTACATCCCCAAGTACGAGTTTAACAAGGACTGCTACTCCATCCTCATGGAGATCAAAGACCGGGTGACCATTGAGAAGCCCGCAACTATGAAAGGTCCGGCCAAAAATTGGAACAAAAACAAGTACTGCCATTTCCATGAGGATATTGGCCATGACACCAATGACTGCTATAGCCTCAAGCGGTTGTTGGACAGATTGACTGATAAAGGAGTGCTGAAATCCTACATCCTGAAGTCCAAGGTGATCCTAAAGACAGACCCCAGGCAGCCGTAAAAAAAGTCTATAAAGGCTAATAGTGGGTCGGACATTGATCCGGACAAGATCTGCACCACTGTAGGCGGCTTTGCCTGTGGGGGCCCAACTATTAGAGGCACCTAGGGCCATTTCAGACAAATAGATGTCAGCTTGGTCAATGAAGGCCAGACATCTACCAATACCTTTCTTGAGGTCATCATCTCTGAGAAGGACCGCGGCGAAGTCCGCCGTCCGCATGATGACCCCACTGTCATTGAATGAAAGGTGGCTAATCAAAAGGTTGGTCGGATCCTTATTGACACAGGCAGTTCGTCTGATATTATCAGCTAGCGTTGTCTGTCCAAGCTGAAGTACAAGCCAAACAGCATGCATAAGGTCTCTCACCCCTTGGTTGGTTTTGGGGGTGGAGTTGTGCACCCAATTGCCCGCATTGATCTGCCCATCCGGCTGGGAGAGGGGGGAGAAGGGCGCAATATGGTCGTCCGGTTCTTGGTCGTAGAAGAGCTGACTGCCTATAACATGATAATAGGTCGTCCGACTCTGAACGAATCCAAGGCCGTCATTATTCCATCCCTTATGCTGCTGAAGTTTGAAAGGGATGATGGTTTTGTCCTCCCCTGAATGGGGACCAGAAGACGGCCCGAGAGTGCTATCTCTCGAACGTCAAGCCCACAGCAGTTGGCCAAGGAGTGGAGACAATAAACCTTGACGATGTTAAGGAACCTGAGTCTGCCCCACCGGCAGGCGACAAGAAGAGAAAGGCCGACCAGTTGGTGACTGTCAAGAAAGAGAAGCAATAGCAATCACTGATCGGGGAACGATCAGATGAACTCCGTCCCCAGCCGGTTGGTGAATACATAGACATCGCTCTCGATGACACACACGTACTGTAAAGGTTGGGACGATTGATTTTGCCAAGATGGGGGCACACTTACACAACCTATTGAAAGAATTCAAGGACATCTTTGCCTTTGATGTGGAAGAGATGTCAGGCATCAGCCCAGATTTCGCTGTCCACAAACTCGCCGTGGATCCAAAGAAGAAGCCTGTTAGGTAGAAGAAGAGAAAATCACGGAGAGGAAAGATCTCAGGCGGCAGTCGCCGAGGTCAAAAAGCTGTTAGACACCGGGTTCATTCGGCAATGTCACTTCCCAGATTGGGTTGCGAATGTTGTCCTTGTACAAAAGATGAATGGGACCTGGCGCATGTGTGTTGATTATACTGATTTGAACAGGGCTTGTCCGAAGGACAGTTATCCGCTTCCAAAGATCAACATTCTAGCCGACTCTACAGCCGGACATGCCTTGATGAGTTTCATGGACGCCTACTCAAGCTTTCATCAAATACCCTTTTAGAAGAAAGATCAAGAGAAGACGACATTTGTCACTGATCAGGGGTTATTCTGTTATACTGTGATGTCGTTTGGCTTGAAAAATGCGCCTGCTACTTTCCAACGAATGATTAATACGGTCTTCATTAATCAAATAGGAAGAAATGTAGAGGCGTAAGTTGATGATATGATAGTCAAATCCAAGCTACAGACGGATCATCTTGCTGACCTTCGAGAAACTTTCACCACACTCAGGCGGCACAAGGTCATGCTCAACCCCAAGAAGTGTGTCTTTGGTGTTGAGTCTGTGAAGTTTCTCGAATTTTTGATTGATCAAAGGGGGATAGAGGAAAACCCAGAGAAGATACAAGCGGTCATTGACATTAATTCACCTCGCAATGTTAGGGAAGTTCAAAAGTTAACCGGTTGCTTAGCGACACTGGGGAGATTCCTCAGCCGGTCAGGTGACAAGTGCCTCTATTTCTTCCAAGCAATCAGGAAGAAGACCATGTTTGAATGGGAAGATGATGCTGAGGCGGCCTTCAAAAAACTGAAAGAGCATCTGCACTCCTTGCCAAGGCTCGTAAGCCCTCTGCCTAAGGAGACATTCTACATGTACCTAGTCATCTCAGATCATTCTCTTAGCGCTGTTCTATTTCCTGAGAGAGACAACAATCAGCTCCCGGTCTATTTTGTTAGCCATATACTTCAAAATGCTGAACTTCGGTATGCTATGGTTGAGAAATTTGTCCTTGCCCTATTCATGGCAGTAAAAAAGTTGAAGTCATACTTCTTGGCACATCCGGTGGTAGTCTACACATACCAAGCCCTCAAGCGGCCAATGACAACCTTAGAGTCATCTAGGAGAATGCTCAAGTGGGCTATTGAAATGCAAAGTCTTGAAATCACTTTCGAACCAAGGAAGGCAGTGAAGGGTCAGGCGTTCGCCGACTTCATTATTGAAATGACACAGCCAGTTGAACCGGAAAATCTTGATCAGGTCTAAAAAGTGTATGTAGATGGGAGCTCTACTATGAATGGCTGTAGTGTAGGGATTATCTGTCAGTCTCTTGAAGGGGACAAGTATGAATATGCACTGCGGTTCAAGTTTCAAGCTTCAAACAATGAAGCTGAGAATGAAGCCCTGCTAGCCGATATACGCATGTGTAAGGCGACAGGAGCAAAGAAAATTGACGCCTGCTCTGATTCATAGTTGGTCGTTAGCCAATACCATGGTGACAAAGGATGTCATGTCTTTCATCTTGAAGAGCATCATCACCCAGTTTAGTAGGGGTGGCAAAAGCTGACCCGACCCGATAACCCGACACGAACCCGACCTGAAAATAGCGGGTTAGGGTTGAGATTTTCGACCCAAAAACTTAAATGGGTCGACACGAACCCGACCTGAAAATTAAATGGGTTAGGTTAAGGTTAAAATTTTCAACCCGAAAATGACCCATCTAACTCGAAAATATTTTTCGGGTCAAATCAAGTTGGGTTAACCCGAACGTAATATACTTATATTATAAAAAAAAAAAATTAAACAAACCTAAAAAAAACGGAGCCCAAGCCCTAAGAAGCTAAGCTACCATATAAAAAGAAAAATTCTAAAACCTCACATAAACACATTCTCTTTCTCAAATTTGAAGAGTCGTTTCTCACTTTCTCGGGTTTCTCTTTCTCTCTCATAATCTCCTCATTCCTCAACCGTTTCTCAACTCTCCTTCACTCCTTCTCTCCTCCATGAGATGCATTTCTCTAATCCCCTCCTTCATCAATCAAGGTATTTTGCTTCTTAATTTATTTTCCTTTTTTTACGTTATTTTTTTCGTTTTGTTTGATGTAGTTGATTTTTTGTTTTGTTTATATAAATTATATGGTCAAGTTCATATAATTTCTTTTATACAGTCTTGCATGTCAATTGTTGTTCACTACTAGAAATAGGCCGTTTTCCGACGGATTTGTTCCGACGGACTTAAATTCCGTTGGAAAATTCGAATATTTCGACGGAATTTTGGTCTTTTAAAAAAATCCGTCGGAAAATATAAGTTGCGACGGAAAATCCCTCGGAAATATTCCGACAGATTTTTTATCCCTCGGAATTTACTGCTTCCGACGGAATATTCCCTTCGAAAATTTCTTCCGACGGAAAATTCCGAGGGAAAAAAATCCTTCGGATCATATTAATTTCCTACGGTTTTAAATCCGTAGAAAAATTTTCGACGGAATTTGTTTCAGTCGGAAATTTAGGCCTTTTCCGAGGGAAATTTATTTAAAAAAAAAAATCAAAAATAAAACCCTAATGAAATCCGGACCCCATACCCCCTTCCCTTTTCATTTCTTTTTCTCTCTCCCCGCCCCTTTTACATCTCCTTATTCTATTCATTTCTCTTTCTCTCTCCTCTCCTCCTCTCCTCCCCTCTTTGTCTCTCCTCACCTCCACTTCACCGTAACCCATACCCATCCCCTTTCTACTCCGTCGTTTAAGGGATTCCGACTCCTCTGTTCGCAAGATTTAAACCCGTACGCATCCCCTTTCTACTCCATACGCATCCCCTTTCTACTCCGTCGTCTCGGGTCGATATCAATTGAACAAGATTTAAACGCGCAAATCGGGTGCTGCTTGTGCCTGAATGTGACCATTGATGCAGGCGGTTTCGGCCATTGTTTAGATTTAGGTTTTTTTTTATTTTTTTTAAACATAGATCTAGTTAATTGTATATGTAATTGTAATGTTAATTTATAAAATTTATTAGATAATTATATATTTATACATTTCTATTAATTTTCCTTGTTTAAATTTGGTTTTTTGAATTTTTTGGGGTTTTTTTGGGGTTATTTTCGGTTTTTTGGGGTTAATGGTGGTGGTGTGGTGGTGTCGGTGGTGGTGGGGTAGACTGTTGTGGTGGTGTCAGTGGTTATGGGGTGGGGTTGTGGTGGTGTCAGTTTGGTTTGGTGTGGTTGGGCTGTTGTGGTGGTGTCGGCGGTTATGGGGTGGGGTTGTGGTGGTGTCGGTTTTGTTTGGTGTGGGTGGGCTGTTGTGGTGGTGTCGGTTTGTTTTGGTGTGGGTGGGTTGGTGTGGTGGTGTCGGTGGTGTTGGGATGGGGTTGTGGGTGGTCTGTTGTGGTGGTGTCGGTAGGTGGATCTAGGGTATGGGTGGGGAGGGGGGACAGGGGGTGGGCTGGTGGTGGGTGGGAGGTTTTTTTTTTTTTTTCTATTAAATTTTCCGACGGAATTTTTCGTCGGAAGGTAGTATATTCCGACGGAAAATTCCGTCGGAAGCTTGGCTTGTTCCGTCGGAATTTTCTGTCGAAAACTTGCGACGAACTTCCCAATTAAGTCAAACTTGACTCCGACAGAATAAAATCCGTCGGAATGGACCTTTCCGACGGAATTTACCTCGGAATATTGCAAAATTCCTACAAAGTGTAATGCAACGGTGCGTTCCGACGGAATTCCGTCGGAAATAGGCATTTTCGACGGAATTTCAGGGTTTTCCGACGGATTTTTTCCGTCGTTGATTGGCTGTTTTCTAGTAGTGGTTGTTGACTTGTTGTCTTGTTCATATAATTTGGATTTATGTTGTTGGGTTAGATGTTTTTAAACTCGTTTAATTAGACCTTGAGAATGTTGTTATTCAGTTTGTGAGCATTTATTTTTTTGTTAGATCGAGCATTCTTTGACTTGTTTTATATTGTTTTTACCCCTTTTTGGGTTTTCTATGCTAATCAAAGCCTAATTTTGATGTTGTTTGTTGTTTTAATTGTTATTCGAACCATAATTTAAACGGTATTGTATTTTTTTGCTTTAATTGTTGTTTGTTATATTATTGTATTGTAGGGATTGAGTCCTTTTCTTATTGATGTTTGCTTTCATTCTTTTTTGCAGATTTGGATCCTTACACGCCACATACGTTGCCCTTTCTTCTTCAACTTTTTTTGAATTTGGATTTGTAGTTTTGTAAATTATTTGAGAACTACTTTATATAAAGTCTGTATATATAATTAAAAATATTGGTAGCTTTTGAATTCCGATTTGTAATTTATTTAGTATACTATATTTTGGTATGCATTCTTTAATTAGATTTGCTAGATAATGTAATTTAAAAATCAAGTCAAATCAGGTTACATTCGGGTTGACCAAACCCGGTTAATATAAGGTCATTTTCGGGTCAAAATAACCTAATTTAAACCCTAACAAAAAAATCAGGTCAAATCAGGTTACTTTCGGGTTGACCCGAACCCGAAAATATCAGGTCCAGGTTGGGATTCACAACCCGAAAATATAAATGGATCAGGTTTAGGTTGGGGGGTAGTTGACCCGAAATCAGCTGACCCGAACACGAACCCGACCCGACCTGATCCGTTTGCCAGCCCTACAATTTAGGGTACCTATGTCTATGGTCTTTGACAATGGCCCTCAATTTGAGACGCCTACCCTCAAGAATTGGTTGGGAGACCAAGGAATCTCTCACTGCTTTGCATCAGTCGGTCGACCCCAAGCAAATGACCAGGTTGAAGCCTTCAACAAGCTAATCTCAGACGGCATTAAGAAGAAAATTGAAAGGGTTGGCAGCCTACGGGCTGAAGAGCTAACTCATGTCCTATGGGCCATCAGAACAACGGCAAAAGAGGCAACTAGCAAAACCCCATTCCTCATGGTATACGGTGCTGAAGTTGTCTTACCTATTAAGCTTTATGAGCCGACTCTTCGAGTCATGTTGTATGATGAATAGGTTGATTGGGAGGCCATGCGGCTGGCATTGGACTCACTCCCAGAACGTCGGGACAATGCCGCCTTGCGTCATGAGATATACCGTCTGAGAATGACAAGAGCCTACAATAAGAGAGTACACAAATGACCCTTAAAAGTTGGAGACTTTGTGTTACGGAAAATAGAGGTAAATGGTAGGGCAAATGAGCAAGGCAAGTTGACACCCAATTGAGAAGGTCCCTACCGGATCTATGAAGAAGTAAGAGGCGGCACCTACTGCCTGGAAATACCAAACGGCAGGAAGCTAGCCAGAACTTGGAATGTAGATAACTTGAAAAAGTACTACTTCTAAGACTTGTAAAAATCTTTGTAAATGAAAAGCTTATTAAGGAAAGTTGCTTTTTGTTTTAAATTTAATTTTATTGTCTTTTACATTACTAGATATGTTCCCTATGGAAGCACTGCCTGTGCAATGTGCAGGCGGCAAAATCTCGACCAATCGTCTGCTCTTATAAGAGTAAGACATCCGGCGACGCCCATCCGGGTGAATTCGTTGCAGAGAGAATCTCCTATTCGGGTGGTACATTGCTCTATAAACTCAAACACAAACGGCCCAATTGACTTCCTTATAAGGATTAGTTCATAGCCGTTTGACCTAAATGATCGAACATGAAACCTAAAACGGCGTAAAAAACCACATGTCCTATGGACAGCAGCCGGTAACCAGCCATTATTTCAACTTAGATTAAAATTTTATTATTTAACAGTCCTCCCAATGGGGCAAAAGGACACCTGTGTAAGTTATTTTTGTATGAACAATCTAGTCAACCTTGACAAATGAACCAGATGGTGAAGAAGGTTTTTCCTTGTCCAATGGACTGGGTAATGCCAAGAATCGCTTGGGTATCCAAGTTCATACCACCTAAACCTTGGACGGCTATGTACTGGGTTTGGGGCAATCACGTGAAAGGAATGGTGTCCTTCTAACAAGTGTATTATTCTGATAGAGGGTTCAGAATTATTACGGAGCTAATTAATCCGAAGGATTTAATGAGTCGTCAGAGTTTTACGAACACAGACGTTGGATATCGAGCCTAGGGTGTCGAGACCGAACGTCAAAAAATCACAAGCAACAAGTACGAGCATAGCCGTAGCATCACATTGGCCTAGACATGTGAAGTGCTAGGCTAGGCTAGCTCATTGCAAGCCTAGGCTCACTATGTGTGTGCTAGGCGCACCATGGTGTGCTAGGCGAGGCATGAGTGCTAGGCGCACTAGGCTGCCCATCGCAACGCCATGTGCGTGTGTGCGTGCCTTCGCATGGCACAGCAACACCGCAACGTGTGTGCCTGGGTGCCTAGGCGCCATCGCAGGCCACACGCACCAAGCACATCCATCGCAGTGCTGGGCACTTTCATGTTTGTGCGTGTGCGTGTATGTCTCGCACCATCGCAGCAGCAACCTCGCACAGCAGCACCATGCCAGGCATCGCCCTATGCATGTGTGTGTGCGTGTGCGAGTGCTAGTGCATGCTAGCTATGCGAGAGGGCAGTGCATGCTGGCCAGCAAGCAGCAGCAGCGAAGGGAGCCTCGCCCAGCAGCCCAACAGGATGCGTGGCTCGCTAGTAGCACGCATGTGCTGGCTGGTGCACATTGCGTGCTGGGCAGTGATGCTGTGCGTGCTAGTCATGCCAGCTGATGCATGTTGGCGTGATAGGTGGCTGCCAGCACAGCCATTGCTTGAGGCGGTTTGAGGTGAGTGGGGACCAAAGGCTTGGATCATGCCTTGGGGAGCAAGGCAATGGTCCCCCCCCCCCCCAAGGTTCATGGTCCTCACCTAGCTCTCTCTCTCTCCCCTTGACACTTGTTGCATTGTGATTGCATTTAATTAATTATTTAATTTAGAATTAAATAAATTAATGCTTTTGCACATGATCCCACATTGATCATGAACAGGGGTTTCAAGTCCCTTTTCCCTATAAATACCAAGGGTTTGGCATTTGGGAAAGAACATACTTGAGTTGAAAAGTAAAGGAAACTCCATTGTTGAGCATACCTTGAAATTCGTAAAACTCTAGTTTATTTTGTCCGGGCCTTGACTAACCTTCGAGGCTTAGGACGATCGGGTCGGGTTCGAGGGTACGATCCCGTCGGAGACCTCGCACTATCGGGGTTTAAGTATGAGCTCATAGTTGAGCGAAGCACGCGTCAAAGGTATAATCTTTTATCCTTTCTTATGCTTTAAACTATGTTTTGCTTGTTAATTGCGTTTACTATAGGGGCGGGTCTTGGCGGGTTTCATTCCGCGTAGTGTGGGTCACTACGAAACCCTACAGCGGTATCGGAGCCATGCTCCTTTTAATTTTTGCAATTATTTATTAATTAAGGTGCTTTAAAGTAAGATTTAAATTTGAAATATAAATCATCCTTAAACCATGATAATATTAATAATTCACAACTCTCTCTTCCTTCCTCTCTCCAAAACCTAGCCTTCATTGTTGAATTTTGAAGGGGCTTCCATCGGTTTTAACCGGTGGAAAGCCCCAATCCTTGTTTCTTTAAAGTTTTTTTAGGTTTATAATAATGCTTCCTCCTTTTGGGAGGAATTTTTCTCCCTCGAAAGAAAGGGTTTCCGATCTCTTTCGAAAGACAAGGGTTTTTCGACCTCCTTCGAAAGACAAGGTTTATCTCCTCTTTTTGGGAGAGGAATTTCTTAGTTTTGAATCCATGATATTAGATCTAATGGATTGTCGTGAAATTATTTCGTTGATGAAAAAGTTATCAAGTTTTCGAATACAGACACATTCAACCCTTTTTAAGAATTGTCCAGAAGCCAAATTCGAACCAGAAACCCAAGTTTTTGGGGTTTTTTCGGTTTTCAACGAAAATTTTAAATCTTTTTAAGCCTTGATTAATGCAAGCATTACAAGGTTAGATTAAATGCATTATTGCATCCCTAATCTATTGATATTTTAAATATCCTTAAGCATAATTATGGAGTTTTAATTAGTGCTTGAGTTGATATTTTTTTGTCACACAAACTTGATTTTTCACAATTATGCAAATAAATTGCATTAATGTGTGAATGTTTGATGTGAATGTGTAATTTTAAGTTCCCAAGTATGTTAAAGATCTAATCTTTAAAATTTTAAATGATTGGAACTCTAACCCTAAATTCCATATTGAACAAAGTTTGGATGTTTTCATTTTGGTTGATTAAAATCCATGAAGTTCAAATACTTGTGAGTAAAATTTTGATAAATCTTCATATTGGAAGATGTAATCTTGGTATTTTACACAAGTATGAAAGTTGGAAAATTTTTTATCATTAGATGGTTAATTTATTTTTCCAACTCCCATTTGTCAAATCCATTATTAATTTTCATATTGGCTAAATTAATTATGGACACAACTCATTCAATTTTAAGCATAAAGAAAGACCTAAAATTGTTTCAAAATAATTTTTTGAATGATTTAGGTTTATGCACCATTAAAGTTGAATTTAATTAAGTTAGACTTATTTTATTTTCCTCAAATTGGTTCTAAAATAAAATTTAGAATTAATTTATGCCACACATAAATCGGGATCAAAATCCCGAGTAAAATGCATGCAAATCGATGCAAAACCGCAAGCGTGACCAAGGCTAGCCGGGCTGCCTATGGTGCACGCATGGGTTGAGCATCGAAGGTGCGTGGATGTGTGGCGAGGGATGCTAGGGGCTGATGTGCGTGGGGCAGTGGCTGGGAGCTGGCTTGCGAGGGGATGCTGCTGGGCAGCATGGCAGCAAGCACCAGCCTAGCGCACCACTTGCTGGCAGGCGCCAGCATGCTAGCCAGCACGCGTAGCATGCTAGGTAGGCTGCTGGTGCTAGCAGCGTGGCTTGCTGTGTTGGGCACTGCATGCTAGCACCACGCACCATAGCACAAGGCATAGGTTGCCTGGCAGCCATGGTGCGCACCCACCAAGCAATTGTGTGGGCTAATTTGCTTAATTTTTTAGCTATGTAATTTTGCGAAAATTTTGCCGTTTAAAATTATTTATGTAATTATTTTAACGAGGTTAGACCTCGATTTTTCTGGATTTTGCAAAATTTTGATTTTGACAAATTATGGGTTAAGCCAACTTAATTAATCGGATTGATTAAGTATGGATGCGGAATTTAGTGGGAGCTTAGTTGATTACTTGAGCAATTTTGCTTTTAGAAATAATGGATTAAACAACTTTGACTAGTTTTAATTAGGCGCGTTAATCGGATTAACCACCTAAGTTAGTTACTAGTTTTGCGTGTTTAATTATGTATCTCGTAATATGCATGGGCCATTCACAAATAGTGAATGGGTGAATGAAAGATTGTTTTCAAAACAGGTTATTGAAAAAGGCAACTAGTAGGGCCCGACTAGGATAGAAAATACGGACTGCGTTCCGTTATGTATTTTTGTAAATCTAAATACGGTCTGCGAACCGTTAAGTATTTTTTTACTTTAGATTAATCTTAGTCGTAATAGCTAGTTATTTTATTTTGGCAAAGATGTCTCAAGACGGCGTTTCGATGAAGACGAGCCAAAATGAAGACCCTTGAAGATTTGAAGATTTCAAGGGGTCATGCTAGTTGCCGAATGCATCAATTTATGCTTTATATATATATATTATTGTTATATATGAATGTTAGATGCATGTCTAGGATTTCATATGTTGCGACGATTAGTTAAGTTCACTTAAATTAACCAACATAGAAACTTTAGGTCCCTTAATAATATTGAGCTAAAATTTGCCGTTCCAAGAGCAACACTTACCGGACTAATGCGCGTATGTGATGGGCTACGCCAAATCGAGGCATCACTACTTCCCTAGGAACGTAAGGTATACTAGGTATACAAGTTGTCTTGGTTAAGCTCAACGATATCAGTAAGGAGTCCTTAGATGTCGTGGCAAAAGAGATAAAATGTCAAGAATGGATTAGATGCGACATTTTATCAAACTAAGAGTAGCTTAGAGCTATTAGCAATTGGATTGCTTACCTTAAGATATTTAATGATTAAGACAAGCCAAAGCATGCTTAATTATTTCTTGATCTTTGGGATCTCAGAATCATTTTATTCTCGCCTAAAAGGGACATTTATTAATGCGTGGATAAAATGCTCAATAAGATTGAAAATATGCATGAACGCTTTTAAATTTCAAATTATTGGTTTATGAATGGTTTTTCATTTCAAATTCTTTCAATTGTAGAACAATGTCTGCAAGTAACTCAAACAACAACCAAATGTGCCCGAAACTCCCCGAAAAGTTGGCTTTTTCCTTAAACTTGTTCAACTTCAAGGAATGGGAGGAGGAACTCAGGAAAACTCTCCGAAATTGTTCCCTGGAGTACACTCTTGACACTCCCATTCCAAGCTTCTTCTCTAAAGGAATCATGACCGAAGAAGCTCATGAAGAATGGTCTTGCAATTGCAAGAAAGTCTCACGACTTATGGAAAATTCCATCCCGGAAGATTGGAAGGAAAGTCTTCCTTCCTATCTCCCGGACATGTTCCTCAAAGCCCTTGAGGACGTCGTCAATGTAAGAGTCACCAAGAGTGACAATGGCAACTATGATGGACTCGTGTTTGATTTGACTAGGTCACTTTCAAACATGATGATAAGGCCACCGTATAAAGGTTGTCTTGCCAAATAAAGGCGCCGACTTTGGACAAAGGTCTACAATGCCAAATTGAGACCCGGCATGCCCCTCCGACCTCATGTGCTTGGAATGACTAGGCTCTTCAAACACATGCAGCTTCTCGAAATCCCATTGGAAGATGATATGGCGGGGCATATCTTACTTGCTTCACTCCACTCGGGCTATGATGCACTTAGAGTGCATATAGCTGCTGGAAAGGAGACACGCTCCTTAATGGAGGTGGTGCAACTACTAAGCCGAGCCACCGCATGTGGAGTGACCGAGAGGCCCTTGAGAGCAAGGAAAAGGGAGTTCAAGAAGGTCAAAGCAAAGATGTGTTGCTTCTATTGTGGTGGGAAAGGCCACTACAAGAGAGAATGCAAGCTCTTTTCGGGAAGAGGAGGAGAGCAATGGAGCATCTGCCTCAGGTATCTTCCTTAAACACTTGTGAATTAAGCTTATCATAGGTATTAGATACCAAGTATGACTCACTTTATGTTACCTTCTCAGGGACCAAGTGAGAAGCTTATCAAGTGTTTGTGCAAGGACAAGTAGACGACGAAGATGTTTTTTCGGTCGTGCTTGCATGCACTATTTTGTCTATGACATGTAATTAATTTAATCTTAGTTTTTCATCATGCTTTTGATTATACTATGATCTATGCTGTTGGACACCTAGTTATTTTGAATGTAAGACTTTGATAATAGTTGTTTCAAAATTGTCTTGCAAATATATGTTCAATGGAAATTGCTTGTTTTACACATGATTAGACAAGAGTTGGTACCGCTAACTAAGACATCTAAGAATTCAACTTTGTTAACAAACATTAGTAGATATGGCTATGTCTACTTAATGTTGAATAAATCTGAATCCTTTGACAAATTCAAAGAATTTCAGAAAGAAGTTGAAAATCAACTTGGCAAGAAAATTAAAACACTTCGATCGGATCGAGGTGGCGAATATTTGAGCCATGAATTCGACGATCACTTGAAAGAAAATGGTATTCTTTCAGAGTTGACACCTCTCGGAACTCCTCAATGGAACGGAGTATCCGAACGGAGGAATCGAACCTTGTTAGATATGGTTAGATCAATGATGGGTCTTAGTGAACTTCCTATTTTTTTCTGGGGACATGCGCTACAAATCGCGGCACTAACACTGAACCGAGCTCCGTCAAAAGCTTTTGAAAAGACTCCATATGAATTATGGACTAAGAAACCTCCTAGGTTGTCTTTTCTCAATATTTGGGGATGCAAATCATTTGTCAAACGATTAATTTCGGACAAACTTCACCCCAAATCGGATAAGTGTTTCTTTGTGGGATACCCAAAAGAAACCAAAGGATATTACTTCTACAATAAATCCGAGAACAAAGTGTTTGTTGCTCGTGATGGTGTCTTTTTGGAGAAGGAACACCTTTCCAAAATGACAAGTGGGAGGAAAATCAAACTCGACAAAGTTCGAGAAGACGAGCAACAATGTCAACCTGATAAAACTGACAATCTAAGTGCTTTGGAAGCAACTGAGAAGATTGGTCAAAATCAAACAGACAATGTAAATGCTCAACCTATTACCCTTCGTAGGTCGCAACGGCAAAGATCTCAACCAGACAGATACCTTGGTATTGTCTTAACCGATGATCAAGACATCCTAGTTATGAATGGTGATCAGCCAGCGACATACAAGCAAGCTATGACGAGCCCCGACTCTGCTAAATGGCAAGAAGCCATGAAATCCGAGATGGACTCCATGTCTGAAAATCAAGTCTGGGACTTGGTGAATTTTCCCGAGGGTCACACACCTATTGGTTGCAAATGGATCTTCAAATTGAAGACAGACAAGGATGGAAATGTATTGATATACAAGGCTAGACTGGTGGCAAAAGGTTATAGACAAATCCACGGGATTGACTATGATGAAATCTTTTCACCGGTTGTAATGCTAAAATCTGTCCGGATTATTCTAGCGATTGATGCATATTACGATTATGAAATATGGCAAATGGATGTCAAAACCGCCTTCCTAAATGGGATTTTGGAAGAAACTGTGTACATGACACAGCCAGAAGGTTTTGTCAATCCGAGCTACGCTGGAAAGGTTTGCAAGCTTAAGAAGTCCATCTATGGACTGAAGCAAGCCAGCAGGAGTTGGAATCTGCGATTTGATGAAGCTATAAGCAAGTTTGGTTTCATCAAGAATCCAGATGAATCTTGTGTATACAAGAAGGTCAGTGGGAGTGACATTGTATTCCTAGTCCTATATGTCGATGACATACTACTCATTGGAAACAGCACAAAATTACTGGAGTCCGTAAAGGGCTGCTTGGGAAAGTGCTTTTCAATGAAGGACTTAGGAGAGGAAAAGTACATATTGGGCATCAAGATATACATGGATAGATTTAAGAGGATGATTGGATTAAGCCAGAGTACTTACATTGATAAGGTACTGGCACGATTCCACATGGAGAATGCCAAGAGAGGGCATCTACCCATGTCCCATGGCATAACTCTCAGCAAGAAACAGTGTCCACAGACACCTGTTGAGCGAGAGAGAATGAATCAGATCCCATATGCTTCGCTAATTGGATCGATCATGTATGCCATGACATGTACCAGGCCAGATGTATCGTATGCCTTGAGTGCTACGAGCCGATACCAATCGGACCTAAGAGAGGCGCATTGGACTGCGGCCAAGAATATCCTAAAGTACCCGAAAAGGAACAAGGATAAATTCCTGGTCTATGGTGGCCACAAAACCTGGTTGTTGAAGGTTACACCGACGCTAGCTTCCAGACTGACACAGATGACTTCAAGTCACAGTCAGGATACATATTCTGCCTCAATGGAGAAGCGTTTAGCTGGAAGAGTGCCAAGCAGAGCACCGCTGCAGATTCTACAACTAAAGCCGAATACTTGGCTGCTTCAGAAGCCGCTAAGGAGGCTGTTTGGATTCGCAAGTTCATCAGTGAACTTGGTGTTGTACCCTCCATCAAGGGTCCGATAGATCTCTATTGTGACAACAGTGGAGCTATCGCTCAGGCTAGAGAGCCAAGAGAGCACAAGAAGGTCAAACATGTCCAAAGGCGATTTCACATGATAAGGGAATGGAAATCCGAAGGTGAAATCAGAATTTGCAAGATCGGCACGGATGATAATGTGGCCGATCCTTTGACTAAACCTCTGCCTTAAGTGAAACACAACAAGCACGTTGAGGCAATGGGAATCAAGCACGTTCGAGACTGGCTTTAAAATTCCCTGTACATGTGTTTTAATTAAATTGGTTGTTTTAATGTAAGACACTGTACTGAAACCATTCATTAATGGAGTAATTAATTTTAATGCAAAATTATTTTTCACTCCATTGCTATTTAATTGTGGTTTAGAATTAAATAACGAATCCATTCGATTTATGGAAATATTCAAAACAGGGTATCAAGACCATGTCTTGGATAAAGAAACACCTGTTAAGTGAATGTTGAATATTTAAATCGAAAATTATCCCTAATCGAGGTCATCTAAATGATGGACGATTGATGACCACCAGAGATTAGTGTGTAGTATGATTTACAACACCGTTTCTTGTGCTGCAAGGACATGATGGTCATAAATCATTTGCAAAGGTGCCAGTTCGGAACTGCACTGGATCGACCTATGAGAGTACTTTAAGAGATTCAAAATTGTCATAAGTACATTTCTCATTATAACTATCAGAACTCGTTTCCTCGACCATGAGTATTGTGAAGTTTTCTTGTTTGAGTACCAGTCTCTTTGATGTTGCCAAACGTCTGCCGTAACTGGAGATCATAACGGGAACACTCAGGAGATTAGTTCCTCTTAGTAAGAGAAACTTACAATGCAAGACTGGGAATGTCCCCCTATTAACAATAGGGAACATGTCTTTGTTGTTTACAAGGTTGCTCGAGGAGCGAGACTGTGAAAATGCATGGCCGTGCTCAGATGGATTTTAGAAATCATCTGCTAATTGGCAGTCGAACTCGGAGATCGAGAAACACTTCTGAACGTAATAAGGATGACGATGAATCTTACCTTATAGTTCACAAAGAGACATTAAGCGACATAGGAAATGGGTTATACACTGGATGCACACTTGTCCGAAAGGACAAGTGGGAGATTGAAAGGAATGGTGTCTTTCCATCAAGTGTATTATTTTGATAGAGGGTTCAGAATTACTACAGAGCTAATTCTTCAGTAAGGTCAAGTGAGTGGAATGCCTAGGTGGAGGCCGCTTCCGATCAGTAATATTAAGGTATAATTAATATTACAGCTTAATCTTAACTGAACCCTTCGGGTTGAACCCAATCGAACAACCGATTTGAGACGACGAATTAATCCGAAGGATTTAATGGGTCGTCGGAGTTTTACGAACACAAACGTCGGATATCGAGCCTAGGGCGTCGAGACTGAGCGTCGCAAAATCACAAGCAACAAGTACGAGCATAGCCGTAGCATCACATTGGCCTAGCCATGTGAAGTGCTAGGCTAGGCTAGCTCATCGCAAGCCTAGGCGCACTATGTGTGTGCTAGGCGCACCATGGTGTGCTAGGCGAGGCATGAGTGCTAGGCGCACTAGGCTGCCCATCGCAACGCCATGTGCGTGTGTGCGTGCCTTCGCATGGCACAGCAGCACCGCAACGTGTGTGCCTGGGTGCCTAGGCGCCATCGCAGGCCACATGCACCAAGCACATCCATCGCAGTGCTGGGCACTTGCATGTGTGTGCGTGTGCGTGTGTGTCTCGCACCATCGCAACAACAGCCTCACACAGCAGCACCATGCCAGGCATTGCCCTGTGCATGTGCGTGTGTGAGTGCTAGTGCATGCTAGCTATAAGAGAGGGTAGTGCATGCTGGCCAGCAAGCAGCAGCAGCGAAGGGAGCTTCGCCCAGCGCCCAACAACCCAGCAGCATGCGTAGCTCGCTAGCAGCACGCATGTGTTGGCTGGTGCGCATTGCGTGCTTGGCAGTGATGCTGTGCGTGCTAGTCATGCCAGCTGGTGCATGCTGGCGTGATAGTGGCTGCCAGCACAGCCATTGCTTGAGGCGGTTTGAGGTGAGTGGGGACCAAAGGCTTGGAGCATGCCTTGGGGAGCAAGGCAATGGTCCCCCCTCCCCAAGGTTCATGGTCCTCACCTAACTCTCTCTCTCTCCCCTTGACACTTGTTGCATTGTGATTGAATTTAATTAATTATTTAATTTAGAATTAAATAAATTAATGCTTTTGCACATGATCCCACATTGATCATGAACAAGGGTTTCAAGTCTCTTTTCCCTATAAATACCAAGGGTTTGGAATTTGGGAAAGAATATACTTGAGTTGAAAAGTAAAGGAAACTCCATTGTTGAGCATACATTGAAATTCGTAAAACTCTAGTTTATTTTGTCCGGGCCTTGACTAACCTTCGAGGCTTAGGACGATCGGGTCGGGTACGAGGGTACGATCCCGTCGGAGACCTCGCACTATCGGGGTTCAAGTAAGAGCTCATAGTTGAGCGAAGCACGCGTCAAAGGTATAATCTTTTATCCTTTCTTATGCTTTAAATTATGTTTTGCTTGTTAATTGCATTTATTATGGGGTGGGTCTTGGCGGGTTTTAGTTCGCGTAGTGTGGGTCACTACGAAACCCTACATCACGGTAGTGATTGATTGACCAAGGAATTTGTAATACCCTTTAAAGAATAAAAAATTCTTAAGTCAATCAATCTACTTTTTGAAACCAACCACACAGCCGCTTAGGGGCAAGATACCAACCGGCTTGTTAGTTGTCATATGCAATTAACATGTTAGACAAAAATCAAGGTATATATAGCAAAAATGCAAAAGGCAAGAAGAATTGCAAAATTGAAAAAATGGAACTCAAATTGAGACAAAACCGACTCAGTCGGCTGCTTCATTAATAAAAACCCGACCTTAAGGTCGGGGGAGATACTGTCAAACTGGATCTACATTCGGTGAAATGAAAAGATTGTTGAAAAAATTACACAGATACTCGGCACACAGGTCGAAAAAGCAGATGGCCTAAGGCCAATAGAACAGACTTAAAGCTTAAAGCTGAGGTAGAGCTGCTGACGAGTTCTGCCCATATGGAGGCAGAGTAGACTTCACTGGCGCATCCTCCGCCTGTTGCTCTTCCTCCTCGCCCCTTTCTGGCTCCTCGTCTTTTGAGTTTTCCTCTTTTTGCGCCATGTATCAAACGGCTTAGGCTGCGGCTGTCCCTCCACCCTTGCAGTAAGAACAAGATCTGCATACTGATATCTCAAGGCAAAGACACCCCATTTGGTTCCTGGATGAACGAGGCCCCATGCCATCTTCATACACTCATCGCAGTCTTATTCATTCTCCTCTATGAGCCGGTTCTGTTCAGCCTCTAGAGCCTCTTGATAATGGCTGTTTGAGGTGGCCAGCTCATTCTTCAGACGATCGACATCTGCCTGGAGAGTGGTGTTCTCCTTGTCAGCTCCCTCTAAGGCTTTGAGGTATGACCGGGCATTCTTGAGCTCCGCCTCAAGATCAGAGGCTTTCTTATTCGCCTCATCCAGTGCAGACGTCAGCTGTTTGATGGTCTCCGCTTGCGTCATTAATTCTGCCTTAGTCTCAAGATCATTTATTGTACATTGATATTGGGCAACGTCAGCAAACTCAACCGCCCGGACTTTGGCAGCCCTTACCTCTTCCTGTTTTCGGGCATACCACTTCTTTAGCCCATCAACTCTCAGCATCACCTGTAAGCAAGCAGACGGTAGGATAAGCACTCAACCGGTTATTAACTTGGTAAAATATTAAAGGCTTGAGTTAAGCTAAGATACCTCAGCCAACATAACAGTGATGCGGTCAACGTTGAACGTATGTACCCCAGGGATGACCTCCTTTTCCTCCTTGGATATGGACTTCAGCATGGTCTTGGAATATTGCTGCACGTCCGGCCATCTGGGGGAAAGATCTACAGCACAAGGTAGATTTGGTGAGTAAGCAACATAGGCGTCACCAATAGACTGCCGGCTGCCTGAAGAATCTTTTGATGGTTGAGAACGTGACTTGACCTGCATGGACCAAGGAAGTTCAAAGGGACCAGCCGTACCATGGGAGAAAGGCTGAAGGCTTTGAACGCCTACAACCGCTGTAGAACCGCTTGCAGCGTTGAGTGACACACCGCTCTTCAGCGCATCAGAGGCGCTTGGCTTTTTGGTGATATCAATCCCAAAACCTTTTAGGCTCTTCCCGCCAGTAGACATACGGTCCTTCCCAAGTGGGAGGGTGGGGATCGTCTGGGTTGAAGACACTTTTCTAGACTTGGCCGAGTTTTTGGCCTCGTCCTCCGGCTTCCATTTAATCAATTTTGTAAATGATCTAGGAGGCCCCTTGTCTCCATCTTGGATAAAGAAAATAAATTGTCAGGCACAGTCGGTACATATAGGTATGAAGGAAGAATGATCATGAGAGACGGGACATACCTGATCCTTCTGGGAGGCCGCCTGCTGGGCCTGTTTTTTCTTAGCATTGTCCTTCCTTATTTGAGCAGCTGAAAAGGCAAGCGTCTTGTATTCTGGAAGCATGGCTTTGGCGGTTTCTGCAAGAAAAACTGTCTATTAGATCACCAAACAAGCAAAGTGTAAAAGCAATAAGGCGGCATTAAAATGCCGGATGGTTATTCGACTTACGTTTGTTAAACATGGTACTAAGACCATAGGCGGACAAAAAGCACTCATATCTCAGCCACTCATGCTTTGGTACCCAATTTTTGGGCACAATTATTTGTTTGCCCGTTGATGGGGCATGGTGGTTACCTCAGAGAAATTCGGCTCTATTATTTTTGCTCCAGTCGTCGTCTGGGATGTCGGGCATAGCACACTTCTTGCCTAGCAGCTCCGGCTTCTTATTGTAATGACGATACTCATGATTTTCTCGCCGTTTGGGGGAAGAAACAAGATAGAACTTGTTCTTCCAATCAGATCACTTAGACGTTTTGTCTTAGGTCATAAGGTATTCCGAGTAAGTGGTCAGTTTGTACCACGCCCGCTGGCCGCCTGGGTTACGGCTCAAATAGTGCATCTTTACAAAAGCCTCCCAGCCGGGATGGAGGTTCTGCATCTCCTAAGCGGCGATATAACCCAAAATGTTGACTCAGGAGTTTGGGGTCAACTGTCCCACGTCTAAGCCATATATTTGAAGAATGACCTTTATTGCGTCATGGAGAGGGAAGCGGAGGCCGGCTAAGAATGCCGGCTCATAATAGCCAAAGTAGTCATTGGCGTTCTGCTGGTCATCTTCCCACGCTATGGTGCCCAGCTCAGGCGGCTCCTGGATGGCATAGTTCCCCCCAAGGGGACGTTTCTTCTTGAAATTTTCGAGGCTCGCTTGCATGTTTGCCCTATCCCTGGCTCACACATGAATTTGAAACGGGTCCATCTGTAAGTGTTTAATTTTGTTGATCATTGAGTTGAAATGCTTCAATTTATGCCGATTTTGATGCAATCTGAGGGGTTGTTAGAGTTAGATTTGGTTTTCATTTCTGGGTTTTTATGTCATTGTCATTTTTAGGTTGTTGGCATTTGACATTGTGATGTAGCTTGCTGCTTGCATAATTGAGCTGGTTTTTTCGCTTGCATTCGACTTCTTGATGCGGTTTTCGTTGTTTTAGCTACGAAGAGCTGATTGTTAGGGTATATCTGCAGATATTAGAGGTTTTCTGTAACCTGAACTTTTAATGTAGTTCTCATTTTAAGTGTCGTTCAATTAGTGTAGGATTCTTGCTTCTCTGCTTAGAAGAGAATGAGGATGAGGAAACTTTATGAACTTAAGAACTTATACCTGGTTTCTCTTTAGTTAGCCTCTTTCTGTTAGTTGAGCATGTTTAATTGTTCTTTTACATTCAATTCTGCAAAAGGGTTTATCTTAAGCTGGGTTCGTTTGCAATGGTAAATTGGATCGTTGTTCCTTTTCAGTGTTTGATTGCTGCTTCTCCACGGATGTGTTGAATGAAGATGAGTACACAGAATACCTTGGTGGTATTGTAACACAGCTACAGGACTACTACCCAGATGCCTCATTCATGGTGTTTAACTTTAGAGAAGGGGATCGAAGGAGTCATATTACTGATATATTGTCTGATTATGATATGACGGTTATGAAATATCCTCGTCAATATGAGAAATGTCCTTTACTTCCCCTGGAAATGGTTTACCACTTCCTGCGCTCCAGTGAGAGCTGGCTGTCGTTGGAGGGACAGCAAAATGTATTGCTGATGCACTGTGAAAGAGGTGGCTGGCCTGTCCTTGCTTTTATTCTTGCAGGTCTTCTTTTATACAGAAAGAACTATTCCGGCGAGCAAAAAACACTTGAAATGGTTTCTCAAGCAGGCCTCGAGGGAACTACTTCAGCTTTTGTCTCCTTTAAATTCACAGCCTTTACAACAGATATATCTTCAGTATATATCCCGAAGAAGTTTGTTTAGGCTCTGATTGGCCTCCTTCTGACACACCTCTCATTCTAGATTGTTTAATACTTAGAGTCCTTCCTTAATGTTTATAGGTCTTGTATTGTTTTCTACATCAAAATGTCAATTAATAGTTTTGGTTACCTTTTCTTGAATGCGAGTAACATCAATCTTTGGATGGAATGTGTTTGTGAGCTACTATGATCTTATTGTTACAGAGTTAAAGTTGCGCTTTAATGGTAAAACATTTTGGCAAACTTTAACATTAAATTGCTTTGATGAATTTGATCATTCTTTAGTTTCTAACTTGGTGATTGGTAATGTATTTCATGTGATAGATGTCTTGGATTGCATCATAATTAAAACCTAGGTATCCAGGCACCAAAGTGGTCTAAATCAAACTCTCTCTAACTCATCCTCACTTTCTCTCTGCTCTCAGACAAAGACGACGGTGACTTCATTCTTCTGGTAATTTCATCGTTTTTGTACTCATTTGTTCATTTCTAGGTTCCCTGAATATTTTCCGATTTCTTTGTTTGTAATTTATTCGTTTTTTGTTGTTGATTTTGCGAGTTTTATTGTACTTCTGTTTTTGTGAGGTTATTGTGTGCTTGTTATGTCTGATTTCAATTTTGTTAAAGGTAATGGTATAGACCATTATTTCTGTAATTTGCATGTACACATACAATAGCTATGTTAATAGACTGGAATGAGATGATATAACTATACCTGCCAAGATGAAATGGACAATGAAATCATGGTCTATAATGACTTCATTTATTTAAGTAAAATTAATTATACCTGCCAATTAAATTAATTTTATTTTCTATAGGAATAATATGTTAGGTTGTGTCCCTTTCACATCTAACTTCTAAATATTTCACTCTAGAATTCGTGAGAAATCGCTCCCATTTGTGCTCAATTTATCTTGTTTTTCTTTTATCGAAGGTGATTCTTGGGTTCAGTTTGATTTTGATATGAAAGTTGGAAGTTAAAAATTAAATTAACAAAATTGTGATTTCTTCTACTTATGATTTGGTAAAATCAGTATTTCATCACAGCTCTCTAATCTTGTAGGCTATTTTGCTTAGTTATTTACTTCTGTTTCTAGGTGCCAACAAATAAATTTATGCACCGGAACCCTTAAATGTGGGCTATTTTGTTCTCCTTATTGTTGAGTATGGAAGGAAATAATTTCTTTAAATGAAAGCTGCTTATAGTTCTCTTTCTATAACCGAATAAGGGTTAATTAGAGGGGTTAATGCACTAATGAATATTAGTTTGTAAAACAGAGTAGTTATAATTGGTTTTTAGCATACATAACAAATAACCTATTATTATATATGGAATGAGTGGGTATAATTGGTTTTGTAGCATGCTTTACAAATAATAGGATTTTCTGCACCTTATATATGTGGAGAAATCAGTTGTGTTTATTTTGTCGTTTCCTTTACATCTAGGTTTTTGATGGAAGACATCTACAGAAATCCAAGTCCTCTTCAATTTGATGGCCCTTGTGCTGATGACCAGTATTATATGTGCTGTATCAAGCATCTGCAAGAGGTTTTAGACAAGGTATATGATCCTTTCACTCCACTATCAACTCTTATAGTTTCATGCTTATGTGGTCATGGATCCACCTCGTTGGTTGGAGATTTTGGAGTATAAATGACCTTCTGGCTGTACTCCTAGACACTTAACAGTCTGAGGAATATAGTCTGGCTGGAGATTTTATTTTATTTCTGTTTAAAAAAAGATCAAGGAGTTGTAAAATGACCATCTGTGGTACGATGTATTAGATTCTATAGCCAAGTATAAAAAAAAAAACATACTATCAAAACATGAACATTGCAGCATTAGTGAATGTATAACGATATTGAGTGTTTTATTAGTGGATGGATGGCCAGAAGTCCCATCTGATCAACATTAATCCATATGGTTATGATCATCATAAGTTATTTTTCTTTATGTGACTGCAAGAAATTGACAAAATTTATGCGATGAGTCTGTTTCCATTGAAGTAGCGTTATATACACTCTTGCTGGTTGATACATCTGATTCAGTAGTTTATATTCTAATGTGAACACTAGCTTAGCTTTTGAAAAACTCTTTAGGTCAATGTTTTATCTTTATAAAGATCATGATGTGTAAGTTGTGCTTGATTGCGAGGTTTGTTCTCTGTTTTTGAGGGTTTAGCTACAGAGGAGATTACTTGTAATCAGCCTGAGAAGGCAGAAAAAATGCAGGTCAATTTCTATAGTGTCGGCCATGCGTTAATTGCTTTTAAGCCCAAACTTTTTCCTTGTCTTACTATAAAATTCTCGGTTATTAATTTAATGATATATCCATATAAGCATTAAATATATTATTAAAATGTTATAGGTTTGAGAATATATTATAAATTACATGTTAATTGGTGTTATTAATGCTTAGTAAATTTTAAACTTCCCTTTTTGGTTTTGTTATATGTTATCATTTTCATATAATTTTGAATATTTTTCTAATTTTGAAATTGCAGATGACTGATGCTCTTTGCAAGAGGTGCAGTGTGAGAAAAGTTAGTCTTGTAGATAACTAGATATCATACAAGCTGGTCATGGTGATCACTATCAGGTCAGTATGATTCCTGAGAATCTAATCAATTATAAAGCCATGGGTGCATTTATAGATATTGTGCGTAGGTCATTGGTCAAGCTTAACAGAGGCCACCGACTATAGTAATTCCCCAGGAAATTGACCATTCAAGATTAACATTCATAAAGATAAACAGCATCTGGTTTAGGTGGGTTTAATTGAGGTCTGACATTACAAGTGAGATATTGCAGGAGATTCAAAAGATTTTAATGTCCAAAGATAAGTTGGTTCAATGCTTGAATTGATAGGTTTGGTTCCTGAAGGTGTTGATGTGATGGCCATCTGCTGATTGTAGAAGTAGGCTGTGCATATTCCTAAAGAAGGGTTTTATTGATCATGAAAGGTCTACTAGATTCAATTATGGGAAGCAATTTGGCTCCTCAAACTGTCATGTCAGGTTACCGAAAAATCTTAGTAGTTTACAAAACATAAAAGGGAAGAATTGAGTGTAAAGATAGACCTATCCACTTAGCATATCCAGCAAGGATTCTAAATGATAATTGGTGTCAACATAAATGATGTGTAGCTCAAAAAAGTTCTTCAGTTAAAATGGCATGCCTCTTGACTAGAGTAGAAGGACTAAGGTCTAGCTGAAGGTGTATCTTAAAATGAAGCCATAAAAAAATTCAGTCTGAAGTGTGGGAAAGACACATGCGCTATATGTTCTGTTACAGAAGCGTGGAAAAGCAATGTTGATAAATGCCTTGAAATTCAGAATAGATTAGTCTTTATCACCCTGGTTTCAATCTGGATGGGGTTTAGTATTCTTCATATGTCTAGCTTTGTTCGGATCCCACTATTTTTTGTAGAAGTAGTGAAGTTTTTCTATTCTAAATAATCAACAACAAAAATGACAAAAACTCCCTTTCCTGTTTATGATCCATACTTCTTTCAGTTCTCACCTTTCAGGCTTTCATATAAATTGTTGTTAATATTAGTACACTTTTTAAGAATTTTTAATTGATGTTAATGAGTTAGTTTTAGCTATTGTATTTAAATCATGCTTATGCAAATTGGGATGCTGCTAAGATTGTGAATTAGATTTATTGCGAATTGGCGTTAATTGGGTTTGAGTACAACTCTAATTGCTGTTAATTGAGTTGATTGTTGCTATTGTTTTTATATCATGCTTATGTGATTTGGTATGCTGCTAAGATTTTGAATTCAATATCGCGGTGGATCGTGGCAGTGAATTGTGGCAATGAATTGGGTTTGACTATCACTCTAATTGCTGTTTTTTGAGTTGATTTCAAATCATGCTTGTGTGATTTCGGATGCCTGATAACTAAGTGGATCATGCTGGTAAATTGGGTTTGAGTTTCTGGATTGTTGCCATAGTTCCTAATCATAAAGGGAGAATTTAGGGCCAAATTAGGAGGAAGGGATTGTTGTTTGTAACTCTTTATTAACTGCTTGCTGTTGATATGTATTTTCAACTTGGGACAGGAATTTAGTTTTGGAGAGGATTGTGGATCTTTGGGTCAAACCTGTTGATCTCTTTCCTGATTATGATCTAAATCGTCTATTGCGAGACTACAGGTTTGTGTTCAAAATCCAAACTTGGGGACAACAGTCCTATCCAAGTGATAAATTTACAAATCATGTGTTTTCAATTAAGAACTTAGGGTGACAATTCCATGGGAAGGGATATCATAGAACAGAGCTTTTTACTACTTGGTGCTATGTATCAATTGGCCGTGCACTTGATCTTCCTGTATATTTTGGAGATGCTGGAAGTCGTGAGGTACAACAAATTTCCAAGCTATTCAGGCTTGTTGCATACTCTCATTTAAAAATCTTTAATATTTTGTGTTTAGGTACTTCATAAGGTTGGGGCTGAAAGAGCTTGTGCTGCAGCAATAACATTGGACACTCCTGGACATCTGGTGCAAATTATAGAACTGTGTGGGCTTTGAGCAAGCACAACCCTTGACCAATGATCTGCCACTGAAGCTTGACCAATTTTACCCGGTGGACTTGTTTGGAATAAGAAACTACAATAATTCAATATATAGACATTGGTTGCTTATCTCTTATTTACTTGGACTTTATGGAACTCCAGTTCTGAGCTCTTTATATTATATTTTGTCCATGAGAACAGCTGGGATTGTTTTTTGTATAATAATATTTGGCATTGATTTCTATGGAAGTTAATTCTATATACAAGGAATTAGGTTCTGATTTTTTAATAGATATCTTGATTTGAACTTGAATTCTTTCCACCAAAAAATGCTAGAATTATATCTTTTCCTGCAATCAAAGTATCAAAATCTATTTTAAGCAATCTTAAAAAGGTTTATATGTCATATTGTTAGTAAGCTCATAAGTTTTTCTCTTACCTTGTCTAGCCATTGCTGGTTGTTAAATTTATGTTTTGTATTTTAATAGCTAATCTATTTGTGCTATGCAGAAATTGCCTCAGTATCCATTGCCAACTCTTGACCTTGTTCTGAGAGGTCTTATTCTAACTGATTTTGAGTTTTGAAATTGAAACACTTTTCCCTATTCATCTGATTCACACTATATAGTCTCGAAAGACTGACAATTTGTCTGATTTATATTGTAGATAAATACAGTTGCTTATGAAATACAATTTGTGCATAACTGTCATTCCTTTAAACTCCCTCTCCCAATATTCTATCATCGACTACCAAGCAAAGGAGTTTCTTGCTGCTTTGAATCTGGTTCTAATAAAGGTATACAACACACAAGCAATAAACATGTTATATTAATTATATTTAGTTTTAGATCTAAAATTAATGTTTTTTATTAAAAAAATGTATAATTCATGGGATTATAGGTTCTATGCCGATAGCTGAAAAGAATTTTTTCAATAAGATAATGCCTGTTTTAATTAGTTTGATTTTAGGGAGATTAGAGTCTTTTGTTATAGTTAAATAATGGGATAATAGATTCAATTTGTATGTTATTATTAAAGAAATCAGTTTTAATGGCGACAAAATTTAAATTGTCTAAAACAGTAAAACATTTATACTTTTCATTCTTGATTTTTTTTTAAAGATTACTAATATGTTTGTGTAATTAAATCTTTAGTTTTGATTATTCTATTGTTGTTGCAGGGATAACAAAATTTATATGGCTTTAAAGGAGAAAAAGCTCTTCTATACAGCGGGGATTGATTTAAAGATACAAAATAGAATTGAATCGGAGTTGAGTGTTCAAATTTCAAACTAAAGCTGTTAATTGATATAGGAGCATCTATTTATTTCTACTATGTTAGTTATTGTACGTTAATTTTCGTTTTTTAAGTTTCAGCTTGTGAATTTTATATATGATAATAAAGCTCATTTAGTTTGAACTTCTATTGAATCATATGTTTAGATTTCTTCTCACCAAACCAAAAAAAAAAAAAAAAATTAGTTTATTATTTCTTCATTCGGATTTTATTATTCTCTATTTCAATTTGTATACAAAATTTATATTGATTTATGTTTTCAAAGTATGATTGGCCGTAAATAACGATGACTCTAAAAGGGGCAGCATATATATATATATTTTTTAAAAAAGGAAGAATAAAGAACAATTGGCTTCAACAAGTGTTCTCTTTGCTATATCATTACATAACGGTTAAGTAGGATATATATTGCATATTCCTTCTTTATTTAAGAATTATTGGAAGGGAAAAGAGAACGGTAAATTGATTAATAATATATTTAGAACAAAAACTTCAACATTTAGAATCATGATGTAGGGGGAGGGAGTGGGAGGTAAAAAGGAGAAGAAGAGGGAGGGAGTGAGAGAGAGAGGGGAAAAGGGAGAGGGAGAGTAAGGCAGAGAGAGAGATAGAGAGAGAGAGAGAGAGAGAGAGAGAGAGAGAGAGAGAAAGAGAAAAAAAGGGACATGGGAGAGAGCGAGAGAGGAGCATGGATAGAGGGATGTGTCAAGAGAGAAGAAACCAAATTAGAGAAGGGGCGGGAATGAGAGAGGGGGTCGAGAGAGATAAAAGGGGTCAAGAGACAGAAAAGGGCCAAGGGGAAGAGGGCAAGATAGGAGAGGAGAGGAGGGGCACACCTGGAGCGGAGAGAGGTCAGGAGAGAGAGAGAAAGAAAGTGGGGTTAAGAGAGAAAGATAGAAAGTGGGGTAGGGAGAGAGATAGAGAGTGAGAAAAAAGGTCCGGGAGTGAGGAGCCGGAAGAAGAGATAAAGATAGAAAGAGAAGTTAGGAGAAAAACCGAGTGAAATAAATAAAGAGAGAATGAAAAACAGGGCCACGAGAGAGCGATAGGGGCGAAAGAGAAAGAAATAGAGCAATAAAGGAAAAGAGGGGCTGGGAGAAAAAGAGATGGGCCGGGAGAGAGAGAGAAGGCCCGAGAGAAAATGAGATAAAGAGGCTGGAAGAAAGAGGCAGATAAAGAGAAGCTAAGAAAACTAAAGGGGACTAGGGAGAAGGGGGGGGGGGGGGTTGGAGGAAAAGGGAGCAAGTGTAATCTATAATTTTCAAAACCTTTTAGAGGATGGAATAGGGACAAGAAAAGTTAGAAAGAAAGAAAGAAAGAGACTAAGAGAAAGAGTATAGGTTCATGGGCGCGCTAATAAAGGAATGAATGAGTGATATGAGACCAAGTTTGATCTATAATTTTCAGAGCCATTAAAAAAAGTATGTGGGGGGGGGGGGGGGGGAGGGGGAGAGAGAGAGAGAGAGAGAGAGAGAGAGGGGATTTAAGGCAACAAAGGAAGGAAGAGGTGAGAAACAATTCAAGAGACCATTTTGAGTGTTTAATTGTGGAAGAGACTTAGAAGCTATGGAGGAGGAAATGGAGAAAAAAAAATGGGAATATGAAATAAAGAAGGTAAAATGGCGATGGGTTTAAAGGAAGGAGAAAACGATGAAAAACTCTTTAAAGAATCATCTTTAGTAGGAATCAAGGAGTAGGTAATTAGTACTTTTCAAAAAGATTTTAAATAATTTTGTAAAATCATATAAGTCAAGTATTAAAATGTAAAGGAAGATGGAAAAAGGTGAGACTGGAAATCAAGAGAGGGCATGCCAGGGGAATAGAGGGCATATTGGGAAAGGAATTTGTCAGTGGTGAACAAGTGTTACTTATAATTTTCAAAGAAATAGCCGGTAGACAAGGTAGGGGAAGATAAACAGAGAAAGAGAGGAGAAGTTTGGGACAATAATGGAAGGAATAGGTGAGAACGAATAAAACATGTTAAGAGACCATTCTTAGTGCTTAATTGTAGAAGAGACACAATGGCTACAAAGGAAGGAGAAAGAGATAAAGGTAACTGTAATTAGAAGACTATTTTTTATAATGTAATCAAAGAACAGATAAATAGTACTTTTGAAAAGATTCTAAAATTTAATAAACCATATAAGTTAATTGTAAACATATAGAGGAAGATGGAAAAGAAGCGTGCTAAAATAGGATGGCAAGGTTCATCGAAACATTATTAGAGGAGAGCAAGTGAGAGTTGGGGGATGAGGGTGGGAGTTAAACGCAAGTAAAGATTATCTAAATAAATTTTGCAAAATTATAAAGTAGAGAAGGAGGAGATAAGGATAAAATAAAGGAGAAAGAAAGAGAGATATGGTCACTTAATTGCCGATCTTATTTGCTTAAAACTTAATATTAATGTGATACTTTGTATAGAAAGTCAAATTGATTAATAACACATTTAGAACAAAAAATTAAAACTTAAGGTAGAATTGTGATAGAGGGGGAGAAGGAGTGGGAGACATAGAGGAAAAGGAGACGAAGAAAGCTGAGGGAGATAAAGAGAGAGAGAGTGGCCGAAAAAGATATAGGGCAAGGGGAGAAGGAGAGAAAGGGAGAGAGAGAGAGAGAGAGAAAAAAAATAGGACATGAGAGATAGCGAGAGAAGGGTAGGGAGAGAAGGACACATCGAGTGAGAAGGAATGAAGTTATAGAAGGGTCAAGAAAGAGAGATGAGGTGAAAGAGAAAAAGGGGCCAAGTGAGAGAAAGGGGGCAAGGGATAAAGGGCAGGCTAGGAGAGGAGAAGAGAAAAGAGGATAGGCTAGGAGAAGGCAAGTCAGGAGAAACGAGGGGTCATGAGAGAGAAAAAAAAAGTGGTCAGGAAAGAGATAGACAGTAGAGTTGGAAGAAGAGAGAAATAGATAGAAAGAGAAAGATGAGTTGGGAGAAAAATAGAGTGAAATAAAGAGAGAATGAGAAAGATGACCACTGGAGAAAGATAAGGGTTGAAATAGAAAGAAATAGAACAATAAAGGGAAATAGGGGATGGGGGGGGGAGAGATATATATAGATAGACGGAGTGGTAAAGGGAGAGAGAGAAGGCTCGGGAGAGCAAAAGGGAGAGGGAGGCCAGAAGAAAGAGGGAGATAGAGAGAAGCTTGGAGAAATAAAGGGGCCTGGGGAGAGAGGGGGGCCGAGGGGAAGGGAGCAAGGGTAATTTATAATTTTACAATCTATTATATTTTCATTTACAAAAAGTAAAATTACAAGATATTCAAAGAATTTTACAAGATCTTTGACCCATAAAACCTTTTTAAAATATTTGCAATCTATTTAATTTTCTTTTTCTAAAAAGTGAAGTTACAAATATCCAAAGAAATGTACTACCTTTCTGATAACACATAGATAATCATAGCTAATATTTAACACTTTTTACATAGAGAAAGAGAGGGAGTTGGGAGAGAGATTGTTGAGAAAGAGAAAATGGCTAGGAGAGAGAAAGAGGCCATGGGAGAAAGGGATCGGAGAGTGAGAAAAGGCAAGCCTAAATAGAAAGAGGGCAGACTAGAAGAGGAGAGAGCATTGCGCGAAAGGAGAAGGGTCAAGACTCGGGAGAGAGAGAGAGAGAGAGTGATAGAAAAAGGGACCAGGGGAGAGGAGTCAGAGAAGAGAAAGGAAAATATAGGGGTTAGGAAAAAAATTTGAGCTAAAAAGAGGAGAGAGTGAAAGAAAAAAAAGGGGCAAGAGAAAAGACAACAGTCAGAAGAGAAAAAAATAGAGAAATAGAGAGAGCGAGAAAGAGAGGGTCCGGGAGAGAGAAAGATAAAATGATATAGGGATAGATGGGTTGGGAAAGAGAAAAGTGTCAGGAGAGCAAGATAGAGGAAGGCCAGGAAAACAGGAAGATAGCAAAGAGAAGCTAGGAAAAAAAAGGGGCTGGTGGGAGACAGGGAAAGGTCAGGTACGAGAGGTGGCAATTGCAACCTATAATTTTTAAAGTCATTAAAAAAAGAGGGATCAAAGAGACAAGGTTTGGGGGGGGGGGTGTACAGGGAAAGAGAGAAATAGAGGTTTTAGAGCAATAGATGATGGAAGAGCTGAGAAGCATTTCAAGAGACAATTCTTAACGTATATAATTAATGTTTTGTGTTAAATTATGTAATTTATTACTGAACTAATTATATAATGCTAGTACCTTTGAGTGCAAATGTGAAAATTTTCCTTTTTTCCCCTTCTATAATGTAATGGGGAATTAGTTAGCGTATTTAGTAATTAGCATTCTTTATTAGGAATGTATATAAACAATTCAGTTTGCATAGATATGTAATTCTAACCACATATCCTACACCTACAAGTTATTTTTAAAAGCACCCCCTAAAAAAAAAAAACACTCCCTAAATTAGGTACGTATATTACAAGTAAATTAAGTCAAAGAATATACATTCATTTTAGCATTACACATATGCAAATAACAATTGTTTAATTAGTTTATGGCCTTCTAATTACTCAATCTTCCATTAAGCATTTTGATTGATATGATTACAAATAAATCTGCTGCTACTGTTACAACTTTTATTAGTTTAACAATAGAAAACATATATGCCTCAATCAACAATTTGAAGCAAACTTACCATTGAATAAACACAAAGCATACATAATTAACATCAAATTATCTTGTACAAGACATAAACAAAACATAGAACACCTTTTTTAAAGCAAAAATTCACAATTTAATAGAAAGAAATTCATTACTAATTAACCACTTCAACTTTCATGATCTAAATAAACATATGTTAAGATTAAAAAAAAAAAATATTAAATCTTCGACTAATTATGTACTAAGTAATGTATTGTGTAATTCGACAAGATGGTTCAAATTTTAAATTGACCTATTGATCAACATCTTTCATTCATTTACCAATATTAATTTTACCAATTTTAGAAACCAAGATAGATTTTTTTTTTGTTTTTTAATAATCATCAATCATTTTTTTCGATTGGTTTTTTTCGATTTTCCACTTAGCCTTATTCCTAATATCTTTTACATTAGTTCATGTTTTACCAAACAATAATGATTGCTCATTTTATACATCAAATTAATTGACGTAATTTTTGAACAATCCTTTTTACTAAAATAAAAATTAATCACGCATTCTTCTTTTAAAACAAAAAACTAGCATTGAGCCCGAGCGATGCCCCGGGTTTATACGTTAAATATTCTTTACTTCATATTATAGTATTCATGTATTATAATAATCTTAAATACTTTTATTATAGATTTAGTAGAAGAAAATAATTTGTACAAAAAAAAAAATTAAATAAACTCGAGCCCAACATTAACTATAAGCAAAAGTATTAGATAGCAAAGATGGTATGGCTTCTTATTTATTTTCTAATGGACCTGAGATAAATTCTTAATTGACATGTACCAATTCTCTTTAGTGACGTGGCATCTTCTTGATGAAAGAGAGGGGTGACACGTGTGTGTATCCTTGATTATGAGCGTCTTTTAATATATATATAGTATAAATAATCTTTCTAATAACTTCCCTCTACTTTAATTAAATGTTAAATTTGGTATTACATATTTGTCATTACGAGAGTTAATCACACTTAAGTAACTCGGTAATAATTTTACAAATATTGAAGATTGCAAATGCACACTACATACAGTGCATATAAACCCCAACACTATCTTTTTAAAAGCTTTTCACCTAGCCTCAAGAAATTACATGTTTTTACTTCACGTTTGATTTCACAAAATTGGGGGGCCCCCACAACTAGTCATTTACCAAAAATGAAATGGACTGAAAAAACTAATATGGGACATATTTCGAGCAAAAAGAAAGTGACAAGTAATTTAGGATAGAACAAAGAAGTACTCCCTCTATTTTATAAACTACAAAGTATAACACACTTACCTTTTTTTTTTCCTTATAATAATACCATAGCTACCTCTTTACATTTTTTACTCCCTACGTTTTTTTCAAGTGTTACACTTATAGATGTGGTCGTTGTTTTTAGGTGTTACACTTCTATTTTTGGAAAATTATTCCACTTTAATATTATTATATATCTGTCCTCTCATGGTCTCTACTCAAACTACTACCTTTTAATTTATTTTTTTCCTTCTCACATCCCTTTTTTTTTTATAAAATATTAACCCTACAATCTTTTCTTATAATTTTTCAATCCTCAATTACCCCCCACTGACATATTTTTTTTTATTGAAACCATTTGATTCACCTATAATTATAAGCCGGTCAAAGTGTAACATTTGCAAAACAAGATGCATAGATAAAATTCAATCACCTAAAATAATGTCCCGATTAAAATGTAATACTTTATAATAAAAAAAAACCGGAGGGAGTAACATATACTACACATAAATATTTTGATACTTTTAACAATATACTTCTTCCTATCATTCTCCTTTTTATTTTTTACTTGACGTTTTGACTTTAATGATTTTTTATGATTAGTAATTTCAAACATTAATAATTCTAATTACGAATAAGTTAGTAGTTAATATTTTGAAATACGTATTAAGACAAATCTACTAATATTTGATTCCACGCACATTACTTGTAACTCCTTTCTGTTACGTTAGATTTTTTCACTATTCATATATTAATTTTGACTATAGTTTTATGTCATTAGCATAGCAAGCCCCAAAGCAAACAAAACAAAAAAAATGCAACAAAGAAACAAGAAAACAACTATACTACTAACCATAAGGCTTTATTCAAAGAAAAAACACTTCTTAAGCTCTTGGAACCATTCTTGGCCACACTACTCCACTCAGGTCCTCCAGTAAAACAGCATGAAGGTTCTCCGGGACCGCCTCAAAAAGAACCAAATTCGACTCCGCATTCACCCCATAGTTGGCTAACCAATCCGCCGCTCGATTAGCTTCCCTATAACAGTGA